>NC_142243.1:33997160-34317160 GCF_052056855.1 Sturnus vulgaris
GAGTGATAATTGATTGTTAATTATTACTCAATACTCTTTTTATTACCATATGTTACCTAGTGTTTTTTCATTTCAGTTTTGAGGCTGTATGGGGACAGTTAACACACAGTCTTTTGGCCAGAGTGCTCTCTGACCCACATTATTTTGTTTGTGGATAGAAAAGAAACATTCTAGCATCTCCTCCTAGAAGTGGATTACAAAATGCCGCCTTGGATCACAACATGATTTTGTTTATTTTGCTACTAAAATAGTATGAGGCACCCTTTGGAGGGTAGTATTCTTGCCTGGCTGAGCATTTCCAGTGGCCAGATTGTCACCTTACTCAGACTACCTGCTGGTATCCCTATGTTTAATGTGTATAAATGATTAGAGAGTACACATTCAGTGTCATTTTTACCCCTTTTCCACACTCAGTGACCAAGCTGGCTTTATTAGTAGCAGGAGAAAGTGGTTGTGTTGGATAAGGACCAGCAATTGGATAAGGCAGGAGCAAGGTGGTACAACAACTGGAAGAGATAATGATGTTTTCTTTCTAAGTGATTTCAGAAGATTTTGGACACCTAGCTGCTCATTCTCTTGTCTTGACTCTCTTGTCATCAGGGACAGAAGTTGCCTGTTCAAGGATGGCAAGGCTATATTTTTTGGGACAGTATCAATCTCATTCTATTAAGACACATGAGCCCATGGCACAGAGATCACAGTGCAAAGGGGTGCAGCTAACTAGTACAAAGTAGTTTGTGAAGTGTCATAAATCAGAAGAGCAGTGAGTGCTGTAATCTGTTCTACACTCTGGTCATTTTATGTAGACTACTCTGTTGGAAAACTAATGTGTAACAATTTGGAGGCACTGCAGAAAAAATAGGTGGTTTTGGTATTTGGTATTTGTATTTGGTAAAATTGGTATTGGTCGGCACTGTCTGACTTCTGTTTGCTGGAGTAATTTTTAGCTCTTAGTTGTGATCTGGAAAACCATCAATGACCAGAGTTCTACTTAGCTGAGATATTTACTCCAGCTCCATGATATACTAAATCACCTGAGGCAAGGTGAGGTGCTTGGCTTGAAACCCATCTTTTTTTAGTGTTTGCAGATCCCTTAGAGCTTTTTGAGGGACAAACATCTTGTTTCTTCCTTAGACTCACCAGAAGTAGCATAAGGATTCACTGGCATATCTAAATTTAAAGTGAGCTGGGAGTGAATGGTCTAAGGAATGAGTCAGTCTTCTCGAGGGCCCATGGCTATTGGATCTTCTTTCCCTGGCTTGTAGTAGGTACTATATTTCAGGACTACCCTTTTTTCCCTTGCTTGTAGAAACTGAATATTGCTTGAGCAGGGATGTGAGGTTTGGGATTCTGGAAATTATTAATAAAGTCAGGTTTTTTATGTTTCTTCTATACACACAGATTATATACACATACATTATATACACACACATTACATATATATGTATTAAAATATGCACATATACACACATACATATACATGTTTACATTATTTGTGATAGGATTTTGATAGTTAAGCTTATTTCTTTAGTGGAGTGCTTGGGCTTTTGGACAGCATCGACAAGAATGAACCTGCCATTTAACCTAACAAGGAGAGGGGATCATAGTTTGCAATTCTGGACTGCAAAACAGTGCCTTGTTCCACCTCATTGTGCTAACTAGAGAGCCACAAAATAATCCTATTAGAAGGCTTCAATAATGTCAGAGGCTTGGAGAATTTAAAAAAGAAAAGAGATGCATTGTTTCTATATAGCAAAAAGTTGAGGGGTGGAATTTATACTTAATTATTTACAAATCTATACAAAACATAACAAATCTAGTTTGTTGATTTAGGTTTATATATGTGCCTAATACAGAGGAAACACATCTTAGTGATTGTCTTTCTGAAAATGTTTTTTTTCTTTTCTAATAAAAAATTATTTATGCATTGTCTAAAACCCTTAAAAAAAACGAAGTAGCTGAATCTCTGCAAACAGCAATTTAGTTCACCTACAGCTGAAGCTGTTCCTTTTCAATGCCATCTCAAACAAAAGAAAAGCAATCAGGTTGCATGGTCATGAAGCAATTCGTTACAGCTGCACAACTTTAGTAGTGGGAATGGGTGTTTCCTTCCAAATATGATGCTTCCTTCTCTGAAAATGAAACTGGGGGATGAGGAGGCATTTACTAGGCCTGATTTATTCAGAAATGCAACTCAGTTTCTAAAAATTAACTTTTGTGGCTTTAGGACAATTTTTTTTGTTGACATTGCTGTTTTCAGTAAACTACTTAAAGTGTATATAGTTAAAGATTTGAGATTATCTAAAAGTTTCCAACCAGGAATTTGTACTGACCTAAATACATTGTGGATTTTTTTCCTAAACTCATTTAACTCAAGCCAATGCAACTCCTTTGTACAAAAAAATCTTTGTATAATCACTTAACAAGAACAGGCATTAATAAGTACCCAGGCAAGGTGCAATATCCTTTAGAAATCTTTTCATTCTAAAATGAATGGAGGCTAGATTACTAGTGTGATCAGAAAGAGAAAAAGGCATTAGAGAAGTAAAATAAAGAACACATACAGAAGCCAGGATTCTGCCTATAGAAAATATCTATAGTACTATCTCAATCCCAGCTGCAAATATCTGTAATATTATTCTGGCCCCATTTAAATCACTGAGAGGGATGCATGAATAATAATCAAAGCAGCAAAGAAATCTCTTCAAATAAAATTTTGAAGTTGTGTAAGGAAAGGTTTAGGTTGATATTAGCAAAAAGATCTTCATCCAGAGGGCGTTTGGACACTGGAACAAGAAGTGGTCACAGCACCAAGCCTGACAGAATTCCAGAAGCATTTGGAAAATATTCCCAGGCACATGGTTTGACTCTTGGGGATGATCCTGTGCTGGGCCAGGAGTTGGACTTGATGATCCTTGTGGATCAGTTCCAAATCAGGATAATCTGTGAGTCCATGAAAATCTCCTGAACCTTCTTGACTTTTTCAAAAAGGCAGTGTTAAAGGATCCTGATTCATTGCTAAGCTGAATGATAATAAATAAAAATAAAAATAAAAATAAATATGGGAGAAAAATAGTGATTTCCCCCAAAACACAACACCCAGCCCCATCAACAACCATTTCTGGCTTTATTCCACTATATGAAGTTTTACAAAAGTTTAATCTGCTGTATTATATCCACCCCAAACTGTCCTGCAGTTGCAAACCTCTACTTACACCTTTATTTGGTATAAAAATGGTTTGGTTTTCATTTGGTTAAAGTAGCTGATGTAACACAAACTGAAATATGCTCAGCCTGGACCAGATTAAGCTTGATTTCACCACTTCTTGCACAAGGTAATTTATATCATTTAAGAAAAGGGCTCCCTCTCACAGCTGAGATAATTATCCTTGGAAGAATAGTAACCACAAAACTGAAAGCAAGCTCTTCAGACAGACCTCTGCAGAGGCAAGAAGCCATCTTATCTTAGAAGGAAATAAACTTCAGAATGGGCCTTCTCTCCATAAGGGAATACTCTGCCTTGTCACTGCCAGCCCACATTACTGAACATTGGTGGTTTTTTGGTTTCGTTTGTTATGTGTGGTAACTGTATGAACATTCACTCTGTGTATTCTGGAATAATGGTGTGGTTAATGCTAATTTCCCAAACACTTAATGGCTTCTTAAATAATTGGAGTGTTTTCAGAGTTTGGCACTTAGTTTCTGCCTTCAACACACAAAAGCACCTACAGTATGCATGACTTTTCACCCAGAATTACATGTGCGTGCAGTTTAAGAGCCACAAATATCTCCTTTTTTTCACCCCTCAGATGCAATCAATTATTTAAAGGAATATTGAATTTAAAATTGCAATTAAAATAATGGCATAAAAGTAACAAGGCTCTAAAATTGAAAGTCTAATCAAGACAATACTACTCGGAATGCAAAGCATTTTTGCCTTTCCTCTCTCTCTCTCTCTCATATACATATATATGTAAGCATATGTAGTACATGTATGGTATAGAAGAATGTGTAACAGCCTTTACTTGTTACTTGTGAGTTTTTGACTCTCTAGTAAAAGGATGCTGACACAGCGTGGTGGATTCAGCAGAGGGCAACCAAGATGATCAGGGACTGCTGTACACAATGTGCAGGGAGAGACTTTCTTCAATCAGCAGAAGAGAAAGCTACAAGGGGATCTTCCTACTCTCCCAACCCACAGCATGGCAGCAAAGCCAGACCCTTCTCAGTGGTATACAGGGACAGGAAAAGTGGAAACAGACACAAATCAGATAATGGGAAATACTGATTCAATATTAGGAAAATCTTCTTCACCATGAGGGTGGTCAGGCTTTGGAACTGGTGCCCAGAGAGGGTGGGCAATCTCCATCCGTCTGAGAGAGCCTGAACTTGGCTGGAAAAAGCTCCAAGAAACCTGCTCTTGGTTGGGTACTGGGCTAAGCAGAGACCCCTTCTCATCTAAATTATTCTGTGATTTTGTGGTTTTAATGATGCATAACACACTCCTCTATGCATATTCTAAGCCATAGTAATTAGGCAGTTCTAGCCACATTTTCTCTTCTTGAAAAGTTTTTTAAAATCTCCAAAACTGAAAAAAACTTCACTACAGAGTAAAGCTGACGCGGGAAAAATTATGAGCAATGGTTGACAACATACAGCATTAGATTTAGAAGTATGGTTATTATTTTTAAAACTCCTGCTATGAGTCATATTTATTAAAGTTACTTTTATCAGTCTGTTACTGACACAGGTGATGGCACCATTCAAGTTATCTGGCCAAGGCTCCTTTCATGAAATACTATTTTCCTTCAGAAAACATTTTTCTTTTCTTTCCAATTAAAAAGCTGGCCCATGGAATTTTGAGATGTCTGTTGAAATAGTATGTTTAGTGTACTTCACATTCCTTAAGTGTTGTTCATGCTTGTAGTCCTTGGAAACCATGGGAGTTTGGGTTGCACTGTGGCCTAAGAATATCAGTTTGAACATTTTGTAAGCATAGATTCTTGCCTTTTATATTTTCATTGCAAGTTCCTGTTTAAACTATAATCCTGACAGGTTTTCTGAAGAAAATAAGACTATTTCTTGTGGCATATGTATATTTGAATGGTCTTCTGTAATATGGAAACTGGGCTATAAATGTATTGAGTAAAGCCTTATTGACCTTCAGGATTTGCCAAATGGCTATCCTGAATTTCATAGACTAGTACCTTTAACGTCCTAATTTCTTCACCTAAGAATGACAATACGATTGAAGCAAAAATTGTAATTTACTATGAGTAAGTTATATAAATTTCCAGTGAATTCAAGACCCATGGGTTCTTTCAGCCTCTATGCTGAAACATATTTTAAATATGTAGGGTCTTAAATATTTTTCTTTGGTTTGTTTTTTGTTGGGGCTTAAATGTGGCTTCATTTTTGTGTCCGAGGTTTTGAAGATAACTGATGATGCATAAATTGTTCTGTGAACCTTTTTTGGTTTTTTGGATTTGCATATAGCAAACTTTACCTTCACTTTAAAAAGAATGAAGCTTTACTGTTGAAGAATATGGTCCGTTTTTGCATCGAGATGGGTGAAAAGAATAAACAGAAAAATGTATTGATGTAATCCCTGCATGTGAGATAACTTGAGCATATTCAGTGTCGGAGGGGCAAGAGCAGGTAACACAGGAACAGCCATTATTCAGCTGGTTTCCCAAGGACAGCAGGGGGTACTGCAAACTCAGGTTTGTCTGAGTGGCTCAGAGCAAAAAAAACCTCCACTGTTACCGAGAACTGCTTTTCTGCAGATGGGTTTAAGTCCATCTTGACAAGTGTTGGCAAAGACACCAATCCCTGAAAAATATTGTCCTCTATTTATCTACAGGATAGCTGTTGCACTACACTCCTGGCTATACTGACTGCCTTGACAGCATGCCTGAAAATCCTATGGGAATAGTTAAATCTGTACAGAACTTTGGCCTCTCTTGCTGCATATGTCAGAGAGTTCAAAACTTTATGTGTTAAGTCTCTTTTTTTGGCTCCTTCGACTCTCATATCGCCTAGACGGAACAGAAAGCACCAAAAGAACAAAGTAGCCTTGTTGTTCTGGCTTGACTCAGATTAGTAAATTATACCTCACTTGCAGTTCTTAACAAATAACACCCACACATAAATGCTAACTTTATTCTCTCTGCATTGCTTTCTTGAAATATGAGTTTATTAAATCAAGCTTTGCCTTTCTATATATGTTTATAAAATACACCTCACGGATACATAACCAAGAACTTGTAAAGTACATCTGTTTATTGTAAATTATTTGTACAATCAGGTGTTCCATCTTATTCTGAAAGGAGTGGATTGCAAATTTGTGGCATGAAATTACTTATGAAATAATAAAATTATAAGCTCAACTGGATACTATTCAGTATTTACTCTATAGTACATTTTTTTATTTAGTATGTGCCTCACTGTAACTTCAAAAAGGAAGGCTACATAAAAAATGGAAATCTAAACAGAAGGTTTCCTTGGAAAAGTTGCTAACATAAGTACACTCAAAGCGTATAATTACAGAATTAAATTTATTTTCATTCTGACTCTAGTTCTGCTGGAACCTCCTTTAGAATCATAGGATAGCATGGCATCATCTTATATTTCCTTCCATTCATAGATCAAGAGTATAAGCTGTTTTACAAGAGAGATGATGCACTTCAATTCCAATTTTTATTTTGATTAAAAATTCACTGTAGGTTGTAATTCATAAACTTTTAAAGAAACATGAGTTTTTCAGGATTTCTAAATTCCTGAAGATGTTCTTTCATAAGTTATGTGATAGAAAAATATAATTTTTAATACTCTGGCTAAGGTTGTTATAAATTGTTGTATGTTATACTTTCAACCTGAGATAAATAAGTGGTCTGGTATTCACATAATAATTTGCCTTTGGTTTGTATATTAAACATAAAACTGGATTCCTACAGGCAAAATACTTAACTCAGAGGGCATTGAGAATTAAAATTCACAGGTGATGAGGCAGAAGGTGGTGAGCTCCATGACCATTACCTGAGGGCATTTGGTGTAAGTTGAGCTGACGAGATGTAGGTGGATAAGTGATTGCATCACAAATGCATAACAATATTTTTCTCAGCAGGGATCTTGCATGGATGCTTCCTCTGTACTAAGAAAACTCCCCAGAGGTGGAAGGATTTCCTGTGATCTTTGGGTCAAGGGACACAATCAATACCCAAGCAAGATTTCTTAAGCTAATGAATGAGGGACAAGGAGTCTTGAAGTCAGAGACAATGCAGAATTACAGTGATTCATTCTTATCTCACCTCTGCCTGGGGTAAAAAAACCCTCTAGTTGTATCAGATATGAAAAAAGAAAACAAATTAAAGGAATACAGGAAATTATAAGTGTTGTTTCTTTTTTCCCCCTCCTTTGGCGATACTCTAAGAATAGCTACCAGACCATGCAGAACTAAACGAATTCTATCTATACCTGGAGGTATATTTTATAAATATGAAATGATATAATTCAATATAATTCTATTTCCATCCCTAAAAGTGTTCAAGAAACAATTCAGCATGGCACTTAGTGCTATGGTTTAGTTGATATGGTGGTGTTTGATCAATAGTTGGACTTGGTGATCTTGGGCACTTTCCAAACTTAATGATTCTATACATAAGAATTTGGAGGAAATAGCTGCCTTGATTGCCTCAGAGGTGAAGCAGCTAAAGTGACAGTGTCAGAGGTTCAAGCCTGACAACATACAAAGAAACATTAAAATGTTAAGCTTTCAAAATGACATTCAGTGAATGTCAAAATTAAGGCTACAAAAAGCATAAATTAATCCTGAAGTACCACACTTTTAAACCAGTGGTCTGTAAACTACTGATGGACTACAAAGCTTATTCCTGTATGTACTGTGAAGAACCAAAATGGCCAAACCCAAACTTTGTGTTTAGTTATTTACTTAGATAAAGCAATCACGGGAGTGCTGCAAAAGATAGTCATGGGATTTTTTCAAGGAGCTTAAGTGGACCTCTGAGTAAAACATAAAAAAGTACCTTTATGATATTTCATGTAATATCTTTGTGACACAATTTAGGGGGAGAAATAGAACTCCTGGAACCAATCCAGTGCATTAGAAAGAGTAGCTTACTGTTTGCCCAATGCAATAAAAGAATTACAGAAAAAATATTATGTGATAGCCTGCTTTCTGCTATACATAGAGGGTCAGAGTTAATTCTGACATTTTTAGTATTTATTACATAGGCAACTTAACTTAATTAACATTGTTTTGACTGCAGCAAAATTATGAACAACTGAGAACAGAAATTTGAAACAGAGTATTAGAGTTGTGTATAAACTTGTTTGTCACAACCCTGTAGGAAAGAAACAAAGAAAAAACAGGTACCTGATGTAGCTGTTCAGGTGGTAAACTACATTTACCACCCAACTAATATTCCATAACTTGTAATGGATCTAAATCTTAATTCATTTCTCAAACTGGACCATGTACGACTGTGGTGGTTTAACATTGGCTAGGTACCAGGTGCCCACTAAAACCACTCTATCACTGCATTCTTCAACTGGACAGGGGAAAGAAAATAAAATGAAAGGCTCAAGCATGAGTTGAGATACAGACAGGGAGAGATCACTCACTGATTAACCAAGTGGCCAAAACAATTTGGGGAAATTAATTGAATTTGTTACCAATCAAAATCAGGGTACTAATACAAGAAAAACAAAGAGTAAAAACATCTTTCCCCCCCCCCTCCTTCCTTCAAATGTCCCACAGGATTAGCTTAGTTGGTTAGAGCATGATAATATTATTATTATTAATGGTAATAATAATGCCAAGGTTGTGGGTTTGATCCCTGTATGGACTGCACATTTTAGAGTCAGGACCTTCTGGGTGTCTTCCAAATCAGAATATTCAATAGATGATATCTGTAGGTAACTTTACTCCTAACTTTCTACCTTCTCCTCCCCAGAAATGAAGGGAGATGAAGAATGGTGATTCCAGTCAGTTCATCACATGTTGCTTCTGTGCTGCTTCCTCATCCTAAGGCAGATGAATCCTTTCCCTGCTCCAGTGTGGGCAGGGGTCCCCTCCACAGGAGACAGTTCTTCACGAACTTCTCCACTGTGAGTCTTCCCCTCAGGCTGTATTTCTTCAGGAGCTGCCCCAGTGCATGTCCCTTCCCTAGTGAGCTGTCCTTCAGGAGCAGCCTGCTCCAGTGTGGTTTCCCACGGTTACAAGTCTTGCCCAGAAAACCTGCTCCTGCATGGGGTCCTCTCCATGTTTTCCCATGTGTATGTCTCAAATCTTATCTGAGGAGATTATCTATACAGTTAGCCATTTAGCAGTGCTAACCAGAAACTTTAAAATAAAAACTTACGGTAAAGTGATATTTTTGTTAGATATCCACTAGCAGCTAAGCTAGAGAGCAGCTCACTTTACAGAGATCGTGAAATAATTGTGGATGAGTAAGTGTTGTGATCATATTAACCTGGACTAGATTGGAACAAGCAGCTGAGAGCAAAAGTGTCTCAGATCCCATCACCCATATAATTCCATCTGTGGCTGTGTTTTTGCATGTGACACAAAGAATACATATTATAAACATATTTTTCTAAAGGACTAAGCTGCATTACATTCTGAAATTTTATGTGTCAAAGTCGACTCTTGATTAAGCCAGTATATACCAATGAACTGAAAATTGTTGATTTAAAACAGTACAAGGCAGGAAAGAATCCACCCTACTTCTCCTACAGTGTTTGCAGTCTCATTTCTAGATCTATATCTGTAACAGACAGCACACATTTCTAGTGAGGATACTTCCCATATTTATACCTCTTACAAGCCAAATAATTTGTCTGCAGATTTTGATATTAACATATTTTCTTCTATAAACTGTGCCATGATGAGAATAATTGAATAGTTCAGTGCACATGACCTTAACATTATCTCTGTAGCAGTGTGAACTGATGTCAAGAAATGCAGGGTTTAATCTGACTAAAGTTGTTTACTTAAACACTGTTTTGCTTTTTGGAATCAGATCGCTTCCCTCTTGAGTCAGCAGAAAACTCTTATGAATTTAAGAAGAACTTGGACTGAAGCTTTAGCGTAAGCCAGTGTTTCTTTTTTATTTTATGCCTTTTAGATAAAAGTATAAGAATAAAACACACAGTAGAGTGAACATTAAATAAGAAGAACCTTTGAGATCAGATATTTTACTGTTTACTCAAAGGCACTTACAATAACATACATAGCAGATAGGCAGGGGGACTTGTAATGTTTTAGTGCAGAGAACATAGCCATGTTTCATGAAAGATGAACAGTCTGCATTTGCTAGAAGGGGCAGCTGATGGTTTGAGGCTTTTCTAGCCAAGGAACCTGGAACTAGCTAAGCAGACATCTAACCTTCATCTCTCAGGCTATAAACTTTATTTTCCACATCATAGTACCATCCAGTTTGTCAACTCTTCTGGCATCCTTCTTAAGGAAGCATCAGAATTGCCAGATTGCCTTAGTAGGAAAGCTGCAGGTCCAGACTATTTCCCCAAGGAATGCACTGGTGGTAGCTGGCAGGATCCCAGCTGATGTGCCCCAAAACTGAGCGTCCTCTAGAAAATCCAAAATGTGAAAAGGACTGATCCAGAGCTCCAACACATTAAAGGAGGAAAGTGAATATAAGTGAATACCACCCCACTGAAGTAAGGGAGTGCTTTAGCATGGACTTCAAGAATATAATGATCTCCATAAGTGAAGAAAGTCTCTGTGAGCACATGATCCCAGCCATGCATGTTTTATTCCTTCAAGTAATCCCTTTCCTAACTAGTATCTTTTCAAATGGTTATGTACCTATGATTTTCTCTGTGTATAAAGACTCAGCCTATCATTTGAGCTCTGAATTCACTGCTGCTGAGTATTTAAAAGTCTCTGTCACAAGATCAAGAATTTAATTGTCACTTTGCTTACCAGTCCCTTCAAAGAGACTGAAGCATGTGGGAGTAAAGGTGTATATGTCAGTCCTCCCCATGGATAACTGAAGGACCTCCAAATCTCCATAACTATTGATGTAACACTGTTCAGCTACTAAAAATTGTGCTATATTTAAGAGGAAAAAGTAGAATTCCCTTCATGTTCCTAACTTCTGAATATCTTCTGAATAAAATACTTGTTTGCTCAGATGAGATTTCTCTTAAGAGATAAGACATTTTTCCTTTTTTTCCTTCTGTATTTAATAATTTCATCATCCATTATGTAGTCCATCTGCCCTCTTGTGGTTTTCTTTTTGATCTTTCCACTTTTACTTTGCATTTTTCAGAGACTTCTTGACTATTTTATATTTCCTGTTCTCTAAGTATGAGATGAGCTCACAAGTCAAGTTTCACCTCACAATGTATTTTTCTAGTCTGACTAATTCTGAAATCCATTTTTAGTGTTAGGTGAATCTGGGAATTAGTTGCAGCCCTGGAAAGACTCCAGTGTCATGAACAGTACAGACAGTTCTTTCAGGACTTTTCCCAGTTTCTCTCAGTCTGAAGGGAAAGTTCTTTCTCCTCTCTGTTCTAGATGGATTTTTAAGGCTTTTCTCAGCTGACTTGTAACACTTTTTCTCGGAAATAGAACTTTTAACTAAGAAGTATCCGGCAGTACCCTTAGTCTGGTGAGCACTATGTGCTATGCATTAACATTATTGATGTCTGTAGGGCTATTTGTTAAATGTTGCTTTTTAAGAGTGGCTTTATATTCACCTTGGTAAGTCAAACTCTGTTGGGCAATAGGAGGAGGTCTTTGTGGTGCGTGGTTGTATCATGTGATGCAGGATGGTCACTGATGATAAGGCAGAAAAACTCCGTCCTCATTATCCTTTATTCTTCAAATGGAGTAATTGCTAAATCTCAAATCCTACTACCATCATAAAAGGATGTATTTGAGAAGAAAGGTTCTTCCCAGTGTATCATTATCTGGTACTCAACATAGATGATTGAAAGGAAATCTAGGGTTTGATTCCTGGCTACTTGAAGTTTTGACCTTTTAAAAATGCTTTTCACGTCTGTCCTCCCAGATGGGGCAGCTGAGGTGTGGCAGGTGGCTGGCAGGAGAGAGTCAGGGGGTACTCTAAAGCTCTACAGCTCTTCAGAAGGGACAAGGTCTCTAACTGGTTCTCTTCTAGAAACTGCATGGTGCAAGCTTTTTAAATAAACTTCTGGACTGACTAAGGTGTGTATTAGAATTTGCTGAATGATGTACTAAGATTTACATTATTTGACATTTATTTTTCTTCTTATTTTGGTTTCCAGGAATTTTTTATTGTTATCTACCTCTGAACGTCCTGTTTGACAGAAAAACCACGTACAACGCCATGGACCCCTCTCATTCTTTATGGCTCCTTTGAGACTTGCAAAATGACCCCTAACCTTGCTTAATGAGACCTGAGAAGTGTATGTGTGGGGAAAGCCCAGTGCTGAAAACACCAAGTGTTTGTCAAAGATTCCCAGGACAGAGTATAGAAAGTGAGAAAAACAAAAATGGACCACTGCTACATTTTTATATTCCTTAGCTTGGACGGAACAACTTAACAACTTAATAGTATTGCTAAAAGTACCCCATAGGCATTTCTAAGCCTATATGAGCTCTGAAAATCGAGGAAGCTGGAAGCTGCTTCCAGGAAGCCTCAGGGTATATCTATAGAGAGAGTTGCAGACAGATGGAGGGTACTCATCCCACACTAAGTTTACTGGCTGCAAGCCAGCTGTGAGCAAGGGCCAGGTACAGCTATTTTAGCACAGCCTTGAGCTTCAGCTAACATGCTGTCTGCCGCTAGGACAGCAGGCTCTTGTGTGAAGAGAGAAATAATGTCCTTTTAGAAATCCCTCCCTTTGAGTTGCTACTCTCACAGCCACTGAAAACTAAATTCTCACTGTTTGTAATTATATCACTAATGCAATGCCTCTCTTTCTTTCATTCTTTCTTTTTCTTTCTTTCTTTCTTTCTTTCTTTCTTTCTTTCTTTCTTTCTTTCTTTCTTCAAAACACTCTTGTTTCACTAAATGTATTTCAAAGGCTATAATAGAGTTACTAAGATTGGAAAAGTCCTCTAAAGAACAGAAGAGTAGATCTTCTTCATTCACATAAAAAGTTTACTTACTGCAGTGTTCCTCTGTCACCAGGGTCTTTGTGTGTTGATTTGTGATTTAACACATAAGGACGTCTGAAAACAGGGAAATAATAAAAAAATTATTGTATTTATATTTATCCTTTGCTTTATTAATGAACTCATATTATTTTCAACCAAGCAGAAACCAGTTCTTCAGAAGATGATGCCTGGCCTTACAAGCCCTTAAATGAGCACTAACAGATCTACCCTAACATGCCTCAAACTTAGTTTAACTTTAGTAAATCACAGGTATCTGCTATCTCTGATTGTTTATTGCTCAAGATGAATAATTGTATATTAAGACTCAGAAGGAGAGAACATAGTTATTACTCCTGCCCTCTTCCACAAAGCAAAAATAAACTTATGTCATCAGGGTTATACACCCTTCTAAATGGAGCTTCTCTGGTGTGAGCTATGAAGTGCAGCCAGTTGTAGCTACAGACAGATGCTCTGATTGCAGAGGTGCAGGGAAAAGAAGAGCATTGTCTGTGGAACCAGTGAACCAAACCAAAACAAATCCTCTCCTGCAGACTTTCAGAAGTTAGTTGGTACTTTAAAGCTTGTTTTCACCAGAAATTAAGCAGTACAGATGACCAAAAGAAAGTAATTTTATTTTTTCAATTTGTTCTGAAAGCCTGTGTAACTTAACTTTTGACTGAAGTAGAAGATTTTCTGTTCATTTTAGGACAAACTCCAGTTTTATGTCCCATATCTTGCCTCCAAAATTACTTCAGTTAATATTTTGAGCATTTTCTCATTTACACTTAACCAGAAGAATATAAGCCTGCAGAGGTTTCAGCATTCATGAGAATAAATTTGGTCAGCAATAGTTACTTAATGCTACATAAAAGTTACTGTAATAATAGAAATTCTGGGCTAAATTCTGTGATTAAGTAACTGGCACAGTTTTACTCAATTTTGTGAAAACTCACCAGGGGTTACTACCAATGCAAATCTACCCTGGCTTTATTTTTTTTTAAAGTAACAATCTTCATGTGGCTTCTGTGAAATGTAACACCTGGTTTTTTTTTTTCTAGCAGAAGTAAATTGTAATCAAATTTAATTTGTCCTATGATATAACACTTAAATTTAGTTACTAAAAGGTTAGTTTTCCTAAGTCATTGCAGGGGAGTAAACTGGGATTCCAGGTGTAGGCTGTGTTTTTTTAATAAATATCTGAGGTAAAAGAAAGACATATTATAAAGCAGGACAACTTATTGTTCTGCATCATTCTTAAGACTGTATGAAAAATCAAAGGCTTTGGAACTGCTTATATTCTGGCTTTGTTTTTCAACTGCAGTATTTCTGAGTTTAAGTAGAAGTAATATTTCCTAAGAAAGTACAAGCAGCAAATGGTTCTCTTGTGTTGCTTGTTATACTACATGATGTCACAAATATGATGAGATTGTAATATCATAGTTTAACACAGATTGAGTCATACTTCTGGTGCTTTTCTGACTGCAGATACAAAGAGTTGACATTTGTGGTGTACAGGAATGTTCAATTAATGAACATCACTGTCATAACTCTAGTGTCTAGTAATGAACTCTGGTAATGAACACTAATTCCATCAGTTTTTAAAATCCTGATGGAGCAGATTCATACAATTACTATGGAATTAATATGACCTACTAGTAGCAAAGGTGTATAGTGAGATCAGGCTAGGCCATTATACCTGGAATTCAGCTGACCTTGAGCTAGCAAAATCACAAACAGCCTAACATCAGCAGTGACAATTCATTGGTACCCCAGCAAGCAGCAGGGTGTAATACTGTCAGAACCCAATCTCATTCATATTACGGATATCAAAGTGAAATCAGAGTGATTTTAGAATAGCAAAATTAAAACCAGGTAACTATAATCCAGTTTCCATCAGCTTGCTCTATTAAGAATATTAAAGGCTCTATCATGTAACACTTCAAACTGGTATCTGTGACTTTTGCAAGATGGCAATAATATGCATCACAAGACCTTTAAATTTTGCTAGCATCTAATCTATGTCAAGCACTATTCTTTAAACTTGCTCGTGTGAAGTTGCAACCTAACTGAATGTTGAAAACTCCTGTTTTTAGGAGGAACTGGACTACCTCATGACCTAGTGGTCATGTTCAGTTGTAGTAAGATATGGAAATTTAAAAATAGCAGATAGTAACAGAAGAGAATGTGAGCTGTGTTTTGTGGGGTTTTTTATTTTTATTGAGATTCAAAAGCACCTTGAAGAAAATGATTGAAAGACTTTTTGAGAGTTTTGTGTAATTTCTAGTAGTATAAAAAATAAGGCTGATAGCTTAGAGGAGCCAAGTTGTATCCTAGTTTATCAATCAGTTGAGTCTTCCACTTGTGATTTGAATCTTGCCCTGAGGCTGATACAGATGTTGCTACATATACTGACCTGTAGTAAAAACAAAGTTCCCAAAGTTCTTTTCTCTTTCATTTCTTTAAGGCACTTCCTAACTCCCAGCACTTCATGGAGGTTTGTTCTTTCATCCCACCTCCTTGTAACCTTTCAGTTCTTCTGAATGACTCATTCTTTCCACAGTCCAAGGGCTAGAGATGAAGGAGGACCTTCTAAACCCATGCTAGATGGGCCAATCAAGTTGTAGGATAGTTCATATTTTCAGCTCAGCTCTATATACCTATTCAGATGATTCTGGAACAGTTCCAAAAGATTGGCACTGGAATGGTTAAACTGTACTTAGTCTGTATCCAATAAGTTTCGAAACAAGTGTTGTATTGAAACAAAATATTTCCATCAATGAAATTTTTAAATCTCACTGTCTGAAGATGCACAGGTATGTAACAGCAAACTTAGTGGAACTGCATTTCTGCAGTAGCTTTTTTCACTGCTGCTGTAGTGTTCTGCTTTCCCTCTTCTGTTCAGAGATTTAAAAGGTTGGCAGTAGGGCTTCTCATGAGTACATAAAAGTGTAGGTAACCATTAAAATGGTATTATCAAATCTTCTTGTCCAGAAGAAGCCATTACACCCTAACTCATAGGTTAGGCTGAGTGCAGCCTCTCTGGCCACCAACACTTGTCCTAGTGTCTTACACCAGCAAAGCAGATCCTCTCTATATAACCTTATTCAAATGCCTGGCCAGTGCTGTTGAAACATTTGTGTGTCATCCACATAGGCAACATAAACTCTATCATATTTATTTTGCTTTTGAGATCACTTATAAGTTTTGCTGTATTTGCTACATTATATTGCATTTGCTACATTGGGTTAACCTGACTATGTTGATAAGACACAGGAAATACTAAAAACCATCAAAGGTATTTTAAGAGCAAACTAAAGGATACCAGAGAACACAAATCCTGTTAATCCTAGAGCACAGAGGTGTCCTTGAAAAAGTTATCCTCAAGAGGAATGTGGTTGCTAGCAGTTTCAGCAGAGAAATCACAGATGGAATGGGCCTCATAAAAACACTGTTCTTTCATCAGTTTGAGGTCAGGTTGTGGCTCAAGTATATTGAAAAGGAAGGGAGAGTTTTCCTTGTGTCATCCCAAGAGAAACCACTGGAACAAATGCCGTGCCTACACAGGGAGGAGGAGAAGGAGCATACATTTGTCTCATGCAAAGGAGGCAAGAGTGGTGTTTTTTCTCCTATAAACAATATTAATTCTTGTGGTAGAACGTGGTCATATTTGCAGTGCAGCAAAACAACCTCCTTATGTGACTTAGGCTTTTCTCTTCTGGTAACTGCAGTCTCAAGAACACCAGTCTTTGACTTTCTCCAGCTGTTACATTCACACAAAGAAGCAGTATAAATGAAAGTGTTATTGCTGCCAATCATCAGACCCTCTGAAGGATCTTCTGTCCTCTCTGAGTACCGTGGGGCATAAACATTAGTCACTATTGAGTATTGTATTTTTAATGTTTACCACTGTAAATGCCACAATTTTGAATAGATAAAGACGAGTAGCATAACAACTGGATTAGCTACATCAAAAATGTCCTGATTATTACAAACATGCACCACTTCAGTATTTCACATTGTGCCACCACCCCCAATGGGGAAGATTGATGCACCTCTTTTACCTCAGCTAACTCCAAATTATTCTGCACACTTCCTAAGAAAATCTGACTGAGTTCCTACTCCTGTGGGCCTTGATCAGTCTCTGCCTGCTTGTAAAGTCAATCAGCCAAAGGCAACCTCAGGACCATATTCAGTTCTAAGTAAGAAGAAAAGGCAACCTGATGAAGGAGCCCAAATCTACCAACAGTTCACACTACCTGTGTCTGTCTTACAGCCATTAGCTTTATGCCCTTGTCTTTTTCAAGGAGTCCTGTGATCTCTGACCAGCCTGATCACTTCAGACAGGTTGGGCTGGGAGTAGATGTGATTGTGTAGACATACCTAAGTTTCCCCAAGGAACACGTCAAGAAACTCAGTACTGTTTAGCTACAACATCATACTGATTTCTGA
Source organism: Sturnus vulgaris (assembly GCF_052056855.1). Taxonomy (NCBI): domain Eukaryota; kingdom Metazoa; phylum Chordata; class Aves; order Passeriformes; family Sturnidae; genus Sturnus; species Sturnus vulgaris. Next base: position 34,014,739 of record NC_142243.1, read on the forward strand.
AACATGTTCACATATGCTTCAGTGTGACCAAACGGCAAATGTGCCAGAATGGTATTGCACACGTCATTGATCAGTTTTTCTTCCACTGCAAAAGTAATGACTGAACTTCCAACATCACCCAGGGATGCTGCACCAACACATAGCATTGTTTGATTACTGAAAGGGTCAGATTTTGACAAATCCACAAAACTGTGTAGAGGCCACTGAGGATCATGTCTGAATGAAGATTTTTCTTCAATATAAGCCGTTCAGATAGGACGAGAGGGGACACTGTACTGCCTCTCAGGTGAAGTAGCATAAGCTTCAAATCACTACAATTGCATATCTGAACATGAATAGTTCCCAGCTGCTCTCTTCCTTCATTTCACCCAGGAACCACCGTTTGGAAATGACTGGAAGAAATTCTACCTGAAATATCTTTGGGTTTATTGTCCTACATCAGTGGCAGTTGAGCATCTGCTCTCCCCTTTGACATAGGACTTTACAAGAAGTTTAAAAAGTGTACGTGGCTCCTGGATGTGTTCAAGTGTGATCTAAGAACGGAGCAGCACAATTATTTGAAGTTACTGCTTACTAGATCACTTGAACAATGTATTTCTAGAAAAAGCAGACTGTGGTGCTTTTTCAACAACTTTGAAAAATCAGTACAGGGGTTTTGATCGTATGTATTTTCTGCCACTCATCTGAGTCAAACTATGCAATATGCCCAAAGGATAATAACCTTCAAAACTAAACATGTAAATCTTCAATGGCCTGGTCACTGTTTCTCTTACCTCCAGCTGGAACTAGTGCTGCTTTAATAAAGTCAGTCCATGGACTGGTCTTGAATATCAAATATAGTTGTGATTTTAAATGATCTAAGTCTGCAACCTGGATTACTCTCAGTCTAACTAAACTTGACTCTTCTTTCTTCTCCATAAAAATGTCTGAAAGAAGATCTCTGCAACAATTGCCTGGATCCTCTATAATACAAGCCATTGCTATGATTCATGTTCCTGTGGATGAAGAGAGAGTGCAATGCAGCCTCTGTACCTTCAGGTACACTTGCTGCTCTCCCTGCTGTCCATGTGCAGTTCCATCCAGAAAAATGGACAGCATTTTTCCTTCCTGTAACAGGAATTAAATTAAATATGCCCCGGTTCTCCTGAAAGGACAAATAAACATTCAGCCTTGGTGAACTTTGGTGTTTCTGCTGAGCAGGAGAGCCCATGTGAGGTAAAGAAAGAAAAACAAAGAATAAATTTGAATTTACTAAAATACAAATATGGAAAAAGTATTTTCATTCTTTATTAAAATTTAATCTATCTTTTAATCCTTTGGCCACCAGTGTGAAGTCTTCTGAATGCAAAATGTAGAATTTCTTCCCTTCACATAGTTCTGTAGAATTGTAATGTTTTGTCCAACCATATTCACATACCACAAGCTGTCAGAGTACTGACGGGAGATAGTGACACTTCATCCCCTGCTGGGAATAAAAAAGTGTTGCATCTAAATGGCTGTGCTATAAATAGTTAAAGCTGGTGATATTCCTTCAGGACAGCTCTTGCTGACTGTTGGTGAGCTACCTTAGAAAAACGCTTCAGAAATTGCATTGAAATTTCCTTCTCCATTGCTGGCAGGGAAGAGGCCAGGGTCCACAAAGGGATGGTTGTCACCAGGTGGCACATCTTGCAGTGTGCAGAAAAATGTCATCCCTAGAGAAACAGGATTTATCACCTGATGTAGTTGAGCAGCTTTTTTGGAGGAAGTCACTTATGTTGGTATCAGAAATTTGTGGCTATTGTTTGCTCGGGTGCTCCACAAAGCTGAAGGAGTAATCAGCAAGCAGACATTTCTTTTAAAGGAACATAATTTTTAGAAGCCATGCCTTCTTATGGAATGCATTATCTTAAAAAAATAAAATATAGAAGTAACACTAAACTATAAAAAGTACAAGTCCCCAGGCCCAGAACAATTACTGACCACTTGACTTAATCTTTGTAGTCCTTCTTCTCCTCCTATTTCGATGCTATATAAATCCAGAGCTGGGTCTACTGTAGGACACAAATTACATAGGCATTCAGACCTGTGTTATATGACCTTCTTGGCAATGAAGTGGTTTCTATCTTGGGGGTTGAGGGAAGTAAAAGTTCTGTTGTTGAGCTCATGCGCTTCTACTTCCCATAGTGCACAGTCAGAAACAGCAGAGCAGTCTGAATATTACAGATATGCAAATTAATTTGCACCTAAAAAGACCCTAGACAGTAAGAGTAAACTTGTGAGACACTGACTCAAATTGAGACTCCAGCGTCCTTTCTCACATCTTAGCTTTGTTGCAATCTCTATTTCCTGTGCTGGATAGGTCACTAAGAACAGGAACTTTTCTATCTGGAGGTGTAATTGCAGCTTGAGCTTACTTATGTGGGCTAACTTTAAATTAGCTCAGTCAGTCATAAGTGTTTGAGAATGGCAGGTTGAACTTTAGCACACTGCCATAATCCCTTTGAGCTTGTGAATAGACATTCAGCAGGTAACACTTGTGATTTAAGTGTTTTGCACTGCAATATTTGTGCTATTGTGCATAAAACCTAAGGAAGCAACTTTAAAGGTTGTAGGTTGCAATGTGAATAGTATTTTAGGACTACAATGGATTTGTAGAGTTTGTTCTGGAGTTCCCAACTGTGTTAGGGAAGTATAAATATTATTCTTGCCCAGGCTTTTGTGTGTCTTGTCTACTTAAACAGTGACCTCTTTGGGGCAGGAAATGTCTTATATTTAATGTTTATACAGCAAATAAGCCTTGGATCTTCGTTGTGATTTGGAACAGTTATTGAAGCTATGGAGCCACCTCTTGTCTCCATCTGGTAGTATGTTGTTTCATGAGTGTCTTGCTTGAAGCTTGTGATGGGACATTTTGCTGAGCCCTCTTCTGCATGGAGGAAACCCAGCCAGACAGAAACCATCCTCAGGTTTCTCAGGTAGTGTGATCCTTTTAATTCTCTTTTCTTTTGCATAGTTCTGAAGCAGTGCTTTGTACTGTAGGGAAAACCATTAAAATATCAACTAGTAATGGCAAATAATATTGCTTGATTTATACTTGGTGTTCCAGGAAAAATTAACCCCACTGTGTGTGTAATGTCTGCTGTCTTCTCTACCTGCTGTAACAAAGCCCTTGTTTAATCACTAAGTGATATTTCTATATAATCAAACGGGACCTAACTGTCAGATTTCTATTTTAAATAGAAGAAAAAGGTTTATGGTCTGGCCCAAAATGCATGCTTTTCTGAATAGTTCCTAGTTATTTACCAGTTAAGATATTCTTTGTGTATGTTATTGTTGTTGACTGTGGTAGAAAAGAAAAACAATGTGGAAAGTTTCCATTTTCCCTATATACGAGAAGAGGAATTCAAAAGTATTTGTGCCTAAATCACGAGAGACAAGTGAAATGTGTTATTCAGTACATTATAGTGTTGTAACTTTGCCATTGGAAACAGTTGCTTAGCTAGGCACAGAAATCCATGTGGGCCACAGGTTATGGTAGATGGGCAATGACAAAAGGTCTGACTTTATGGCTGATCATTTGTGTTGCAAATGATTTAGAGCTAACTCAGAGCTGGACAGGCTTGGGTCAAACTGAATGAGCTGGTGTCCACCCATGGCTGCACCTTTTGTTGGAAGGACGAGTGAGCACAAACATTTAAGAAAATATTTCAGATGAAACTAATGTCCACAGCAGTGACAAATTTGCCAGGTACTCTATGTTTCAGCTTCAGGAAAAAACTCAAGCCAAGGCATAGATTTAGGATGTGTGCAAGGACATGGATATCTAAAGTCAGCACAGCTGTTGGTAACAGAGTCAGCTATGCTGGCTCACAGTGGTTGCTCTGTGCATATAATATGCTGGACATTCATTTTGCACAGAGATAGTATTTGGTACTTAGAGGGATTTCCTTTTCCCAGGGATTTGTAAGGGATCTATGAACCAGTGCTTGGACTGCAGAGTAGTCCAGAATAATGTATTTCAGTTGCAGGAAAGACAAAAAGACTTTTCCCTTCCTTTTTTTTTCTTTTTTTTTTTTCTTTTTCTTTCTTTTTCTTTTTTCTTTTATTCTTTTTTCTTTTTTTTTTCCCCGATGATTTTAGAACAGCAAGATAAAGTTTGGAATTGGCCATCTCTAGAGTTGTACTCCTACTTTCAAATATTGTTAGTTCTGTAATGTGATGTACACTGAAAAATTCAGTAACACCATCCTTGCATTTATCCTTATTCATAATACTTTTAATTCTAGAATAGGTAAACTTTCTGCATGACCAGTTCTTGATTCCATCCACTACTATTTGGTTGTTGTTTTGGAGATTCTAAAATGAGAACATTGCACTGTAATATGTTAACATTGCTGGAAAGGGGCATGAAAACTGCTTACCAGGAATATATGCTGTAAATTTCTTCAGGTGATAAAGTCTGACCTTGCTGAGTTCTCTTTACTTTTCCAGTGGTTCTTATGATGTCTTTATTATTCAAAAAAGCCTATTAAGTTTGTTATGCTATTTCAAAATAGGCAGAATGAATGTATTTTAGGATCATCCATATTTTGGAATATTCTCCAAACATCTAAATTAAATGTCTTGCTACACAAGGCTATAGAATTGTTACAAATGGTTGACTCTGGCCTAAGTCCTTGACTCTCCTCAAAATATTGAAACAAATGATTTGCAAAACTTGTTTCATAGTGTTGTCCTCCATGCAAAGCAAAGTAGCAAATTCTTTTTGTTTGCTCCTTGTTATGCTTGCATATGCAAGTCTGAAGCCAGCAGTACTTTTTTTCCCCTGTGTTTCTTTTTCTCCTTTTTTTATTGCTTAAGCTCTACCTGGAATACCAAATTTAAAAAATCTTAGAGTGGAAGGAAACAGTTCACATCCAGGTTTTGCTAAAACATGATGAATTTCAGAGAAATTTAAAAGAAAATGTTACCCAGAAAAATTATTACTTAGCACATTTATTCATTAAATGTATCTGTGCCATATTGATCTAAAACACAGTACTGCTATAAAGTTGCTATTAAAAGTGACAGGCACTGTTAGTATAGATGAATCTTTTTTGCCAAGAAGAAACAGAACTAGGAATTTCATGGTGCCCCACACTGATATGACCCAAACTAACCTGTTTTACTCTCCTCTGAGAAGACTGAGTATCCGTGATGTCTGGTCCTGTGTTGTGGGGCACAGTAACCTCCTGAAAGACAGTAATTAGCAGGTACATGGAGTAACTTGGTACCTTGCTCCGAGCCATGTCACAGGTCCCCTACTCTGCCTTGTATTTTGCTGACAGTTACTTGCTGGGGAAAGTGGTGTTGCCCACATGTACACTGTGAAATACTCGAATACTATGAAGCTATGACTGTTATATTGTAGAAAATTATCTTAAAAAAAAAAAAAAAAAGTAGGCTTTGTGTTTGTTTGTTTGTTTTTAAATAAAGCTCTTGGTGATGTGCAGTCCTTCATATTATCTTCTTGTATATCATGACCATGCCAGTGAGTGTATTGAACAAACAAAATTGGACTCACCCAAAAACTGGAACAAAAGCAAAAACAGCCTTGTAGAAAGAAGTAGAGCTTTGATTTATACATTATTATTGGGTGTTTATTGCAGCTTATTGAAACAAGTTCACACAGGAAGAGTTAACACTTGCAATGCAAGCAACTGCCACTTCCCTGTAGAAAATTTATCATTACTTTACCTGTGCAGATATGGTCCTGAAGGACAAAGAAGTAGGATTGAAAGTTTTTTACTAACCCCCACCCTGTTCTATATGTACCTTGCTATTTATTCTCTTCTTGAGAAATTCTACAATTTATCAAATGTGTGACCAAGGTAACCTGTTGCCAAGCCCCAGCTGAGTTTGTTTGACTGTCCTCATGTGTGCCACAAGGCCACAGCAGAGGCAAGGTAACATGCTTATGGAGAACTAAGCTCAACAGCACTGTGCCACATCAGCTGTGTACTAGGAGTAAGCATCAATTAGTTTTTTTCCTCATCTATTTAGGAAAATAAATGGTGCACTTCCAAATTGTGTATACATAATTACATAACACAACACTATCAATATTAATCTATCTTTGAAGGATAAATTTACAGTGCACACATAGAAAGGTGGCATCAGTGTTGCTACTGATTCTGTAATAATTTTTTAAGACTGATTATGCAAACTTAATTTCTTAAATAGAGAAAATAAGTTTCTAATACCTAAATAGTGTAGGTTAGCCATCTGCTGGAAAGAGGATATAGCAAAAATCCAAATTTCCTTCTTGTCTTAACCCATCCTGAGCCATTCACAGAAAGCAATCCTGGGACAGCCTTGGTAAGGTGCTCATGCAAAGACAATATTGCTTCTCAGTGTAATTGGTCTGCTAAGGCATCTAATGAAGCAGATTACCAAAAAATGCTCTTTTACTTTTAATATGGAGCTTAGCCAAAGTCTGCATCCTTTTTAGTCATTAACTGTTATCTTTTGATATATGTCTGAGGTATTTACAGTTTTTGCATGACAAATGTTTTCAGGCTTAACAAAACCCACACTCTTCTCTAGTATCTATGGATTGTCCAGGTCTAACATTTCAAAGGTTTGCAAGATCCTCTCCTTATGTTTCTGAGGATATAAATAGCATTCAGTTGAATTAACATCAGCAAAGGCATGTTGAAAATAGATTTGCTCTGTTATTGACTTTCTCCATTTCTTAATTTCAAGATGTTAAACTTTCAAAAAGGTTTTTTTTCTAAGGAGGATAAATGTCTTCCTGTTTCTCAACAGAGAGGAATTGTTTCAAATCAAATGTTCATTTTATTGGTGAGAAAGCAGTGAGGAAGTGAAGTTATTGCTATGATGGACTAAGGATATAGGGCAGGTTAGGCCATATATAGCAGCTGGTATAATCCAAACACCATATTTCCCTGCAAATCCATCTTTGCTTCTTTTTGTAGCACTATTTAGTAGAGAAAAGGGGAAAAAAATCCTAGAAGATGTGAAGAGCTTGTACTACAACAGTGACAGCGTAGCTCAGGGCAGAGAGCTGGGCAATCCTGAGTTTGGCTACGGTAAATGCCAGGCACCAAATCACCAAATCTCATCCTAATTAAAAACATTTATGAAGCTGCTTCCAATTACAATAGCTGCTGTTGCACCGTGTTCCTCCTCGTCCCCACAGCCCCTCCTGGTCACAGAGGAGAAGAGCTGGACTGGAGCAGCTCCAGGCACAGCCACAAACCCTCCAGCTGCAGCATGAGAGGGAACTTTCCCTGGCGGGGCAAGGACGGAACCTGCAGTGGTTACCGGGACTTGCAACAGAAAGGTTACTCAGGAGGCAAGTGCTCTGGTTTCCCAAAAGCAGGCTTAAAAGGCTGTAGGGTATGTTTTCAAAGCAGGATTTCAGCCATGTGACTCATTAATGTCAATGGGAATCATGTTGTTAAAACTTTGTGCAGCGCTTTGAAAATGTATCCCTGTATGCAAGCTTTCTTTTCTAGGCAAAATTATCAAAAACAGACCTCGTGGGCCATTCTTTTAAACGAAGCTTTTCAGTATTATATGCTAATAAATCAACGGTTTAGCAGGCTTGATCTGCTCTCATTCCATCCCACTCCATCTCCACTTTCCATTTTATCATTGACTTTGATTTTATACAGAGTTATAGTAGCATATAGTTTTTGCAGACATTGCCTGGAGGAAGACAACTGCAACATTTCAGGCACTGGATTGCAAATTGTGTGGAAAGCAACAATGGTGCTGTAAAGGGATAATAGTATTTGTTGCATCATTTCAAATATAAAACAGAATCAGTAAGGAAAAAGACCTATATTTAAATTCTTTTAATTACATTTTTCATTAGCAAATTGCAACAAACCCTTACATATTAAAAAATAATTTGAATAATTTGAAAATACTTTGAAGGATTCAGAATTACCTTTTCAGAATAACTCTGGGGTCTACTAATAACAAAATGTCACATGACAAGACTGTGTGCTTAGCAAAAAAAGCAAACTAATATAATGAGATCTCTGGTTTCTTGGAAAGAATTATACTTCCTTTTACTCCATTGAATACAGATAGAATTACCCTGAAATGCTTGTAAGCTTGAACTACAACAGAGGGATGATTTGTATATTCCTGTAAGCTGCCTTTTTTATTTAGTCACTGATATGTTTTATTGGGGCAGAATTAAGGTGCATCATTTCTATCTGCTCCAAAACTTTTCACCTTTAGATCACCAGCTCATGTCTGTCCCAGCAACCACATCTTCATTTGGATAAATCTCTGGAATAAAATGATTGCTCTCTGTATGGACAGTGTATCATACGATTCTGTAGTTCTGTTTCTCAGCCAGCAGCTGTTTGATGCAGTAATTGCTCTTTTGCAAGTCTTAGCAAAGACACAAGACTAGAATTGCCCTCTCTTTTTCTCTCTAAAGTCATTGCTGTGGAACATTTTGGGGTTAGTATTGCTAAGGAAGCGTGCATGCTGCTGCTTTGTGACTGTACATGGTGACTGTAGTCCATCAGCAGGAATGTCTCTTAGATAATGTGAGTTGAAAATAACAGAGATCTCTCTTCATGACTGCAAAATAAGCGAATGAGGAACTGCCAGAATTCTCCAGCTACCCAGATAAAGGTAGATGGAAGTACTCCTAGAGAGCATAAAGAAAGTGCACCCATCTGCTTACCTGATTACTTTTATCTTCGTTCTTCCTTTCCCTAAAGAAATCTCAGTCCAATCTCCTATGTTCCTCAGCTTTCTGATAATTTTGGGTGTTAGCTTACATTATGTCTTAGCTTAAAAGGGTTAGGATTATTTTATTCAATGATAATTCTGTGTAATGATGGTCTCCTATGCTCCGAGAGCTTAAAACCTGCTCTTTTTTTATGACTTCACAGAATGTGGCACAGTGCCTCTGAAAAGTGGATATCTGCATTATAACACCAAATGCAAGGTTGCCACAAGGGTTACTTTGAAAGAGACAAGTTCCAGCATATTTTCCAGTAGTCACATTTCCTCCTTTTTTACTTACATTTTTTTTTCTCCTGGCATGCATAAGCCTTTTAATATGCTTGTCTTGAAGTGTTTGGGAAAGTTTAACTTCTGGACTCTCTTCCATTGTAAGTAATTTTGCTTTTGGTGAAGATAGAACTCTGTTTTGTACCTGATAGTCAGTAGTCAAGCAAAGTATAATGCTTAGGAAGAAGCCTGAGATGCAAAAGTTACTTTAATTTGTAGTTTTGTCTGATGGTCAGCAGCGGTTACTTCAATGTAAACCCTAAAGATGAAAGAGAAAGCTAGAGCAGATATCTTTAGATTCACCATAAAAAGCAATGTGAAAACTTGAAACTCAGCTCGAGTTCAGCAAAGCAGAGTTTGTATGCCTTTCTCTCATCACTCTTGTATTATTGGTAGGGAAATAATTTCTCAGTTTCCATGATACTTCTCTAAAGCTCAAGGCACTCTAGAAACATGGTTGTACTTTATAAACTATGCAGGTAGAAAAACAGGCACATGGAGAGGTCTGTCTTCCGTCATGCTGCCCTGAAGTCCCACCTATCCCTGGTGCCCTTGTCAGCATTGTGGTTCTTGTCCTTCCTCTATTTGCAAGCCAATAATTTTGTTCTCTGCAGAACACTGAAAGCTCCTACAGAGAGATTTTAAAAGTGTTTAGGTTTGGATACCATGGTGATAAATGTAATACAAAACTTCAGTGAAAGAAAGAGTTCTATGTTTCTAAAGGTTAGGATTCGGGGGTATTTTACAAGGTTCCAACTAAAGAAATTGTAATAGATTTCTATGTTCAAGGGTAGTAAAGTCAATTTTCTAAACTAAGTTGATATACTATGAATCCCATTACAACCATTTATGTTATAATTAAGTAATCTTAATAAAACACTTTCCACAATGAGAATGGGAGAATTCTATTTCTATGATGACAATTCTAGATAGTTTTATATATTCTTTTCATGAGAATATAAAGAGGGAGTTCTAGAAATGACAAAAATATGTATCTTTTTTTGCTGAACCCCGTTACTGAGTACATTTTCATTCTTTCACCAGGTGGACATGCTGCTTTATTGCCTGCTTTTCCAAAGATGTGTACCTTTAGTCTCCAGTGCTTGAGGTAAAGCAAAATATGTGAATCTGCAGTAAAATATTGGGCAAGCCATGTTCTGTCTAATTAAGCCTGGTTCACAAAATCCACAGTTTCCTTAGTCTTTTCAGGGCTTAATGGGCTGCTGCTTTTCATGTACTCTTCCTCTTGACATAACAAGAAGAATGCACTGTCTTACGTATTTATTATTTACGTAACTTCAGATTATATTTGAAGTTTGTTTTCCATTTTTTCTATCTGTTGGAGGTAGCAAAACATCTTTTGTGCTTATCCTCTGAATTTAAATTCTGTTCCTATTAAGATCTGAAAGCATGCTGACAAGTTCATTCCCTGATGACTATGGTGTTTTCTCTTGAATCTGGGTATGTAATAACCAAATTACTCCTAATAATATATGACTGGGGTGATACAGAAATTGCATAAAAGGGTTGAGGACCATCACGGCTCAGTAACCCAAGTGCTTACTCTATCATACCTGCACAGGTTCTTAACCTGCCCCAGGGTCCTCTTTTCAGAGTGCAGATGGAGAGCAAACACTGGGCCTGTGATCACTATGTTGACAGAAGGAGATCTGTGCCTTGGATCCATTACATGGATTGCTTTGGAGGTTTCAGGATTGTCTTAGAAGAACAGAATTGCAGAACTGCAGAATTGCAGTTTGAACTGGAGATGCCAGCTAGACTATGAGTTTGATCAAAAGCATGAACCAGAGCAGCAGGTGGAAGGACTGACACAAAACTTTTCAGTGATAATCCATTAGTTCTGTATTCTAACCTATTACGGAAAGAATTGTAATAGGTGCTGAGTTAAGTCAACTTGTTTGTAGAGAAAATAACCAAAAGGGAAAAATAACTCAAGATCAGTCACTCCTTTGGCAAATTCAGTTTAACCTCAATTAATGGAAAATGTGGAAAAGCCCGATGTGCTCCCACACCTTGAAGCTTTGCAACCCACAGACCCATGGGTCTGCCAAGGTCTGGCACTTTGCCTGGACTAATAAACTCTCTGACAAGCATGAGCACTGGGGATCTGTGTGCTGAGATACCCTTGTGGCTCATGTCTGGCAGAGCTTAATGAGCCAGGTTCAGCATCGTGTGAGAGCAGCTGCACTACTGCTGGACCTGGTCCCAGAGCTGGCTCAAAGTTTCTCAACAGCATAATGACTCAGACTTGAAGTGGTGGGTGAGAAATTTTGGAGCAGGTAAAGGAGAATGGGGGAGGGAAATGGTATTGGAACAGTTATTAAGAGTTTTGTAGTGCTCTTCATGGAGGAGCCACAAAATTTTGTATTATGATTTTGCTGAGGAAATGGACTGAGTGGAGTTAGCCGTGCTTTGAGCTGATGAGTCCATTGAAGACCTGACATATTTTGGGGATTATAAAAAGCTTTCTCTTTCAGCCTCTACTTCTGGAACACCCTTGTAGTTTTGTTTCCTGAGTGTGAAGCCTCCTTGCCCTAGGTCTGCCTTCTGGAAGGCTCATGGAACCTCTCTTCTCCCTTCTCATGCAGTCATCTGCTCTGAGCCCACCCTACAAAGGCAACCACTTCTCCTCTGATGTGGGAGGAAGTCCAGGAAAGATACTAAGGGGAAGCAAGTCTTGATTTTGAAGCCATGTTGAGATCCTGGAAAAGCCCTGAGAGATTTGCTGGGACACAGACCCTGGTGGCCCTGGGTGAACATCCTGGTCCAGCCTCAGCCCATCACTGTGCCCAGGCAGCAGTGTCATGCCCAGGGCTAGGGCTGTCCCCACTGTCCCCCCAGCTGCTTTGCTTTTGGCTTGGGTGGTAGGATGGGTCTAAATAAGCTGCAGTAACTTGTCACTTGGTCTTATCTCTCTGTAACTGTGAGGTAACTCGAGACTGTATGCCTTGTAATGTTTGAAAATATTTTTAAAATGGAAACTAATACATTTTAAAGCATTTTTCTAAATCAAGGTGGAAAAATTAGGGAGTCAAATACAGGATTATCTCAGATTTTGGTAGCAACAGTATTTAAGATATTTCTAGACACTTATGAAATCAGCCATGGTTGCCTTATATATTTTATTGAATCAAATTTCTATTTTTCTTTTAGATTCCATAAAACTTGGTGTCTTTTCCCCCATATTTTACTTCCTACACAAGACTTAACCACCCATATTCTTAATTTATTTCTTTTCACCTAGATTTCATTGGCTGTATCTATGTGCATTAATTCTCCTGCAAATATTTTTTATGTGTATTTTTAAAGTTTAATCTGGTTATATATATATATTTTTTCATCTCAGTAGTAAGTTAGGCAAATAAATAAAGGTGGGGAAAAATCCTTGTAGCAAAATTGGTTTCACTGCTTGCTCAAAAATATTGCAAAGTAATTAGTATTGCTGCAAAAATTGTTGAGCAAGTCTCAGAGTGCTTGTAGCTGCAGAGAGCATGGTAAATGAAACTGAGCCCTTTGGGAAAGGTAAGCACAAGGTCAGCAGGCCATGGAAATTCCAATCTGACTCCATAAGGAATGGAGTTTTAGATGAAATGTCACTTCACCTGTAGATATTACATTAGTTTGTATTTTAAAATGTTTTTTACTTTTGTTGCTGTCTCCTTTGCTTCTTCTCACTTTCTTCTATTTCCTATTTCTCATGTGCCATTTGCTCCTTTGTTCCATCGGCTGCCTTTCTCCACCTTGCTCTCCTGGCTGATCATTCCCAGAGATAAAGGCCCACACGAAGCTTGATACAAGCACAAAGGAGCATTGATTTTGTTATTAGTCACTAAGGTATGAATATATTCCAGTTTTCATGAAGACAGTTTTCACACATCTGACTCACTGAGGGACAATGCTGCAAGTAATTGCAATAATGAAGGTTTTGGTCCAGTTGCTGTGTGAATTGAGCTGCATAATTTAGGTTATTTTATTTTCTATTCCAGTTTTAATTTGTGTGTGTGAGTGTGTGTGTGTGTGTGTGCGTGTGTGTGAGTGTGTGTGTGTGTGTGTGTGTTAATTTTGCCAATCTGGTTTTGTTTCAGGTGCCTCTGAGTACTGTTTTCATGAAGGGTGTTATTACATTTAAGTTCTTTCCCCATATTTCATGAAAACTACCAGGCAAAAGATCAAAAGCTTTTCTGTGAAAAACAGATTGTTTAAACAGCTGAAATACTTCTTACATGTGTCTGCATCTACTGTAGATTTCTATGAAGTACTAAGTATCACACATTTAGGCATCTGCCGTCTTCGAAGTGATTTCTGAGTAATGGATGTGAACAAGTCAGCTCTTCAGATGGCAACTTTCCATAACTGTATTCAATTTTGGGAGTGCTGTTATTTGATCCTGCTTCTTTTTCTGGTAAATTTTATTTCCAAACTTCATTTTCATTATGTTTCTTTTTATACCATTTCCATTATTTATCCCAAGGGAGAAACCAAGACAAGTACTTTTGAAATAAGAATAACACAGAAACTACATGTGTATTCTTTTAAAGCTGAGGTTTATATCCTCTCTCACAAACCATGGAAATTCATAGCAATAGGCTCATCTGAGTTCAAGATGAATGGAAAAACATTCCATTGGCTTCAGAAAGTTTTGAATCAGAATTTGTGCCATGTTCTTTGGAGTATCAATGAAGCACTTGTGCTTTCAAATATTTCTGTAAGTTTTCTTTTCTTGCATTTGTTCTTCTGTTTTCTTTCTGAATTTTTGGCTTCAGAAGGTTCTACAGGTGAATTGTATATAAAGTAAGTTCACTTCAACAATTTTACATTTATTACCTATTGTTTTTTTCACTGGTTGCCTACCTAGATATGTATAATGTAAACTATTGTCTACAATATTTTTTCTCTAGATGTCTGGCATTTTCTAATCATGGCTTGTAGTTAGCTTTCTCTTTGAAGCTGACATCTCCAACATTCTCAAGGTCTCTTTCTATTTCTGAGACATTTCCATGTCCTTTTTTGCTTCCAGTTAAATTCCATCTAATTTTGCAATACCTTTATTGAGATGGCATTCATAACACTGATTTATTTGCAGAAGGGTGTGAACTCCTGATACAAATAATGGCATAATTCATATGGCAGTATTTATCTCACCTTTTTTTTTTTTTACACCCTACCTTTTCTTCCTTTTTCGACCTTATCTGGGCATTGAAGTCACTTGCCTGTCCAGGGGAATGCCTGTGTCCCTCTATTTAAATAAAGCTGTCAATTTAGAACCCATAGTCTTTAGGGAATAATTTTTAAATCTGTCTGCCCACAGATAGTGGGCTATCTTCCAAAATTCCTTGATTATTCTTTTGTTTACTGCTTAAGAGGCTGTAAAATAGGTTTAAAGTTTCTCACAATAACTGGTCAGTAAACCTCCTGAGCTGGTGGGAAGAACTTACTCCAGAGAGAGGAAGAATGTTTTGTTCTCTGTAGGTTAAGAAGTTTTCTAATGATGCTGTGTATGAGGGTGGTAGTGCTGTACTCAGTTCTAATTCAGTGTACTCTTCTCTGAGATGTTAAAATAAACACTATTTTAGGTCAGCAATAACTCAATTTTTTAAAGTTTGCTTGCAGTGGGGGAAAGGAAGAAGTAAAGACCCATGGTTGTGACAGTCTTCATATGTGTACAAATCTCTAAACAAACAAAACAAACCAAAAATTTAATTTTTCTTTTCCAAGAGTATTTTGGAAACAAATTCCGTCTAGATGAAATTGCATTCCTGGAGGGAATTTCTATTCCCAATGCTTAATATAGGAGTATACACCAATTCCTTCTCATAAGGCAGGACTTTTGTTGTTAACACTTCTTTGTTTAAAGAACAAACTTCTTTCTCATGTATGTATTTGCTTACTCAGGTCTTTTAAGGATTAACAACTCTCCTCAATGCTAATGGCAAAACGTTTCCTGATAACACTGGCATTTGGCAATGCCCTCCAAGTTGTTCAATGTTGTTGGACATTTCTTGAAGGCAAAGGAGAAGTAAATTGCTCAATCTTTCCAACAGTGTAGGATCAAACAGGGATGATGAAGAATAGTGCTTCTGTGGTTTTGTCTGAAGGTCTGAATTTAGCTGATGTCCTGTAATATAATTAATTACAGAAATTCTAAAAATAGTAACAGATGCTTTACCACTTTAACCAACAGATTTTGAGACACAGGTTGCTTTAAGAACAAAGTAATATTAAACTTCTTAGAAGCTAATTTATTTTTTCTGGCAGAAAAAAAAAATCAGTGGCATTTTATCTTGAATCTGCTGTTAGTGACTGATGGGTCAGCTTCATTTAAAGACTAGGGTTGCCTGGGTTCTTATAACTTGGCCATAGGTTTTGGAGGACATCTGAAAATCATTGCATGAATCAGAAAAGTACAAATTCACAACAGCTCTACTCTCTTGAGTTGTGTTTGATATTTCCTGTTTTTAAGGTTTCCTTGGTATCTAACACATAGCCTGCTAAACATCAGCTGTTCCCAGTGACTCAGATCTGCAGACCTTTGATCAATTTATCTTGTCATGATTAACCAATTTCTATACTGGAAGAAGGATGTTACTTTTTTTTTTAGTAAAAGTATTACACAAACATCCTCTCTAATTCTGTGCAGACCCCAGTTTCTGGTGTGTCCTGTATTCTAACTGCAGGTCCCTTTTACTCCATTAACCCAAATCCTGTCAATGACATGAGGGTTTTTGGAGGCTAAGGTATTTTCAATAATGGATTAGAGCTGGAGTAGTGAGTAACTGGACTGCTTTTCTTTCCTTCTTTTTTTATTGAGTGCCTATTTTCTTTCAATTACCTTTATTTAAATATTTTGATTTATTCTCTGGAAAAAACAACAAAGGAGAAAACATAAAAATGAAACAGTTATGCCATGGTGAATTCAACCTGTTACTGGTTACAAAGCAAGACAACTTACTTCTGGTTCTTTAGTCTCCAAGTGGAGGGATTTTAACTCTTTAGACCTGCAAATGCTATTAATGAACATGGAAACCCCTGTACAACTCCAGTACTGGTCCTGTTCAGAAGATTTTGAAACTTCAGGGTTCTGTGGATCATAAGCAAGGAACACATCTATGAAGCATCATATGCATGAGAAAGGTAGATTGCTACATATGGATATACAAAAAATAATTCCATATGTACATATGCACATTTAGTCTATCTGTTAATCTGTTTTCTGCTACACCAGGTAACTTCCAAATCCATCCTGAAATGTGAAACAGAAGAAGTAGCAGCATGTGTGTTAAACCTGATCCTCCTTGACGCC
This sequence comes from Sturnus vulgaris, assembly GCF_052056855.1. Taxonomy (NCBI): domain Eukaryota; kingdom Metazoa; phylum Chordata; class Aves; order Passeriformes; family Sturnidae; genus Sturnus; species Sturnus vulgaris. The sequence goes on from NC_142243.1 coordinate 34,031,087, forward strand.
TACACACATGTTCATTTCAATTGTCGAAACCCTTGATTCAGTTGGAATCATTCCATTCTCTGGTCCCCTAACACCAATACAGACCAGTACATACTTACCTGGCTGTGTACATCTATTCAATGTCTCTCTCTTGCCAGGTGTGTCTATGGGCTCTTTTATTTTATTCATTTTATTGAGTATGCTTGGTATGGAATAATTAAATAATCAGATTATATAAAAAAATAAATTCTAATCTTTCTTCAAACCAACAATGCACTAGTGCCCACATCACTCAGAATACCAAATTTAAAATTAGTTTCTATACAGTCCTACAATCAAACTTTTCACAGCCATTATGCATTTTTAAATTACTATTTTAACAATACTACTCCCCAGAATGGGGTATAACCCCAAAATGCAAAAGCTTCCTAAAGCTAAGAAAACACTGGATTGTTCTGGAACTCTGGTCTATAGAAGAGGGCTATTGAATGGCCAGGTAAGGGATGTGTTATCTGCACCAAAGCTTTCAATTGCACAGGTCATATCAGGAACATTTGCCTGCTCTAAAATGCATGCTACCATTACAGTGAAGCCTTTATTCCACCGGGTGTTCAGTTCCCAGGATCCCAGTGTGCCAGAGGAACCTAGGTTCCTTCCTCCTCTCTCCCAAGTTACATGTAGATAATGAAGAGATCACTGAGCAGCAATCTTCTTGCTTCCCTGTTATTACATCCATCCCACATGATGCTCTTTGCTAAGAAGTCTATGATCTAGTCTGTTCACAACAAAATGTTATTTTTCCATCTGTAGATATTTTCAGAAAAAGTATCCAGAATCAGATCTCATTAAATCTTCTCTTTCATTGTGAAGTTTGGGGAAGTCTTACCTCATATATGGCCCCTTTGGCTTAGCAAACTTTATCTCAGTAGTTGCTAGATTTTCTTTCACATTCCTTTTCCCCCTAGACTTTTTTATTTACTTAATTTTTAATTTTATTAGGGTATCGTCTTAGGACTAAAACATATGGGTAGTATAAGAAGAAAGTCTTTTCAAAAAAGTGGTTTTTCCTGCTGTTCTTAAGCATCATTGCATTTCTTACTGAAAAAATGATCTCTCAGCCATCCATGGCTTTCCTGTTTTCTTCTCATAGTGACACTTTCTGATACAGCCCTCTGTAGGCAAACAGGTGAGTAACAAGAAATCTTTAGAATATCCATAATAAAGAAGCTGATAGATTTCCTTTCTTCCTCAGTTCTCGCTTTTTCTTCTTCCCTTTATCTTCCTGTAGAGAAAAGAATTGGGCAGGGTTGGTTCTTTGAGGAATTCCTGGTCCTTTATCTTTGCTTAGGGTATCTGGGGTATCTGGTGCTGTCTTCAAATGACTTTTTCATAGGAAGATGTTTCCCCAGATTTAATAGGAGCTTTTTCAGAGCTTCTGTCAGGTCTTATGAAGGCCTTACAACTTAGTAGAGTCCTCTTATTACATCTCAGTTTATTATTCTTGAATGTTTTTTTGCAGGGTACATGCAGTTAGTAGACATTTTTGATAATACCTGAACATGTTGATTTTTTTTTTACTGTCTAGTTTATCATTCCATTATTGAGATAACATACTTCTGTTGTGTTATTGTTCTCTATTCATTTAATCAATAGAGCATTTGAACACTTCTTCAGTATTAGGCTTTTCATTTTCCTATGATCAGTTGAAATGATCAATTGTATTGGCATATGCCAAGACAAATCCCCTGTTCCTTTCAAAAGGCCAATAGTAGAGATGTTGAAAAGCAGCTGAAGAAATGCTCGAAGGATTAAACCAGGAAACTGGGAAGACCTACATATGTTCTGAATGCTGAGCAGCCTGGCTGGAGTGCCCAACAACCTTTTGGACTGCCATTTCTGGTCCCTGCCCAACAGCAGCATGTGTTGCACATCACTCAGTTCATGCTAATCTACTCAGAGGTTGATAATCCCAGCCACATGGGCACCCACAGTTTTGGTGATGTGCACTGACTCTTTTATTGTGAATTGATCTGCAAATCCACCAGCGCTCTAATTCTCGTCTAATTAGCACTAATCTGTCAATTCTTGTTTGGCACATGGGGTCTTGTTTCCAGCCCATGAGAATTGATTCAGCAGAGCTGCTCTGCAGCTCTGATGTTTTTGCTTGCTTTTCCCTTTTATTAATATTTTAAAAATTATTTTCAGTTCCTTTTGCATCTTCAGAGAAAAGATTTTCTGATTCAACTATTTGAGTCTAAAGAGACGTGAAACATCTTTACCTGCTTACCTCTGCTTGAAAATACACTTTTTTGGAAAGATGCCCATTTGTGGTGAAGTCCTCTTCCCCCTTCAAGAATATTTCCCTGGCTTCTCAGAGTAAAAGGTCTGTCAGTTTTTTCTTCAGTTTTATGAAGAAAGGACCTCTATTCAGCTCTTGCAGTTATTGCAAAATATAGATGCCTTTCCATAATAAAACAATTTTCCATGAATCACTGTCTGCTTACCTTGAGAGCAGTATAGAGGTGGTATTGAACTTAATTGTGTTATTTTTTGGTAATATTTGTACCGTGATTAGAAATTTTTAAAATAAAGGATGAGTAATACTTAAAAACTGCTTGTGATTGACTTGTTTTTCTCTATCAATGGTCTTCTGATACTGTCAACTCATCATCCTTTGGTATTTATAATGATGTCGTTATGTCTGCATCAGGTAGCTTCTAGTACAAATTACCAAACAATATTCTTGGTAGTTTACTTTTGTGACTGCTACACTATATTGCATTCTTCATGGGGGAAAAAAAAAGCAGCACAACACAAATTTCTTATGGTTGGTAGGTATCAAATATTCTACTTTGTATGATATCAAACATAAAACAAATACTACAAATGTTTATGATATCAAACATTGTTTTAATCTCTGGTTTCTTAAGACCTTTGGCACTAAAAATATAAATCAGGCTTGCCCTGGTACTAAGACTTGCCAATAGCTAGAGACCAAAAGTAAGCCAGACTCTCATGAGAGCATCACTTTCACAGAAACATAAGGCAGCCATGTGTATGAGTACTTCATCCACATATATTAGGCATCTATTTACTTTTTTCACACATTATATTATTGAAAAACACAAGCTACCAACTTCTAATTTTCGGCTATTTTTCATAGTAATTTTTAAAGCATCACAAAAGCCTATGGGGAAGTAAGATCTCTAGGAACTGAATATCAAGCCTTTTGAATATCATGAATACAGGCCTTTCATACTTCACTTTGCTGGACCATATTAATTCACTTTAGACTTTGTTACATTATAATAGTGTTCAGGAATTTTTCTAAAATTAATCCTGTAAGAAATATTTGATGTGAAATTGCTTTGATTTGAATAAGAAAAGTGTCTGCAAATCAGCATGCTTTTGACAATGTCCTGCAAAGTCTGTAAAAAAAGCTGTCAGAGCTGGGTATAAGTATCATTTTGCATTGTCTGGAAGTCTGGAAGCATTTATAGATTCTATGGGTGCATTTGATTAGGAATGTTTGTGAAGGGAGTGGACAAGTGAAAAAAATTGCACGCTTCAAACTATATATATTTCAAATCTAGCCTGCTCTCAGAAATGGTGGCTGCAGATTATTTGGTTTCTTTTCTCTGTGGAAATACTGCCTTGGGTTTTTGTGATCTAATCAACAAAAATAAGCAAAGAATTGTTTTTTTTCCCAAGGTGGGTGTAAAGACAACAATATTTCTAAGAGTCTTTCAAGTAAGTGTGTACGATCTATCTATCATGTAAGATATACTACAGTGGAAGATTCAAGACGGTGTATTTTTGCTCTAGTGTATCACTGAAGCTCAAAAACAGGGAGGAAGGGTGGGAGAGAGGCAAGGAAAGAGAGGATTGGCCTGGTCTAGACACAAATGAGTTAGAGCAGATAAAGTGAATGTGTTCCCTCATTTGTAGACATTCAGCACAAGGCATCACTGTTGAGGAGACGGGTGAGAACAAGGAAGCCTTGGGCATAAGGCACAATATTCCAGTCACAGACTTTGGAGATACATATAAATGTTTTGATTTTTTTTTTCCAGGATAATCTTTGGGCCCTTTAGGTTTGTATCTTATTCATACACATAGATGAGCAAAAGTGAAGCTGTTCTTCTGCAAAAAGCTTGACAGGTCTTTAAGGCCAAATTCTTTTTGCCCTGTGAAGAAGTGGGACACGGAAGCAACATATCCTGGGGTTCAGGACAGAGGAAACTGTAGACGGTGTTTAAAAAATCTGACTTACGTAAAATCTGCCTTCCCTCCTGCTTCTACTCCCTGGGTCTCCTCAAAGGAGCATATGACTTCTGTGAATGGACAGGTCACGCACTGAGTAATGTTTTGGCTCAGTGTTTACAATAGAGGTAATGGATGCTGGCAGGGGAGCACCCTGGGTGATCTGTCCCATCTGTTAAGATCTGCTACGGACTCCGCTGGAGATAGCTCAGTGTATTATCTTTCTATGAATCATCATTGCTCCCCTAACAGTGTGCAGAAATCAGTTCAGCATAGCTGATAATGCTTTGAGTACACTTTAGGTAAGAAAGCTATTTTCTACAGTTCCTGCTTGTGTGCTGCTGTCTTATGAATCTTATTTTTCAAACTCACTTTTACATTATTCTTCTCTTTTGAGAGCTGCTGCTGTGTTAACCTTCCACAAGAAACTCAGAGCACATTTGTAGCAGTTTAAGGAAAGGACCTGCAATGTAATGTTTTATTTCTTTTTGTTACAGTTTTACTTGTTTCTAAGCAAATAGAGTCATTTTGAGAGACTTTTTCCCAAGTTTGGACATACCAGGGGTGAATTTGGCCTGAAGACAGAATATAAAATAATGGACAGAAATATAAAATAATGGACAGAATGTGAATTATTACCTTAGAGCTTAATGAAATCTGAATGACCAGTGGAGTTTCTCCAAGCACACTTTTTAAATAGAAGAAGTGAGTTTTTGCTCTCTTTAATCAGATTATTGGCTAAGGTTCAAGAATCATTTGGCAAAATTATGTAGTTTATTCAAGCTAGGTTTACCTAATAGTTCATAATAGAGGAAAACCTTGCATCGTGCTCAACCTTCAAAATCACAACCAACCTTCAGAATTCCAGACTAAAATATAAGGGACCACAGAAACGGATATAGCAATGCTCAGAGAAATACATTTATTCCAAAACAGGTCAGCTGTAATAAAAAGACGTTGTTGTTTTAAATAATAGTTAGTTTTAAACCTTCATAAGACCAGAATTTTAATAAACAACATTTATCCTGTATTGCCTTTGTATAATTTAGTTTTCTAGTAAAGTTACAGTTTAGATAGGTAAGTAATAATATATATTGATTACAATTAAAGACTACTTTTATATTTAATCTATTATTTCTTTTTGCTAACCAGCAGAGTGCTTTGTTTCTATCTATCAGTGAAAAGAGAACTTGCCTTTTAGACCATGTGGAAAAACTCTAAAGATTATTATGTTAAGAAACAGTAAATGATATCTCTTATTTATTGGAATTCTTGTTCTTATTCACTGTTGGGTAGAAACGCCTTTGGATAGAAAGAGAAAATCAAATAACAGTGCAGAAGATCAGCTTTCTGGAAAAAAAATCTGATCTGCAAAAGAAAGACAAGGTATATGGAATATGCTGGATGCATAGAAAAAATGAGATTCACTTAAAATTGATTTCTTTTAAGGGAATTCTACCCATGAATGATTGAATAAATATTTCTGCTCCTTCAGAACTTTAGAACTAGCATGTCCAAGCCCCTCAGACTTTTTATTCGTAGCTTGGAAACAAAAAACAAATTTCCCTACTATTCAAATCCAAACAAATTCCTCAGCTTGAATGAACTGATTATTGACTTGGCAAAGCTGAATAAATAGAAATGAAGAGGATGTTATCTCTGGAGCTGCAAAAGAGCCTATATTGGTCATGAATTTATCCCTCAACATACTATGTTTCCATGGGGTATGGAAAAGATTCCTCCGACTCAGTTCTTGGTAATGGCTAAAAATAACCTTCAGTGAATATATATTTCTTAATTATGAATATTTAAAAAATAATTTTAAATTTCTGAATTTAAAATAGATAAGTAGGTGATCATGATTTCAAATTAAACAGCTACAGTTTCAAAAGGGGAGCACTAAATAAAAAAAATTCTTATATGGCAGAAGCATGTTTGCTATTTGTCCAAACATTTTTGTTGCCCTTTGATAATAGACAAGTGTTCAGAAATTGCATCTATGGGCACCATTCTCACTAAAACTTCCAAACGAGGACACACCCTGATTCAGGATACACCTGTCCACAAGGGTACATCCTGAATCTAGAAATGGAGAGGCAGATTGGCCTGCAGTATTTTTGTATCAAAGGGAATTACCATCTTGTGCATTAGGTGTCACTGCTGCCTAGTTACTTGGGATGAAGCCTCCTGCATGACGAGCTAAGGCTCAGTGGGATATCCAGAGAGATATTGTGGGTGAGCTACAGACAGACCCCGTCCCTTTCCTCCTCTTCTCAAAGCTCTTCTGTGCAGCTCCTCCTCAGCTGAGGTTCACATGTGTTGGACCAGTCATTTCCTTCAGTAAACAGCCCTGGGCTAAGAGTATCTAAAGTGTGGTGCTCAATAAAGCTTCTGGAGACACAGAGAATCTTGTCATCATGGACCATGAGGTTTGGGCAGAGCTGCACCACTCACCTGTAGTTTTGCACATTTTGAGGGAAAATGTCCTGATGAGTCAATATAGAGAAGGCTTCCATTTGGCAAGCAAATAAACCACAAAAAACTGATTAGGACACTCATTTCCAAAGGCAAATGGACATTTAAGGCCATTGGTTAGGACTGCTGAAAGAGACAGCTACATAAAAGATAGTGTAATACTAGAGGGGAAAAATGTCTATGTTTGGGGCAGAATAGGAAGATTTTCTGGATTTGTTCATAAAGCATTAAAGTGCTCTTAGATACTTTCTTTGCAGTGTGAGTCTCACAACCCATAGGTTTGAAACTGTTTAAGGTCATACTCTCTAGTTTGAGAGTAATAGTTAGAATCCAGGTTGCACTTCAGGCTATAACTTTTTGTGTGATAGTGCAGATAAAAGCTACTCTTCTAAGTGCCAAAAGCATGTCATTACCTCCACAGTTCCTCCACAGATGTAGTTTCCTGACCTTGTTCTGTTTCTTTAATTACATGTATGTCAATTGGGACACGGAGCCTGCAATCATCTGCATTTCTACGCAGCTCTTTAGTGGAAAAGACTTTGAGAAATCTTCCTTCCTACATTCTGCTGATTAACCAGTGGATATTTTCTGGGTTCAGGTGGAAAAGCGAGAGAGACCAGCCTAAAATTTAGGATATATTTGAGAAATCAATGGCAGAGGTGATATAGGTATCAATTCAGTGCAAGGTTAATAAAAAACAAGCTATGGAATTTGTGTATGTGTGCATGTGTTTGAAACCAAAAGATTTTAAAAATTTATTCCTTTATTCCACCTAAGTCAAATGATATGGCATGTTTTTTTCCCCATGAAAGTATGGTTAAATTATACAAAATAATAAGGATAGTACCTTCCTTACTCTTTCAATACTAAAAATGCAAAATCCTAAAGGAAAAAGGGATTTGTCCAGGTTTTAGATAAGATCAGGGCAGCTTCCAATAAAAGGAGTTGGGCAAATTTCTCAAAAAGGTTAACATCATCAAAGAGCTGTGGGGTTTTACTCCTAAGGCATGTTTCTTATCTTTATAAACCCAGCCCATCAGTGTGGGGTCCTACAGTAGTGGTGCAGCTTGATTTCAGTCAGACCAGGTGATATGGCAGCAGTAGCAGCAATGTGCTATTTTGACACTTTTAAAGTGTTGTCATTTCCTGGCTGTGCTTGGGTTTTGGATCCAAATGTTCCAGGTCTGAAAATAATCAACCTAAGGGCAGCCCTAAGACATCTGAGAGCAGCACCTTGAAGAGAGCAACAAAGCTGGGGACAGGGCTGGAAGGTGTGTCCTGTGAGGAGCGACCTCATTGCTCTTTACAGCTTCAAGGGGAGGGATATACTGATCCCTTCTCCCTGGGATCCAGAGAGAGGACACCTTTGGGAATGCCTCAAAGCTGCACCAGAGGAGGCTCAGACTGGATATAAGAAAACATTTCTTTACTAAGAAAGTGGTCAAACACTGGAACAGGCTTCCTAGAGAGCTGGTCTATGTCCCACACCCGTCAGTGTTTAACAGGCGTCTGGACAATGCCCTTAATAACCTGCTTTATCTTTTGGCCAGGTCTCGAGTGGTCAGGCAGCTGGACTGGATGATCACAGTAGGTCCTTTCTAACTGGACTACTCTATTCTGTAGCTAATCTTCACACTTCATCTAATTTAAGATGTCTGACTTCCAGAGGAGAGGAATCGTGCCCTGCAAGTACCTCTGTATTCCCAGTGAAAGTTAGCACCCTTTAAATGCAGATGTAGATACGTATTGGAGTTGATCAGAGGAATCCCATACTTGACAATTTGAATCACCAGTTTTAACAATGATATAAAGAATAAGCTTCTATTTTTAAAATAGTGATGCTTAAACTTGTTCTGCCTTTTTTTTCCTTTTTTCCCCCCTTTTCCTATAAAAGGCTCTTTTTCATTGGTTAGAGAAGTAATTAAAACAAATGAATACTTCAAGCTCAATTTGATACTTGGTTGTGGTTTTGGGTTTCTTTCCCCCTCAAAAAGGACATAATACATCTAGATATGTTTATATAGCAATTAAATAGTTTAATCTTTATCCAGACTCTCAGTATTTATTTATATTTCATCATATTAAGAAACGGCAAATGAAGCATTTATTATTTACTGAATTCTAATTTCAACTTTGGATTTTATCAAGCTGCATTTAGATGGAAACTGTTAATGGTCAAAAGCTAACATTATTAATTTTAGTAATTTACTTGTCAGAAAGTATGCAGTAAAGAAGAAAACTTATGAAAAAATTGTTTTGAATGGAAAATTAATAAAGCTAATGAGTCTATGAAAGAAACCATGATGGTATCACAGACTGGGTCTGTGCACCACAGGCATGGTATCTAAGAGTCATGTAAACTAAACTTTGTCCTCAGAAGGGTTTCTGAAAATGCCCAGCCAGCTCAGTGCTCAACTGCTTGTATAGTAATCATTGAGGGACAAAGTCAGTGTGAATTGCATGCTCTGAAATCTCTGTATGCTCTCATGCCTTTGGAAAATGGGTACCTTTCCTCCAAGATCCTGATTCTCTGATCTGTATGAAGGGTATACTCTGCTTAATGATTTAAATGAGGATATAAATTTTCTTGCTTTTTTTTCCCCAACTGTCTAACATATTTCTTAACAGTATAAATGGAGGAAAGATTCTTCCCACTCCTGTGAGCTAACTTAAATGCTCAGGGGAAATTCAGGCAAACTTTTTTTAATGCCCAATGGAGTCTGAATGTGCTTTCAGTCAGGAGAAATGTAAATATCAGAAGTTGCTTAATTGAAAAGACTGAAAATAATGTAAATATTTAATGTAGTGCATGACATTGCAATGTATTTATAAGGTGAGCTGACCTCAAAAGTTTCCTTAACTACGTATAAGAGTAGCACCTTTTATCTCATTGGAGTTTAAGGAGAGCTCATTGATTCAGAATATTTTTAAAGTGTACATAAACAGTTTTCAGGTATTAAATCTTGGCCTGAATGTAGGGTGTTATAAAATCAACTGTAACTTTAAGCAGGCCTATTTTTTTATAATAAAAATATGTTTAAATGGGAAAAAATATTAGCTGCTATAAAGTAGCAAATGTTATCCATCCTGCTAGAATTGTTTAAAAATGCACCAGTTTTATAGGTTATTTTGGCTCATGTAAATTAAAATTTATCAGGCTGGCTGAGGCAGGTGATGCCAATGGCCTATGTCTTTCTGTCCAAGGGACTAAAGGTCTGGTAGTTAGACAGTGAATTTGGAGTGGGTATTTCAAGCTTGGATTCTGATCAAGCTGAAGGCCTTACACATAGAGACTATTTATAGCCTTGGCCAGGAAAATAAGAAGGCATTGTAGAAGCTGACAAACTAGCCATGAAAAGAATTCCTTGACTCCAGAGAGATCTGAAGCCCACCTTCTCAGTAGGGAGTGGATGACCAGGTTGGAAACCAAGCCACATCTTCTTTTGAAGAACAAAGATATGCCCTGTGAGAGTCCTGGTGACTTGTGGAAGCAGGTAGGTGCAGAGCCTACCTGTGTGCCATTTCTGTGACTGTGGCTCATCTCTTCTGCCTGTTCCCTCTGCCACCCAAACTCATCCTCATGACCTTCTCCTTCAGCTGTCAGGAGCATCCTGGGCAGTGGGTGATGCAGCAACAGCAGCCAGGGGCTTTCCCAGGTCCTTGTGAAGCAGGGAAAAGAGGCATGAAAAGTGAAGAGAATGTGTGGGTCATGGAAAAATCTATCAGCAGCTCATCTATCCCATAGCCAAACCAGCACTGGGAACACCTAACACAGCTCAGTCACTTGTCCTTGTGAAGCTTTAATCACTTTTTACACTGCTCATGCAACAGCAGGAAAGTAAATAACCAAAAGGAAGCAATTCAAACCGAGCAGTTCAACAACCTCCCATGTCTCTTCTGAGCAGCATTATCAGTTGGGCCTTTCCCCTTCGGGCCGTATTTCCTTGGGAAGAGCCAAGAAGATTGTTATGTCTGGACAAAATACTGCTTTTCTTTGCTGACATTTCTCTTTAAGGAAAAGGTGTTTCGAAGAAAAGTTAAGCTCAGAATATTAAGCCTGCTTCAAATGGATGTGTCACTTTTATTGGAATTCTAATTAAACATAGACTCATAAAAAAGAATACCTTCCCAATTTAAATATGGCTAGCTCTCATGTCTGTATGATTCCAAAACTTATGATGACAGATTAATGACTTGACTGAAAGTCTGTCATAACCTGGTAGGATAAAGCTAATCCAAATCGACTATATGCCATGATTTAATGACACAAAGTTATTGAAAAGAACAAGAATAATTAAGTAGAAATATAATGGAGGAAGCATTTTTCTGAGCTCTGGCACTGTGGACAGAGCCTGCCACCTGATATGGTTGGTTAGAATAGCAGGTCTGGAGTAGTAATACATTTTTATGCTACTTTTTAAAGAAACTGTGACTCAAGTAGTCCATCAGTAAAATTTGTTCTGAAAAAAATCATGACAGCTTTGGCAGTTATAAAACAGAGGTGCTTTGTTTAACTGGGTGACACTAATTACAGGTAAGAGCTCTATAAACACACCCCTTTGTTCTCTGGAAGCTGGACAACATACAGTAAAACTCTGGCATAACAAAAATGTCACCTATAAATAAACAGAAAATAACTGCATTTTAATTGAAAACCAATAAGAAAATAAGTTAGGGGAACTTAAGCTTAATTTTTAAAGCTTTATTTCTTTTCTTTCAACAATGCTATTGAAAAGGTTTTTGGAATCCCTCCATCTGGTCTTTCAGTGGTGTCACTTATAAGCAGGCTGAGCTGTGCACTGATCCAAGCTTGTCAGCTTCATAAATTTATTATTTTGGTCCACATCTCTGTGTCTGCTGAAGACTGGCTACAGGCACAGTGCAGGTGCTTTGCCTAATGATGACCAGTATCAGAGACAGCTGAGTCCTATCAGCGTTCCTTTCTGCCTCAGCCAGTGAATGCTAGTAAGAGGCTGAATTCAGCTTACATTTGGTTTCAAGACAGAGCTAGGATCCTTGCACAAGTCCTGTACTCCTCCATAAAGACATAAGAGCTTCATTAATGCTACCTGGATTTGCCTGCCTCGTGTTTTCCATTGCACAGAGGAGATATATGCTAAGCGATGTCACTTGCTAAGGTTGAAGGGAAAGTGGCCAAGTATAGGTGTCTACTGATAGAAATCAGACTGTTGGCAGCAGATTAATTAATGGCAAGTTTTATATAAACTGCAGGTGAAATTAATCTCCACTATCCTGTATGTCTGAAACCTACATGAAGTTCATCTATGCTATTTGTCCAAAGTTCTCTGTAGTTGGTGGATGGAGTACTGCTATTCCAGAGGATGAATTACCACAGAGTATGCCTGAAGTATGGCAGGTATGACATGCTTTGTCAATGCTTTATATGCTATTTATATCATCTGTCCTTAATGTATTTCAGACACTTTAGTGCAAACAGTTTTTTTATGTATTGCCATACTGAGTATTAATGCAGAACAAACTAAAGTATAGAGATGTTCTGGCTTGCAACTAGAAATATGTATTCTGTACAGGTGAAGTATGTCAGGGATGGGTGAGAGAAATGCATGCAGCAGAAGTCAGGGTGGTGTATGTGGCTCCTTTGATAGATGCTGAGGCACTACAGTGCTGAGCACAGCACAAGCCCCTATAGAGCAGGCTGGACTGTGCCTGGGAGACCAATGTTTCATCACCTGCGTGCAGAGTGAGGGAACAGGTACGGTGTCGCCATTCATCCTTGGAAGCCCAAGTTCCAACCATTTCTTACCATTTCTGCAGTAGGGCTAACTCCAAGTCACTTTGAAACATCTTCCTTTCTCAGATCCACCTCTCATTTCACTGCATTTTGGAAACCCATCTGCAGATCTCTATGGTGGTGGAGGTGAAGAAGCAAGCAGTGAGCTCTTTGGGTGCAATGAATTTTAGAGGTGTGAAGAAAGGCGGCTGTGGGCTGTTTATGGGATTTTTTGCAATCTATGTTAGGGCCCAGTTTATCGAGTCTGTTTTCCATATGCCATATTGGTTTCCATATTCCTTTTATTCCAAATCCCATCCTATACGCCAGTGTATATTTTAACAACTTGGGAAAACTTATTGTAACTGCTCTTTCGCGAACAACGCGAGCTCTGGTGATCACAAGCTGTATTGGCCATCACTCACAGATCCACTAACAGCACAATTGTGTGGATGACACAACGGTAAGCACCTGCTGAAGGAAACTTCAGCTTCTCCCGGCTGCCTCCCCATGGAAGGCGCTGTCCCAGGCCGCTGTGTGCGGGGCCGCTGTCCCAGGCCGCTGTGTCCCAGGCCGCTGTCCCGGGGCCGCTGTGTGCGGGGCCGCTGTCCCAGGCCGCTGTGTCCCAGGCCGCTGTCCCGGGGCCGCTGTCCCAGGCCGCTGTGTGCGGGGCCGCTGTCCCAGGCCGCTGTCCCAGGCCGCTGTCCCAGGCCGCTGTGTGTGGGGCCGCTGTGTGCGGGGCCGCTGTGTGCGGAGCCGCTGTCCCAGGCCGCTGTCCCAGGCCGCTGTGTGCGGGGCCGCGCCGGGAGCGCGGAGCGGCAGCGGCAGCAGAGGGAGCTCTGCGATGGGGAATGGCCGGGCAGAGCCCAGCGCTCCGCTCTTCTCCCGGCCTTGGGGAAACAGAGCGAGCCCAGCCCTGCGGAGAGCCCAGCTCTGCCGAGCAGTCCTGGGCAGCGTTGGGATCCTTTCTTTACCGAGGAGCAATACTGCCAGCCATGCCGGCCGTCCCCAAACTGCGGTATCGGCGTGACTTCAGTTCCTTCTCGGAGTTCGGCTCTGCGGCACACGCCGCAGAAAGGCTGCCCAGAGAGGGCATTTGTGTGGAAATATTGGCTGTGGGACATCAGAGCGAGAGCAGATGGGCAGCGTGGGCATGGAAAACCAGCGGGATGTGCGTGGCAGCCGACCCAGCTCGCACGCTCTGAGCATGAGACGCGGGGTGAAAGGCCGAGAGGGGCACTAATCCCAATTGCAGGAATTCAGCTGGGAGCCTGAGCGCTTCCCTGGCATCAGAAAATATGCTTGTATTGTTGGGGATGAGGTATTAAATAAATTAGTTAAAAACCCCAAGTGTATTCCGAGTGAGTTTTCATGCCTTTGTGATTGCTGTACTTAAATTACCAGGTATACCTCCCATTTCAGCAGACACTTTACTAAGTTTTCAAATAAAACTTAATTGATGTTTAGTTTATTTTAAACTACTTGCTGCAGAGCAATAACAAAAATTCAGGATAACTTCTTTTCAAAACAGAACCAAACTAGGTAGCTTACTCTTAGAAAAGATGAAATACAGGGAGCTAAGCTGCTTGCAAAAAGTGTGCTAGTTAGAGCTTTGTAACGTGGACATAAACATGAAGTTTTATGTGCCTTTCTTATATTACCAAGTAGTATATTTTAAAACTCTACTTTGCCCTGGAGTTGTGAAAAACATTAAATATGTTGCCAATTGGAAATATGGCTGTTCACTTTTAAGTGTCACCTGTAAATTAAAAATTAAATAGAAAATCAAACTGAAAAGAGAAATTCATTAAATTGAAATAAGCCCAAGTGAATAAGTGCAATATCTCACTCAAATGAAAAAGCATAGGGCGAGAGCTTGTTTGCTGGAGACTTTTTGTCCTCCCTATATAGTTTTTGTCCCACATTTCTACATGGCATAAATACTTACAAGTTCTGGGTATTTTCAATTACCATTGTTAGACAGAAAACCAGCTTCAGTTTCTTCAAACCTTATTTCATTGAATGTGTCTGAGTCATAGGAAAAGTCATTCCATCATGTCTAGAAACTGTTTTTACTCAGAGCACTTGTCAGGAAAGAAAATAAACAAGTATTAGTTCCTGCCACCATTCATTTCAGAACAGTTACAACCAATATAATTAGGTCTCAGATTTTTTTTTTAAAAAAAGGTCTGAATGAAAAGATATAAGATTATATATGTCAGTTGCTGAACATTTGGCATGAACAGCTTTTCCAACACTTGCTCTGGTTATTATAAGGTTTGAGTTGTAAATGACTGCATTCAGCAGCAAACCTGTCAGGTTGGAGAGCTTTTCATTAAATGTTTGATCTAGAAATTTTTAATCAGTGCACAAATAAAACAAATTATTAAAGCACTACATCAGCTGCAGTATGTGTAATTGGGATGAACGGGGTGATGTAACTGGTGGGGAACAGCACAAGCATTCTTGACAGAAGGCCTGGAGCTACAGAACTTGTTACCACTGGAGATGAAACAGAGCCTGAGTCTTAACCTGTATCTTGAAAATGGTAAGATGCACCTATTAAAGATATTCCCAAATAACCTGGTGATAAATCATGTACCTTGCAGAGCTTTGTTGGAGAAGCTGGGGAGGGATCACCTTCTAGAATACTTTATGTTTGTGGAATAACACTGGAATGGAGCGTGTTCTGAAAGCACACGAGTGTTCATTTATAAAAGGAAAAATAAACATTTTATATTCTTAAGCTTTTTACTGCTGTTCTCTGTCTTAAATGAAGAATCTTAAGGAAATTATCTAATGTAAACTATTTCATGATTTCAGTACATTAATCGAGGTAGTAGTTGTAACTGTGCTGAAATCAATGGATCTACTATGTCTTCAGTAGTTGAGATGCTGGTAACATTTTAGCTTAAAAACAGGAGGTTTTTTTGGCTTGTCTGGTTAGTGAAACTTTTGAAAATACCAGCAATGAGGTTTTGCCAGTAGACTAACAATGAAAAGGGCAGCTAATTTACATTAAAAGCCAACATCACATAACAATACAATTTTTAGTGTGGATTTGTTTAACATTTATATCTAGACTAAGATACAAAATTTCTAGTTTTAAAGTTTTGTTTCTTGTCTTTGAAGAGTTTAAGTTAGGAAAGAATACAAAAGCAGGGAGTAAGGTTTTGCTCAGAAGTCTGCAATAAAGCTGATGTTTCACAGCTGAGAAATCTGTCTTTTGTCACTCCATCAGTGAGTGTTGCTGCAGGTTTGTGTGCTTGAAGTCAGCAGTTGAGGTGAGTCAGTGAATATTCCAATAGTCAGACTCAGGGGTTAAGTCTTACCCCAGACTTTTTACTGCTCTTTTCAGGGGAGCCAGAACTTTGCTTTAAAACATGAAAATTGGCAGCAAGGGATCCCAGCAATCTGTGTATCACAGGGCTTACTCTTGGCTTTGTGCTGGGATGCCCACACAAAATTTTGAGTGTTTTCAATCCCAGATGTGACAGAGGTAGAAAAACTTGAGCTCTGCTTCTGATCCAGAGCCTTACAAGTGAAACAACAGGAAGAGACTTTCCTGCCTTGAAACTGCAGGATCTGTCATGGGTAAACACAGTCCTTGTGACAAAAACTTAGTGCAGAAACCATATCTGGCTCTTGGTCTCTAGACATACACATTGGCTAATGCTCACCACATGGGAAGGCTCCAAAGGTAAATGAAAGCAATTTTTGGTCAAAAGTCTTTCATCTCCCACATTTTAATTCTGTATGGCTGCCAGTCTTTGGTGGTGTCTCCCTGCAGGAGGAGGGACCTGGAGGTGCTGGAGCACCAGCCACGATGGCAGGAATAGTACTGAGGGGCTTTTTTTAGGTGTCTTTGGAAAAATATGTTTTTAGTGCTCTGTAGGATAAGGGGATTAAAAGGTTTTATTAATTGGTTTGGTGGAAGCTGGTTTGGCTGTGGCTCCCTAGGCCACAGGCAGCTCCATGTATAGCTGGGCAGCCTCAGCTGGCTCTGCAGCCCCCAGCTCTAACAGAGCTGTTGTGTTTCCCTCCCATTTTGTCCTTTTGGGACAGGAAATGTGACTAATAACATTTGCCATCATCTTTAATCTTTACTCCCACTGTACCTTTAAAAAAGTGTTTCTTTCATTTCTTTTCCTTGTAATTTTTTTTTTTTAATATTTATGCCTTGCCTTTTGAACAGCAATTTACATCCTGTTTGCCTTATCTCAGGTAAGATAAAAATAGTGGCTTCACTCCATCAGTGTAATCAGTTGTGTTAATATCTCTGATTGTAGGCTTGGCTCAGAGTTTGCATTACCCCATACAGGCTGTGTCTGTGCAGGTACAGTCTGTAGATACCTTTAAAAACTACGACATGTTTTAAAAAAAAATCCAATACTTTTTTAAGAGAGGTATTTTAGAACAAAAAAATCGATATGTTTTTCCTTCAGATTACAAATCTTTAAAACTTATCACCTGAAAAATTGAACAACTTAGTGTACTTTGTCTCATTTCTATAAAACTTGCTAAACACACTCTGACAGAGTACAAGCCAATGCTTATATACACTGAAAAAAGTTCCCAGTTACAGCGTGAAAATCATCATGTGTTTCTCTATATGGTAAACAAGAATATAATTAGATGCTAGAATTTGCTGCCTTTAGAAGAAGGTTGACTTTGGTACAGCCAAGTATCTAATAATATCCCTGTTGGATCCCATCAGTTTATTTCTTCTCTGATTCCCTGAAGACCTCCGCACATACTACATCTCATACTTTGCCTGGCTATTTTCTGCTCCACTTGCAAGACGAATGCTTCCAAAAGAAATTAAACTCCTTAGGAAGTGCTTAGCTCCCTGTTCCAAAGTTACTCTTTCTTTTCTAGAAACACTCAACAGCGGCAGAGTTCTAGACAAAAACTTTCTCTTTGTGATTTCATTCCTGAGGCATGGACAGCCTTGGCATTTTTCTGTGCATATTTTACATAATTCAGTAATTTTACATATTTTAGTAGCTCACAATGCTTCATCGTCTCTGATCGTTGTACCTGCTGTTCCCTGTATGTCCTCCCCAGTGGGGAAAAGCTGGGATGTAAAGACCAAGTCAGCAGTTCATAGCAAAACTTGTATGAGAATCGCCACATCTAGGATTTCAGCAAGAGTCTTTTTTTCCCCTTGCACTTCCAATAGGCTTTTTGCCATCTCTTAGGGCTTTCCATAAACAAATTGATGTCTCAATCACTTGTAATTGCCTTCTTTTATTCTACTCTCTTGTACATAAATAAGCTGCTACATTTCTTTTTTTTTTCCCCAGGTATTCTTGTTAAAGGAGAACCAGCTCTATCGCTGTCTGGCCATTTGATTTCCATTCTAGCCCTGTGATCTTTACAGCACTGTTTATTTCATGCTACCTTGTGCTGAGTGTCATCGGATCTTCTGGCAAGGGCTGTGTCGTTTTTCTTTCCTGACATTAGCTATTTATCTTCGCTACTGAAACAATACTTGAAACCCTTTAGGAGTACAGCTTCAGAAAAACAAGTTCTCTCTTCTTCCACGATGCAGCTTTATTTCCTAAAGGCTTTTCTAGTAAACCTTGCTATAGCTGAATGATTTTTAGTGGTGCTGTTTGCTTAAAGGACCTAGGTAATCCATCCTGGATATGTAAGTGCATTCATCTTTTCTAGCAGCAGAGACTTTGAAAAGCTGAGTATTCTGATTTCTCTTCAAGCTTGCATATGCCTACTCCAGCTATACAAGTGGTGACAATGGATACTCTCTGCCTGCTTTGTATGGTGGTTATTAAGGGAAAATTGAAGTTAAGTGGGATTTATTTTTTTTTAGCTAGGAGGATGATATTTAATTTCTATGCTTCTCTATTATTTGCTTATATAGACCCTCCACCCATCCATCCTTCCTTGTAATTTATTGACAGGGCCTCATGAGACTTTCATGCTGACAAGGATTCCAGGGATTCACTTTTATTCTTATTCTTACGACTGAAATATATAACTTTCAGCAGAAGGAGTTAATTTACAATCTCATTCAGCATCAGGTAAGTCTGAATTTCAATTTCTTGTTTATTTACATAACATAATAATTTGGTAGCTAGTTCTCTATTAGCTAAAGTTCAGCTTTGTCTGAATAAGCTATGTCTTATTTATGCCTTAGTGTAATATGCAAGAAAAACCTCTCCTTGAAAATTTCACTGCGTTTCACATACCTTGTATTTTAGAAGACTTTTAAAATTTATTTGCATTGAATATTACATTGCAAATGTATCTGTCACATCCAGTGTGTTGCTTGATCTGTGAGGGGAGGGGTTAGGAGAAGGGGAAATCAGGTTCAAAATGTGTACTGTGTCTTTTGTCCTACTTCTCAATTTACTGTTGCTTTCATATGTCATTTCTTCTTTTTCACACGAATATGCTGAGGATGGAGAAAAACTCAATGCATTGTAAAATAAAATAAATGACCTGCAAATATTTATCTGTCTTATTTTTGGCATTATCATCTAAGATTAATGACTGTCTCCATTTCAAAAGTCAAGATATTTGAATGCTTCTCCCTTTTAAACAAGAAAGAAAACATGCAAAAGAAAATGGCATAATTAAAAAGTGATTAATTCAGAAAGAGAATAAATTAATATCAATGTATTTTTTAATACCAAGTATCAAACATGCTTCAAAAATCCAATCTGGAACTCACCTACACAGAAATACAAGTTACGTAAATGTTTTCTCTAGGAGTAACTACGAGAGGCATTAATCCCTGAGTCTCAAGTCTCCAAAATATTTGCAAACTACTCAAAGTATTTTGCTGTAATTTTTTCCCGATGTAGTCATATGTTGGACCCTGTTACATTTTAATCATTGATTACAGACAAGGGATGAAATGTTGGTCTCACTGAATCCATGGGAGTTTTCCTACTGACTTCAGTGAAGTCAGGATTTTACCCATGGATTTGCATCAGTAAAACACAAGCTTTTTTCTGTACTTCAGCTAGAATAAAATCTAGGGCATATTTTGTGTTACAAGAATGAAAGTACAACTGTACCCTTTCTAAAAAAGGTTTTGTGCATCTATACGATTTTGACTAAATGAATGTTTTTACACCTGTTGGGTTAAAAGCAATAAAAAGTAAACCTGCTGTTGCTGTTTTGGAATGTGTATCTAATTTTATAATACATACCACAGTAGTTCATCCTCAATGAAAAAAATTGCAAGTTTAATTTTTTTTTCATACACAAGTAATATAATCTCTAAGTCACATGTGAAGGTACCATGTAATTTATATAGTCATGATGTCAGCAGTATATTATGTAAGTTCTTAATGGCAGATGAGGTTTAGTAGTGCAGACTGATTTTTGTTTTCCTTAATGTAACTTCTGGTAATTTTCCTCTTGAAAAAAAGGTTTTTTAATCCTTGGGTCACCATGGTTTTTATTATTTCTTCCTGATAAGGCTGTTATTTACATGTGTCTAAACAAAATCATGCTGAAAAAAAATCCTGACTGATGTTTGTGTGAAATGCTGGTAGAGCTGCATGGCAGCAAACACTTTACTTATCTTGCTGCAGTATCACAATTACAAATTTTGCAATTACATGAGAACTACTGGGATTATCCCTCATCATCTCTTTCTCAGTTTTTCAGCTAGAAAATAATGCAAAATTTTGACTTGCCCTGCAAAGCCTATCCAAGCAGACTATATAGAGAACAATACGAGTGGTTATAAATCCACAAACTGTGGGAATCTCCAGTACAATCCTTCTTCAGCCCTCATCTGTGGGCTAGAAAATGAGCCCCTGACAGTCCAGAGAGTACCTGCACATTCTCATGCAAAATATTTTTTCTCATTATGTTTCCAGCAGCAAAACCCACCAAGTGAGTAATGTGAAGGTATGAATGAGACATCTTTATAGCACATTTAAAGGAGGAGGAACACCTTTGTATCTCTGACATTCATGGCATCCCCAAGAACCAGTAGAAGACAGTCTTTTAGAAAAAAAATTGCACTTTAAAAATGTCTGTAAGATCTTTTTGCCACATGAGCCCATAATTTTTATCTGTAGATACAGCTGTAATGTTGATTCCATTAATAATCAGAGATTTGACCAAATGAGACAGATAAGAATTTGTATTTTTTCCTTCTTGCTTAAATATGGTTTCTAAATTAGGCTCTCAGAAATATACAAAGATGTTATATCTTCCAACTCCTGGTTTGATTTTTTTACCTCATTCTGTTCTGAGACTAAAATAACAGCAACCCACCAACTGAAACAACCCACCAACTAAGAAACAACAATCCAATAAACTAAAACCAACTGAAATCCAGTCAGAGGCCAAAAATCTACCTAAACCTCCATATGTCTCTAACTGGAGCTATAGTACCTAAAAATTGTTTATCAAATCAGTCTTCCATATCATGTACTAAACAATTAAATTATTACTAGGAGTATTCCAACAAGCACAGCATTAAAAATGGTAAAATTAATACAAAAGAAGTTACACGGGATCTCTGTGAAAGAAAAATAATGTGAATAATTTTCACAAAATTATTCACAAAAAATCAAAAATAATGGTGTCTGAGCATGAAGGAAACAAACTGAATTGTTACGAGTCTAGAGGGAAATACAAAATCTCTCTTTTTAATCTCCTGGAACAGAACACATGGCACACAGCTACAATGAAGAGATCATTCAACTATCTGGCATCTGACCTGCTTGGAGAACCATTGTGTACCTGCTTGTCCACAAGAGGTGAGGAGTTAAGTGGCATTGTGTATCAGAGCTGAGAGAACATGTATGCCTTGAACAGGCATCAAGAACAAATGAAGGAGAGGAGGTTGGTCAAACTATGCTTCCTGACAAGCTGGCATCACTCATGAATGGAGCAGGATAAATGATGAAAAAAGAAGAGACAATTCTCTCTCTTGCAGTTCTGGGCCTCATGTACATCCTCACTATTGTCACCAGGTTGAGGAGGCCAGCACACACCTTTCTGCATGAATGAGCTTCCATTTGGGTCTTTTTCATGGGAAAGGCTGTGCTTCTCCATTATTCTGCTCATTCTTTTTATGTGGCACAAGCATAACCTACAGCTACCCTTAACTTTACCAAGAGAAAGGAGAAACATGGAATAAAACTAATTTTGGGTAACTTAAGGAGAACAAAAAGCCATCATTTTAAGTGTTGCTTAAAGCTCATTTAGATGCACCCAACCAACGCATCTTAAACAATGGTTAAAAGCTTGCAGGTCTAGAGTAAGCCTCCTTCCACCAGCTAGTTCTGTGGCTTCTCAGAAGTTAACACACATTGATTTTGTCCTACAGACACTCGGCAGTTTAGTTCAGACAAGGGAGTTTGGAGTTAAGTGATTTGATGTTTCACAAGGAGCCTTTTAGGAAGTGGAAAAGAAATGGCCAATTTCTGGGCTGTAGCTTCTGCAGCATAGATGAGGCGAAACACGGAGAGCTCCTGCTTGGCTCATCCAACTTCAAGTCACTTTGCAGATAAACTCTATCAAAGAGAACATGAATCCCCTCTTAGATCCATTTTCAGTGCTCACATAATCTTGTAAAAACCAGGAGGTACTGCTAGGCATCTTTATTTCCAGAAGGCACTGGACTGTGGCAGTTAGTACTGTTATGCGACAAAATGTGCTCTCGTGTAAATCCGTATTATAGATGTATGTAGAAACTTCCCCTTGCAAAACGTTTTCCTGGCTTGCCTGTACTCCTACTGAGACCTGGCTCTCTATTTTTGTCACCTGCTTAAGACACAAATGTCATTAATAAAAAGCAAGACCATGAGATGAAGAGGTGAGATGTACATAGAACACAGAAATGAAGATGTGACTGGTTTGGCATCCCACAGGATTGTTTCACATCCCTGCGATGTATCACACTTCCTTTCCTCTCCAGTCCACTCGAGAAATGATACAGTTGAACAGGAACATTACTCACCATTTACATTTCAGCTAATAGAACTTATTTTTAAAAAAGTTTGATACTACTTAACTTCTGGTTAACTCTACTTATTCACCAGTTTCTGTCTCTTAGCTTAAGACTAATCTGGTACTTCCTAGTGAGCTCCTGAAACCATAGAGAATACTTGGTTCCCTTCACTGATATCCTGTTCAGTCTGTTACTAAAATAAGGAGAGGTGAGGTCTGAACAAAGATGTAATAATTAAGAAGTCGAGCATTTCATAAAAAGACCAGAACTACATTTATTCAGGATATCACTATTATTATTATACATTAAATAGCATAATTTGTATCTCCTTTTAAAATGCATTTTACTATCACCATGGATTAAAGTATATGTTAAGATCTTGAAATCAATTTTTCCCCTTACCATTTTATTTCTTAGGCTTCACTTCTGTGTGACTAGTGCTGAATTACTTTTTTTGTGGATAGTTTCACATGATATATGGGGAGATCTGAAGTTTTAGTAGCACGTAAGGAGATGAATAAATTACTGTTCGATTAGGCTAAAAGATATTGCTGAAAAGTACTTGTAACAAGATAATTGCAAGTGCCAGAGCTGAGAGTAACGCTCAACACTGGCAGCAGCTTAGTTAAACATGTGGTTAATGATGTTATAGGAAGAATGGGTATGTAAAATATTCAACTCTACCAGCAGTAAATATTCATTTTATGTGACAGCAATAGTGACTTGCTGAGACTGATATTTGACATACAAAACTCCTATAATTATTTTAATATCTTTACTTCCCAATGATTTTAATGATACGACAAAGATTTTAGGTGTTTGCTGAAACAGCACTACTGTCATTTACTATCAGTCAAACAAAATGTCATTCTAATTCATATCACTTCAAATGTCTGAGTAGTTTTCATACCCATTAGCTACTGTTGTAAAGAGTGTGCTCTTTTACACTTACAGACTAAAACTGACAAAGAGCTATATGGTAAACATTTGTTAGAACAGGCAATACAGAAAAGTATTTAAGTCCGGATTTTGCCATCATAAGAAAGCAGTTTTATATAAAAGCAGATTTTTTAGTAAAAGCCTGAGTGTAAAAATAGAAAAGCAGCGTATGACTTTGTACCTTTAAGTTGGTTTATGAAAAAACAGGTAGTGCCTCATGGGGTTGATTGCTCGGTACTTTTCATTACAAGTTTCTTCAATCTCTTGAAAACATTGCCAAGTTTTGAACCATTCAGGATGGAGCTTTCCTGCCCTAGGCAGGAGAATTTTGGAAAGCTGCTTCCAAAATTCAATCACTCCTGAAGCAATATTCCATAAAAAGGAAGTTTCCTTGCCTAACATTAACCCATATTTCACAAGCCAGTGTTTTTTGTTTGGTGGTATTTTGTTTTGGTTTGTTTGTTGGTTGTTGTTGTTTTTTTTTTTAACATACTTTTGCAGCAGGAACCTGAAGTTCTGCAGAATGATCATTTTGCTGTTCCAGGAGGTGCCTTTGATTAGCCTCTAAGATTTGTTCAAATTTGTCCTCCGTATAGAGCATGTTCTCAAGTTACGGCTTGTCAGCTGAGCTGTGGTAACTGACTCTGCGTACATTCCTCATTTGCCGAGTGGAATATGCTAATTCAAACCACCTTTAGAGGAGTTCATATTAAAGAGTTGTTCTTCACAGTGACAGCACACAAGCAGACATCAGCTCAACTTGAAAGCAGCAACTTTGCAGGCAGAGGAGCGTCTCTTTTACTATCAACATCCCACAGTTTAAATCAAGAAAGAACTTGGCAATTACGTTTTCTATACGTCCCTTCTCTGCTCAGTGTCCTCAGGCTGAAGGTATCGACACATTTTCTCCTCTGTGAACCGCTCAACTGCCAGGGATTAAAGTGAGCATAGAACAAAACAAAGCTGCATCTCAGTGCTCCTTTTCACATCCCCATTCAGAGATCAGAGTGGTCTCGTAGGACAGAGAGACGGTTGGTAACAGGCTGAAGAAAAATGGAAATAGAAAAGTAAAGAGCTGGAAGAGGGAGGAGAGCAACAGAATCTAAGGGTGGCAAGTGAAACAGAAGTTGGGCATGGGAGAAAACAATAATATGTGAGCATATTGCAGCAGATTTCAACCTCAGAGGAACCGTTGACATTATTCTGTACTAATTCTACCCCCCCAGGACTACAGCTCATTTCAAGAGTCTTTCCTCAGACCCTGAGACTCATATCAAGAACCCAAAACCTCTCTGCTCTGCTGTCAGCGAAAACCAAGCTAACCACCTACCACAGCATTCGTCACCACCCTCTGTGGGGTAGACACACACAAACTGCTGCTGCTTTAAGGGTAGAGATCTGTCCAAGTATGTACGTAGTAGATAAAGCTGTTGATCCAAATAAAGCGGTGGTTCTGTTCATCTTGTTTTAGGATTTTTTTTGCCATAACTGAGTCTACTACAGGGGTAGCTGGTGGATTTGGGCCCTGTTGTCCTTGACTGGCACCTGAATTCTCCATTACCATTTACAGTTTGGTCGCATTGAGAAAACTGGAGAAAAACCCCACTGCAATCCCAGGAAAACCCATCGATCAGCCACAGTCCCAGCTGCATGTGAGAAGTGTGAGTACATAAATTGTGTGATGAAATCTCAATGAGAGATACAGTGCTGTTCCCTGCACTTAAATCTTTTGTCATGACCTTAAAAACTGCTGTGTTTGTGTATGCTAAAACCCTTCCTGTGAGACAGAAATAACTGCAATTATTAATTTAGTCATCTGTGTAGTTTATAATTCCAGGACATTTAGAGGTAAGGCACTTTGCACTAGATATGCAATTTCCAAAGATAATACCTGACAAAACGAAGGCTTACAGTGACAGCATCACTGAGCTTTATCCTAAGGAGTTAAATGAGTTCAAAACCTATCATCAGTCACTGATAGGATCCGCTTCTATCTGCTTAAATCCTGCATAAAGTGCCAGTGAATTGTTAAAAGCTGAAGATGATAATTAGACAGCCTAATATAAACCTGTGAAAGAATGGTATTATTCGGAGTAAAGTGCTGTATTATTGCCATTTGTAAAGTAGTTCCCGATTTTGGCAGTACGTGTTACATTACTCTCTCCTCTCTTAATGGAATATCAGAGAAAAACCAAACTGAGCAAGCCATTGCAGATTCTGAGACCCTCAAAACACTGAGATTTCCTCATGAGACATTCCAGGCTTAGGTGCTAAAACACTGCATCAGAATTAAGTCATACCTCCTGGCATGAATCAGCTGCTAAATCCAGTTCAATCATGTGTATCTTTGATACAAATACCTCCTGGATAACTGCAGTGTGGAGTAAGGTGCCAAAGGAACCTCCAGACCCAGGTGCTAGAGGAGCATTAGCCTGAGAGTAAAAAAAAAACCAAAACGGAAAAGGAGGCACTGAAGTAGTTACAGGGTGTAACAACAACTTTGTCACCGGCAAGCGTCCGAGACGACGACACAGCGACACTGCCAACTAGACGCAGAATGTTTAAATGTTCAAAAGGCAATGAGGCACTCGATTATATCAGTTCAGATTCTTTGTGACTGCGCTGCTCCAGCGCCACTGGGGTTCCGCCGCGGCATCAAACCCTGCCAGGCGGACACCGGGCACACCTGGGCAGGTGGACAGCGACGCGCCCTCGCAGCGCTGCAGCTCGGGACGAAGCTTTCCCTCCCTTCTCGGGCACCGCGTTACTTCTTAGACATTTTCTAGATAAAGGAACTCAAACCAAAAAAGCCGAAAGAGTTCGGGGCTGCAGGACCCGAGTCCCAGCTGAGCGCGGGCCTCCCCTGCGGCTGTCACTCAGCAGAGGCTCGGCGCCTGCCGCAGCTCGGCACGGCCGGGCCAGCGCTTTCCCCTGGCGTTCCCGCCCGGGCATCGGTGCCGGACCCGCGGTGCCCGGGGCGCGGGGGGCGGGCCGCCGCTTCCCGGCTGACTCAGCCCCGCTCCGCCCCGCACCCGCGGGGGCGGGACCGCCCGAGGCCGCGCCCCGGCCCCGCGCTCCCGGCCCCCCCCGCCCGGCACGGACCGCAATGATTTAGAAGTTCAGGAATCCCACGTGACGTCACGGAGGGTGATGTAATGCTTCTCTAAATAGAACGTATTGTAACCGTCCCTCAGTCCAACGTGGTTCCTCCGGCCGCGCTGCCGGTCCCGTCCCCGCCGCACCGGGCGGTAAGTTCCTAAAAATACGGGGCAGCCCCGGGAAGGCGCCCGGCGCGGCGCGCAGCGCGCCCCGCAGCGCGCCCCGCACGGAGCGAGCGCAGCAGCGCCGGGTGCGCGGCTGGGGAAGGGGCAGCCTGCGGCTGCAGGGGCTCTTCCCTCCCATCTGCTCCGGAGGCGGCAGCGCCGGTCTCCGTCGCGCCGCTGCAGGGCGTGGGGTCCCGCCGCTGCCGCGTCCCCGCCGTGCTCGGGAAGAGGGGGCGTGAGCGACCCCGCGTCCCGCGGAGGGTCGGGCAGGGCAGAGCGGCGGGGGGCGGGAGCGCACGGCCGCCGAGACGCGGGGAAGCCGGACTCCCCGTCCGCACTTCAGGGAGTTTGGGAAGTCTGCGCGCTGCTTCCCGGGACGGGACGGGATGGGATGAGATGGGGCGGCCGCCGCGGAGCGCAGGCAGCACCTCGCTGGTGCAGCCCCGAGCGGAGCGGGCGGGCGGGCGGGCAGCTCCCGGCGGAGGCACGGCGGAGTCCCCGCGCCCACGGCGGGCTGGACGGCTCCAGCCTCAGCGTGCCCCGGCGGCACCCGGTGGTGACAGCTCGGCGGCGCGCTGCCTCGCCATCCTCTCTCCCCGCCGCCCCCAAAACTTCTGGATAAGTTTCGCGGCGGCGGCCGCGCTTCCCAGCGAGCCGGGAGCAGCCGCGGAGCGGTGCGCGGCCGCCTTCCCCGTGAGACACCCCGGGTGCCGGGCTGCTGCCGGCCCTTACGTCATGCTGCGGGCCGGTGCGGGGCTGATGCTCCGCTTCTGGTGCCCTCGGCTGCGGGGCGGGGGCGAGTGTTGACAAGGTCCCCTCTCTGCAGCCCTCCTCTCCCTTTACAGCCCCTCTACTCCGCTCATCGTCCCCCTCCCCAGCTCCGCTTCCCCCCGCTACTGTCCTCTCTTACAGGGGTCTCTCTCTCCCCAGCGAAGTTTTCAGGACGATAAGCGCTGCAGGAGTGTAAGGGGAATACTTGCTAAACTCTGCCTCCTCTATTATTTATGTCCGAGCATGGTGAGTGATCCTTCATCTCTAGGGCTCAATATAAGCTTTATAGTTGGAAAGAGAGAGGTTGTTTCAGAGATGGGGGCAGGAATAAAGGAAAATGAAATGTCCATATGTTGTTTGGTTTTTCTTTTTTTTTTTTTTTAAATCCAGACCGATATGAGAAGTGACTTAAGCAGCAAGATTAGAAGATTTCCATATATTATCAGTAAGAAACAGTGCTTAGCTAGATGAAATTGAAGCTTGAACAGAAGAATAGTAATTACTGTGAAGCATCTTACTTGGGCTTTCCTTGAGACTGCAGTATTTAGAGAAAGATTCACCCACTGGTGTGGACCAGACTTTTCCTTGTCTGGCCATTTGGACAAGCAGCAGTGCGTCAAGGAACAGTGGTGTAGGAAAACTTTCTTGTAAGATATATGCAGGGATAATCCAGAAACTGGACTGAAAGAAAACTGAGAGGTGGAAAGTGAGAGCTGAATGCAAAAACGTAGCGTAATTTGTGGGAATTTTGCTGAAGGAAGTATGCTTCCATAAGGGTACAGTTTATTTTCAGTATAAAAGTGTACAGTGGTGAAAGTCCCCGCTCAGTGTTTTGTAACTTTCATGTGGCGAATGAGGTTGTCGGTCTGAAAAGCTGGAAATTCTTAATAAAAAATGGCTAAACTCCTTATTTGTGACTCCTTAATCCTAAAGGGAGCTGTACAGGTCGCAAAGCACTAGGGAAAAGTGTGATTAATGATCGGTGATTAGTGATAAGTGATTAGTGGTTTTATTCAAACTGTTACCTCTGACCAGAAGCACACATCAGAGGATTAACAGGCTCTTTAGATAAATGCTCATTAGTGGAAGGGGGAAAGCAAAGATAATAGGCGTGCACACAGGGACAACTTTCTAGGAAAATCATTCCTGTCTCTGGCATAATAAGCTCTATTAGTCGAAAGGCTCTTTAATTTAAAAGTTGCTTTTATCTTGTAAATCAAAGATGGATGCAGAAGTTTGCTGCGCTATTATAGCCTAAATTTTCCCATATCCACTAGATGTGGATTATCTCAGTAGTGATATTTTATTAAAAAAAACCCCACACCGCAATTGAATCTGTAAGAAACTGAACATTCCCAAGGGCTAAAGCCCTGCATCCCGAGGCATCTGCTCCCAAAGCCTGCTGCTGGCAGCTAACTAGATGGCGCAGTCCTGTTGTATGTGATTATACACTTCTGGGTTATGAACTTAGCAAGTAGCAGCTTGCTAGGTGTCCTTCAACACTTAAAACAAAGTTGATTCTGTGCTGGGTTGGAGGCTAGACAGTGCTATGAGTTTGTAGTCACATTTTCCACTTCAGTTAATCTAGGGAGTTAAAGGCTGCTGGAAAAATTAGTCTCATTTTCTGAAAGAGATGGTGAGAGAAAGAAGAAGAGAATGAGAGAGGGGCAAATAGCTACAGCCCGGGACATAACTCTTGATTGCACTGTTTTGTACTGCGTAAATGAAGTACAGTTCTGATGGCCCTAATTAATGAAGCCTGAAAACTCCTGGGAGTTTTTCCCCCAGCTATCACTGGCAAAGTTTTTTGGTTTTTTTTTTTTTTTTTTTTTTTTTTAATAAGTCACTAAAAAGAAGGAACAGTTGGTGAGGTGGTTAAACAAAACAACTTGGACCTGACTGTGCTTTACAGATTATGGTAAGGAGCCTGTTTTTATGATAACTAATCAGGGATTTTTCATTACTCTTAATTATACATTGCTTGGAAAAAGCTGATATCTACTGCTCTCAATAGATTTGGGGGTTCCTTTGTCCCATTAGCCTGCATGGGATTTATGTTTGGTTTCAACTGTGGAGATCATAAAAATTTCAAAACTTAAAAAAACCACTTGAGTGAAACAGGAAATAAAAATAATGAACTTATGGCATGTAAAAGAAATCGCTGTAATCTCCTATTGTTACATCTTTAATTGGAGACTCTTAGGTATAGTCAGGCTAATGCTTAAAATCAAAAAGTTTTGTAATAGCATATAAAAAAGGCAATAAGCGCTGTCTGCCAGTCTTGAATATTGGATG
Source organism: Sturnus vulgaris (assembly GCF_052056855.1). NCBI lineage: Eukaryota > Metazoa > Chordata > Aves > Passeriformes > Sturnidae > Sturnus > Sturnus vulgaris. The sequence goes on from NC_142243.1 coordinate 34,060,770, forward strand.
GCACTTTTCCAGGATTTAAAATTGCAATATTTTTTAAAGTTTACACATTTAGAACAAGCGGAAACCTTTTCCCCCTTCCAAAACACCCATTTATAGTTCAGCTTCAATTTATCACACTCCTGCTAATTTAACCCAGGGAATGTAAGGGGAAAGAAACCATGTATATACGTTTAAAGAAAAGATATAAGCGAGATTGTACATGTAATTTTATTTCTATCACCACTTAGCAGAATGACTTACACAGATAAAAAGTAATAGGCGCTTTTTAAATTTGATATTCACTTCCTCACACTGAGAATCTGAAATGTGCTGCAATCACATTTATCCTGTTCACTGCTGAGGAATCTTTCTGTAAGAGATCGTTGCTGTGAGAGCTAGAGTTCACTCTGGAGTTGATAAGAGAGAGGTAATCTCCCAGTGTCAGAAGGCAGCTTTTACATACTAAACCTTTCAGCTCTGTGTGGGCAGAATCTCTCTGAGCTCAGTAAGTCTTGCAGGATGATTTGAAACTGGGTTATTAACTTGTCTCCTTGTGGCCCTCTTCTAAAAACCTGTCTCTGTGCCCCTAATCAGGGTATGAGGATCTTAACTATTAGAAGAATTCTTGCAAGGTTGCTGTTGCTTTTAAAACAGTTCCTTTAGTCAAGGACTTTTCCTCTACTCTGTCATCCTGTGTCTCTAATTTCTGCCATTAGTTACTTTCCGGATTTCCTATAAACCTGTTGCTGTGAGGGTTTATACCCATGTTTATGTATTATTAGTTGTCTTTCAAGCTTAATTTTAATTACAGTGACCATCTTTCTTATAAGCTCTTTATTGTGGGAAAACTATTTCGGAACAAGATTTTACAATAAAAGAAGAGCAAAACTGTTTTTACTTCAAACATTTAAAAATTATTATTGAGGACCATGTGATTTATTATTGGAACAAACTGAGTTTTTCTCTCAAGGCCTGTGAACACTGATTTTTGTTGTAACTCATTACAGGAATACTTAGTAAATGCAGTTGCTGGAAAAGCAGATGTATAAAGCAACAAGTCTTTCAGTTCTGCTTCACAGGTCTAGGTGATTCTTTTGCTTTGATTCTATTTTGGTGGTCACATGCTAATCAAATTAGTAGGCAGACATATATAACTAAGCCAGCCTTTTTGGCTTAATCTTTCATGTAAACTCTTATTGATACAAACACATAGGAGTCCTAGTAGAAATATTTAAAATGTTTTGAGATTCTGTCAGTCGTAATTGCTAACTTCAGGGCCGATCACAGAGCTTGGTAGGTCACTCTGCAGTATCTCAAAACAATTCCTGTTGATTTGCCCTCTCTCTATGCTGCAAGCTATTCAACCCGTGTCCTCCCCCTCCACCCCCATCCCCCCTCATTTCTTGGTAAATTATCTCAGCAAATTATAATGCTCCAGAGCTTTTACGGCTCTAGGCTTAAAAAAGAACTTTTAGGGCTTTTGCATTTCTCTGCCTTGAGAAATTATCAAAGTTAATCACAAATTTAAAACAACAGTTTGGAATAAGAACTACAAAAATGTATTTTTTCCTCTTACCAAAAGTCATATTACTATGCTAATTTACAATTCTGAAGGTGTGGTATTCTCTGACACAGACAAAACAGTGATCTCAGACAATATGTTATCATGCTGTATTTTAACTTCAGCTACGTTATAGCAGTAAGTACAGAAATTAGCTTCCGTAGACTTGACATGTAAAAACAAAATTCTGTTATGGAAATACTTTTATGTTTTGGTTACACATGCAATCAAATAAATTATTTAAATAGTCTCAGGTATACATAACAAGCACAGCATAACATACATAAAATAATTGTTTTGGATATGTGATGAAAGGACTTGTTGAAGCAGATAAGCTCTTGTGTCTTTGTACACCCGCGGAGCTCTTGTGTTGGTTTTTGCACTGATTGTTTTGCTCCTATTATGGCTCAGGTTGATGGGGCAACCCTGAAACTCTACAATAATACTTAATCTACTGTTTTTCTCTAAGGTGTTATTTTAGTCTGTAATTAAACTTACCAAGAGTCAGCATTCCTTTACTAGCCGTTGCATGGGAAATGCAGGTGTTATTTGCCCCTTAGAGAGTTAAGAAAGGGTTGGTTGTATTGGTTTGTAGGTTTTTGGGTTGTGATATCAAATGCTATTTCATAAACACAAAGAGATTTTCCAAGGATTTTGCTGAAGGCTGTAGGATTTTCAAAGTAAAACACTGAAAGCTTACAACAATTTCCTTAGCTTAGAAGATGTTTTGCTTTTGGTTCTTGTTTCCGTCTTATACTTTTTTGAGAATTTGTTCAAGAAGTCGGTCCCACACACCACTCCAGAATAAATGCCTTGAAACACTGTCACCAGGAGTGTTTGTGTAGGTGTGTAGTTTTAAGAATCTCTTCCTTTGAGACAGTACATGTCACTGTCGTGCTGCCCTGACACATAAGGTGATTTTAAGGTGTGGGGTGCAGCCCTGCTTGGCCAGAGGACTCCAGTTTGTGAGTGATAAAAATGGCAACGTCTTTAGAAGAAGCCAGAAGGAATGAGATTTGAATTTAATTGGGAAATAATACTACAAATCCTCTCTCACCTTTGCCAGCAGATTCTGCTTTTCTTTAGCTCTGAATGTTTTCATTGCTCTTACTGGGATACTGAGACCTCTGCTAGCTCAGGAATTGGGCATGGTTTGATCTCACCTGCAGCTTTCTACCCTGCATAAACTCTACAAATAGTTTCTACTGCCTTTTTAACCTTTTCAGTGTTTTCTCAAGCAGCTTGCTTTTCTCTCATCTCAGCTTCTTCCCTTCCTAAAGGCCTTGTCTTTGGGTGCCACCACTCAGTGAACATTTCAATGCAGTTGAAATGTCTGGTCCCAGTCTCAGTATGTTTGTGTATTTTTAAGTTTTCTGTCCAGGGATGTACTGAGTTCGAACTAGTCATCCTTAAATACACTGCATAAAGTTTGTACAGAGATATGTAATTAATTTGGCCCATCTTTTCTCATTTAGAGGAAGCTGCCTTTATTGCTGTTTACTTTGTGGGCTTGAGCCTTATTTATTCTGTCATTGCATGTAAGGTAGCATTGTTCACCGCCACCTTTTCCTGAGCTGTTTGCAAGTACCCAGAAACTAATTTGTCTTTTCTGGGAAATGAACTTGGACCAGTGGCTCCTAGATCTAACATCTGATTTTTTTTTTTTTTTTTTCCTGCTGGTCTAATGTAAAGAATGCTAGTTAATCTGCTCAACACAGGGGGCTCTGTAGCACAATAAACAGCATCTGAAATTGGATTTGGGATGCGTTGTATAAGCAGCTATAACAGTAAGCAATAAACTGAGATGTTGCTGTACTGTATTACTCCCTCTCTTTTTTTTCTCCTTTTCTGTTCTTTAAATCTTTCATTTCCGGACTGCTGAAAATACTACCTGTAGAGTAATACTCTGTTTAAGTAAATGCTTCAAGGTATGGATGATGATATTAGTAGGTCACTTGGTCATGCACTGATGCTGCAAATCAGCTGCTAGTAATTCAGTCATGGCTGAACTAGTTTGCAGTCATTCCCAGTCCAAATATGCCTCTCACTTAACGTTTCAAAAAACTTTTATGCAACAGCAATGCTCTGTTACTAGGTGCAGAGCTTTAAGTTATGAGTGACCTCAAGTTGCACCAGAAGAAGTTTAGCTTGCATATTAGGAAAAATAATTTCTTCACTGAAAGGGTTGTCAAGCATTGGAATAGACTGCCTGGGGAAATGGTTGAGTCACCATCCCTGGAGATAACTACAAGATGTGTAGATGTGGCAGTTGGGGACATGGTTTTGTAGTGGATTTTGGCAGTGTTGGGTTAATGTCACAACTTAAGGGACTTTTCTAACTTAAATGGTTCCATGATTCTTTAATAGTAAATCATACCTCCATAGGTACTACTCAGAATTAACTTTAAAAAATTGGTTTGGTTTTATCTGCTTTTGGTTCTGGTCAAGTCAGTGAATGAGTTTATCACGATTTTTTTTAGGTGCTCTGCAGGAATTCCAAAGGTGGCCTGAGTGTGTGATGGCAAAGAGCCTGGAATTGTGCTTGTCCAGAAATGGCACTGGCTGTGTTAGAAATTTGGGCTTGCCAGTATCTTACTTACAGGAAACTTCTTTTCTTGGGATGGTTGTAAAATACAACCTGAAAAAACTCAAAGTGGAGCAATGGACTAGAAACAAATCATCATTTGCTTTTTTCAATACTACCTTTTTCCTATTGTTTAACTATTGTTTAACTTCATTACTGAATGAATGTTTTAGGAAGAAGAAATTCTGCTTAAGGGTTTGTGATAATTTCAATCATGACATCAACTTAATTTTTTTGTGACTTAGGAAAAAAGCTCATTTTGTTGGCAATGATTTGGGCAAGGGGGGAATGGCAGTTGCATATTTTTGTTAAAGATTGAAGAGATCAGGATCAACAGCTGTACAGACTTCCCTGATTTTTCCAGAGTGCACAAAATGAGGGAAGAGATTCTGTATTTAAAAACAAGTTACGGAATTTTCCATCTCTTCTTACTTCTGTATCCTTAAGTGTATCAGAGTAGCACTTAAAAGTTGTTTTATATCTGTTATTAAATAAGGCCAGTGTAAATTTCTTTTACTGGATGTGTGACAGAAAAGTATTTTAAAAAGGCAGTAGGAGAACAAAATGAGTGATTAAAACTTAAACCACTTTCTACAATTCCTGTACTGCCCTTTCATTCTTCAATGCTAGTAAAGCATGGACTCAGGCATGAAAATGGGTTAAATTCAAGTAATTGATGGTTTATCACAGAAAGTGAGAGAAAGCAGTAATTTAACTATTTTGATGAGAATCTTTAAAAGACAAGCTTCTGTAAATAATTTGCTATGAAAGTAGAAAGGATCAAAAGAGCCATGGGTTTTATGACTGGGTAAGTAGAATTACATTCTTGTGGATTTAAAAAATATCATAGTAGAGCCTAATTCTCCACTCACCCTGATACAAATCTGGAGCAACTCTATTGAAATCTGTGGAGTTACCAACTGCAATAATACTCATTGAGAAGAAAATTAGATTCACGGGGTCTATTCTGAACATAGCCTATCAGTTGTGCGCTGTGCAAATCCCATTATTAAAGTAATAGCCTTACATGTCACGTTAAGGACGGCTGTTTCCCCAAGATGAACATGTTTGCAGCTCTCCTCATCTTGTGGCTACTTTTTAAGGGGGCAGGGGGGATATTGAGAATACTTATTTTCTGCTCAATTAATATTCCTTCCGTGCACTCTCCTTCCTCTCACGCGCTTTATGTGTGGGTGCGCAGTCTGCACTCTCCATCATCTATCTGTCTGTGTCTCTTTGGCTGTGACAGTCACCACTCTGGCCTCAGGCTTGCACAACATAGATGAAAAGCCCACCAAGGTTTTCAGTTAAACATGACAGGATATAATTCTGCTCCTAAATATGATGTGCATTTTCGCCCTTAACGGCGCAGCTGTGAATTGGAAGTAACACCTTAGACTTCGGTTACATTTTATACGTGGAGGTTTTAGGTTTTCTTTTTAGTATTTGAAAAGAAAAAGGCGATAGAGGGTGAAAGAAGTGAGGAGGCAGGGTGGCTCGGCAGTTTTAATAAATTGGAGTATTTGTCTGCAGCACTGGAAAACAGCACCCAAGCCACTCAGGCATCTTGCATAGCTCCCAAGCTGGCCTGAGAGTCGCAACAAAGTCGTTGAGAAACGGGGGAAAAATACCATCACTGCCTGAGCTGCTGATTTTCTTTGTTAAACAGCAATAAACAGGGAATTTTGAGTAAAGAAAAACATTGCAAAGAGTGATCATAGACAGTGTCCGGTCTATGCCCAGCCCTAATCATGTACACTTACATGCTTCCGATTTTCTTTGTTTGGCCCAGCATATGTGGGGTCAGCTCTGTTTCTTTTGCAATTGGTCTAAATTGATTGACTTCTCTGAAACTGTGTGGAGTGAGGGTATGGCCCATGGTTGATTATTAATGGCACACAAAGGGCAACTTCTGTGTATATTCTTTTGTGAGAGGCTGTAACAAATGTTTTTAGGCCCTATAACCACTCTGGTGTGCAAAGTCTCTGGATCTTTAACAATCCAGAGGTTAATTTATAAGAAAAAAAAAATGAAACAAACCCACAACTATTATTTCATTGTGAAACATTTTTAAAAAGCACTATTTATGTAGGCCCTATATAAGCACACATTGTTTTATGTTCCTTCTGCTGGCTTTGCGTTTGACTAAACCATTATTCTCAGAGCACTGCTGTGCTGAGATCATCAGTGATGATGGTGTGAAAACAAACAAGTTTTAGCATGAGAAGCCACTATATAATTTGACAGGGAGGTTGTCAGCATCAAAACATCTACATTCATTTCATCTCTGGTCAAATCAAAATAAAAATTAGGTGGCTAATGGGAAAAAATATATTCTTAAGCGGAAGGGAAGGGGATTGGATCTAATTCTGCAAGGTGCTGTGTCAATCAAAAGTAGGACCAATCTCAGTTCCCACTGGGGTCAGTGGTTGCTGAGGGCACCCAAGGACTAGTGGCATTGGGCCCCTTTTCTCCAAAGTTTAGTAGAACTGCTGAGATGAAACTTAATTCTTCATTAATTCCAGCTGTTAACAAGTTACTGGGAGTAAAACTCTTTTTGTTAAAGATCAAGATATGCTTCAGCTCTTCCATAGTGAGCTAAAAAAGATATGTGCTCTAATTCCATAGCCTTCAAGGAGTCCTTCAACATGAAGAATTCTGCATATACCTTAATGTACAAAAATCCTGCTTCGGAGAAAAACATTTCTGGCCTCTGTTACATTACACAAAATGGGGAGTTTTATTCTTTTGAAAGTGACCTTTAATGTTATCAAGAATGATTTTGTATTTCCTAGTGTTAAGTTAAAAAGCTTTGGGACTAATTAATGTGTAGTCAAATAGGTGATGTGAAAAATAAACTATCAGCTATGTGCATGCCCCCCAACATTTTTTCTTTGTTCCTTAGCAAAAATTATAGTCGTCTGTTTTTAACAGAAACAGTTAAAGTCGATGGATCCCAGATGAGCCAACCAACTTAATAATACCCTAAAATTTAGGAGTTCCAGATAGTTTGTTTTACTGCTATGTGGTGGCCTTGCACTTGAACCTCTTAGTGGATTATCTAAATTGAGTGGAGCTTGCAGGATACACAAAACATTGCTCCCTCTGTAGCAGTCAGGATGCTACATGTTGTATTTTCTCTCGTGCTGTCTGATTCTATACGAATTTTCTTGCCAAAAAGATGCTATTCCAAAATATTGAGACAGCCTATTTCTAGGCTGTCAGTCTTCCAGTTTTCATTTCAGAGTTTTGAGTCAGTGTGCTGTCAGCCAAGAGCTTTTCAGCAGGCTGAAAGCTTTTAGGCGCAGAAGGAGCTTAGAAGAAATATTTTCAGCATTGTAATTAATTCTAAATTAATTTATGATGAGGACAGTAAGAGGCATTATGATGACTGTTTTATCACGCTAGTCATGAAAATAGATTTGATTTTCTTTTCAAATTTGAATTTTCTGTGTTGGTGTCAAATGGCTTAAATGTACTGAGGATGCCTTGCAAGTGAAGTGTCAGTTTGACATACTGGATGTGCAGAGCTCCTTGTTGAATCTCTTCTTTCGAGAGACAGCCTCCCTTGAACAGGGAAAAATGTGGCATTGGGAAGGCTGCTGAGCCATGTGGCCGTGTGACTGTGGCAATGAGACCTACCTTATGCCTCTCCCAACTAATAAAATTATAGTCACCAGAGTTCAGGTGCTTTCAGAAAGCCCAAGCAAGATTTCAAACAAATTTCTTACTTGGCTCCAGTGCTTAGAAAATACTGGACAGGAGAATGCCCACATCTAAATTTATAGAGAGGTATGTGCTCAGTAGGACCTGGAATGGGCAGGTATTGAACGGAGAACAGATTTTGTAGGGTTTTTTTTGTCAATTTTTTTGTAGCCTGACATCACAGAATTTTAAGAGCAAAATCAAGTCTGCAGTTTGGCGGCTGGTTTGTGCAGATAGACTCTTGTGTACATAGTAAATGATACACAGCAGTAAATCGTGTAGCTTATTGTTAGGGGAGAAAGAGGAAAAAGCAAGTGGTCCATGCCATGGAAATAACATTTTTGATAGAGGTTGGTTGTGAAAGAGTTAAATGAAAATCCAAACAGGAGTACTTTTTCAGCCTTTTATAATTCTTTGGATATCGCTCTCCTCACATACCTAGTGCTTTCCTACTAACCATCTTCAAAACATTGCTAAAAAAGCATCACCCTTTTGGTGATTAAAAACGGCCCACATTAAAATGCCAGCTATTTCTCCACCTAATGACCTACTCTTATCTGTGCTCTCAAGTATGGTGCATGTGAGATGGTCTGAGAAGTGGCAAGGTCCTGACAGAGCCTCTTGTCTCTTGCTAAGCCCCATATTTAGCACAGAGGGGATTTCCTTGCCGTTGTGTAGAGAAGACAGTTGGGCCACAGGGTTTTTTCTGCACCCCATCCAATCCTGAGTTAAATCAAGTAGCAGTTGCCAGGGGTTAAAGTCAGTGCCCTCTGAGCAGCCTCTTTGGAGGGGTGTACATCTGGACTTTGCAGCCAGGCAAGTGACATTTTTTGAGGGCAAAAATACTCACCAAAGACTTCCGCACAAAGAAATTTACTGAAAAGAATGGAGGCCTGAAAGTATTCACAGTTAAAAATCAAATTTTCTGAATAGCTTCAGTCAAAATAAAAGGGGAGAAAATTATGTGAAAAAGTCAAAATACTCTCTTTCAACATTTTTTTCAAACTGAGGTATGTCTTCTTTGAAAATTTCTTTATATTAAGGAAGACATAAGGCACTGCATCTTTCAGGTTTTTTTGTTTTTTTTTTTCTGATGAATAAGGTCTTTCAGGTTGATGCAAACACTTTCATGTTTATCTGCCTTCATTTGTCTGCTCTTGGCTTGGAAGGCTGGGGTCTCTTTATCTTTCTTATCCGAACACTACAGTTTTGTCCATACAAGACAAGGACAAGCTCCTGGAAAGTTGTGTTGTTTGAGAACTTCAAACAGATGGGTAGAGGCCTTTTGCTGGCCACATCTCCCAGATATTCCCTAAAACTTGGTCTGGTCTGATCTGACTGGAACATGGAAGATGATTGCCTTCCCTGGAGAGCATTGCAAAATCAATGTAATCATGGGACCAGAAAAAGATTGGCTGAAAGAAACCAAGTCTTTGTACAGCACCTTTGCTGTGAGTAAATTTAGGAGAGCCTGTCCTTTACTAAGAATACTTTCAGAAATACCTTGGACTTTTTTTGAATTAAATCATTGCATAACTGTTAAAATTCAGAAATTGGAATAAAAGGAGAAAGAGTTTTTTAGTTATGCTACTGGCTTAGGTTTTTAGGATCTTTTAAAAATATTTCTTTAAGGGAAATGTAGATGACTTAAATAATTTATCTTACTGGGAATAATCTGGTGAAAGTTCTGATTAATTTGAATATCTAAGGATGGATTAAAAGGGTGCTGGAGGAACAATTAATGTTTCCTAGGTATGACTTTTTAAATTTTTTTTTTCTTTGAGCAAATTAGCTTCTCATTTTTTATTAGGAGATATACTAGGCTAGGATTTGATGAGGAAGAAATTCTGGCTTATTCTAGTTGTGTGGAACTGCTTTTCTTAGATCATGTGTAGGATTTAATCTCCATGTGATGGCTCTTTAACTTGTCTTTTCAAGTGTGTGTTTTGGTGGTTTGATGGTATGTAGAACATTTCCTTCCTGTACTTCAGCGTTTCTAACCAAAATCTGAGTATGTTTGAAACTTTAGCTTATTCACACTTCCTAATCATAATCCCCTTGGTTTCCTTGTCAGCACCTTTGTGGTATTTCTCTGGACACCTCTATCTAATATCTCCAGAGGTTATTCTACAGGGTAACCTTTGACAAGATCTATTACTTACTACTTACTGCTTTTAGCAAGGTGAAAAGAGGTCAGTCTCTGTAAAAGGCAGGCATTATTAGAAGACTGCTGTAGAGTCTCTTGGTGGTTTGTCCATCTCTTCTAGCAACCCTGCAAATCAGTTCAGGCACCTCCTCCGTAGCACAAAGAAAATTACATTTATGACTGGATACGATCATATGTGGGTAATGCATGTCCTTGGCAAAGTGGCTCCTTTGTGCATTACAAAGCCCCAGGTGGTTTCTTTGTCAAGGTTGTAGCACATTGATGCACTCACTGAATCTGTGAGATTTTTGCTGTCAACTTCAAGGGTAACAGGATTTCAACCTGTTAGTTTTTGTACGATCCGTTTAATTGAACTTCATGGCCCATGCTAATGACGCTTGCTGCTGCAAGAGTTGAATTGATAATTTGGTTACCCCCTCCTGTCAGAGTTCAGGGTCTTCTAAATGAAGGTTGGTGTTGTCTGTTTCTTTAACCAAATTAAGATGCAAAAGCCACCTCTTTCTGATTTGAAAAACACAGATTGCAAAATCTCATTTTGCCAAAGAGTAACTACAAGATCATTTTGGCTGGCAATACAAAATCCCAGAAACAAGACAAAATAGATTTTCTTCCAGATTAATTAAAACGATGACAAATTGTTCAGGAGGCTTTAGACAAATCCCAGAGTTGTTGAAAATACAATTTAAAATTAATGTCTAGTCAGTTTATCTGCATGCATCCTCTAAAAATGAATGAAAAATCTTCCCAGGGAGCTTTGAAATATCTCAGTCGGGGGTTTTGTCAATGAAGGATGTTTTTAGCCTGGTTGTATCAATTACTTATCACAACTTGTTTTTTCATGGTTTCTGTATGTGTAAATTCTACAAAAGCTGCTGTTATACCTTTCATATGCGAATAGTTATAATACAGAGAAAAATGCCCTCTATCTGAGGTTTAACGATAAATCATAAGGATTTTTCCTCTCATCCCCAAACACTGAAACCCAGGCTAACTTGTTGCTAACATGGCTTTCACTTTCTGTCCATAGCCTGCCAATTAAACACATGCTGACAGTGACTGAAATGCTCTGTCTTGGAGTAGAATTTAAATTTGATTTACCTAATGGGAGCTCATTGCCACATGACTGCTGTATGTGTATGGCCTGGGCAGCTGGGCCTGAGCTCTTTGCAAAAATTAGGCACGGTAACTGTCTGAGAATATTTAAAAGTATTTAGGAAGAGTAGGGTATAAATGTGAAATGTGTATTACTTCCTTTGCTTCAAATAAGAAAGTGAATAATGAAGGGAAGTAATGCTTTTTTTCAGTGTGATCATATAGAGGTTAAAATATAAACTACCAAGGCAAAACAACATTCTGCAAGATGAAAAAGGGTTTTTCTTGAAGTGTGGTGGTTCCTGATGTTCTGCTTGTTTTCTGTGTCAGCAACCTCGCAAAAATTCATTCACTAAGAATTTTCCTGTAGGAGAGCTTGGCATATTCTTTTTGCCAAGCCCACTCTTTATTTTTAAGCATGCAGAGAAGCACTTGTGTGTGTGTATGTGTGTAATTTTAGTTTTATTTTTTAATTGCATCTCCCCCTTTGGTTCAAACTCTGTAGCTGGAGATTTAGTAATTAACCAAGCGAATTAGCCTTGCAGTCAAGAGTTGCAACCAAAAGCTGTATCCTGTGGTTATAGCCAAGGGCTCTGTCCTTGCAGAGATGAGCAAGTGTTGGCAGAATGTTTCTTTGGGACTGAACCCGAGAGAATGAGACCAAGAGGTTGTAAGACAACTGGATGCATCAACGTGGCAGAGCAGGAGAAGTATATACAAATTCTTACTAACAGTGAGGTGGAAGAGCTTGCAGAGCTTGCAATTTTCTGGTCTGGTTTTGGAGTGAGAAATGTAAAGACTCCCTAGTGGGGATGTTGCAGGCAGGAGGTGGTGCAGAATCAGGGTAGGACTAGCCAACAGTGGGTGAAATCTGCTTCTTCTTCTTCAAGGCCTCTGGGTTTTGTGGAGGCTCTGAAAAAAGCCATGAAGTCATCCTCCACAGGTGGAACCCTTCCCTGCTAGAAACTCTTGACCTTTTACAGTAAATTAAGTCTCAACACAAATTTAGCACTTTGTGCATTTTAAATTCCAGCCAACAAAGTAAGGTGCTGTCAGAACCGAAAGTACTTGACTGCTCTATTTTCACTAAGATATGGTAACTCACAGTTGATGAATAACATGTGACTTATATTCTGTCTGAAAAGCTTGTATATGTGCTTCTTTGTTTGTTTATTTTATTTCTTCCCCCAGACCAGCCACAAAAACCCTACTGCTCATCAATGGAAAACCTTTCACGGACTGAAGGGGGAATTCCATGTACAATTGCCAAAAAAAAAAGCAAAAACAAAAAAACCCAGAGCCTGTAGTGAGGGTGAAAAAAGGGTTTCTGTTTCTTCTCATCTGCTCCCATGCTTCCTTTTACTCAAGATTTTCAAATATTATCAATGTTAGAAAGTCTGTATGTCCAATTTTTGTTGTATTAATGCTATAATGTGGATTTGCATGGATTCTACAGTTTGCTTCAGACAAGAAAAAAGCCTCTGCATGATGGGCAAACTATCGTTTAAAATCATACTCCTGCTGGTCAGCTCCCTCAACCAAGTGGTAGGTGGCACCCAGCTTTGCTACAGCCCCAGAATTTGATGGCTGGGCAGTCCCTCTGCTGAATTTCCAAACCCCTTATTAACTGTAAAAGGCTATGAAGCTGTAGATACAGAGAGAGTAAGTAGCTGCAGTAGAAGGTAAAGGCCAAAGAAATTTGGAGTTCAAAGAAAAGAAGGAAATGACTCAGTGAATCCTTGTGTGTGTGATGACTGAGAAGATTGATTCCCTCAATTGTTAGCTTTTGTTTTGGTTGGGAAAATTTTGACCGATCTAAGTGCATTTTAGATTTTGTGTAAGGTACCTGTGTGATGGTCTACTTTAGGCAAATGACATACAGCTCCAGATCTATTAACTGTGGAGAAATTCATGGCTCTGAACCTCTTCAACACATGTACCTATGATGAGTTCAAAAAAGAGATTTCTTTACAGAATATTTACTTTCACTTTAAGTGAAAGCTGGAAATGAGAGGTCTGTTTGGTCTAGCTGGGTGCCTGCTTGTCCCCATGGTTATGGCTTTTCCAAGTGATGGTTGACTACGTGCTCGTAGCTGGAGCAGAAACCTGGGACTTACAGGGACCTGAGGCTCTCCATCAAGACTTTGGGCTGTGTTAGCTCTTGCCTTTCAGCTGTTTCCAGATTAGGAGGACGGATCTGTCCTCCCTTCACTGGTACCTGTTGGATAGGAGGAAGGCACATCCCTTGCCCTGCTTGTCCCTGTAACTTTCTCAGTAGGTGCTCTGCCTGGGCTCCCTGCACCTGCACAAGCTGTGCCACATATATCAGGGAATTCCTCCAACTCTAGGGTCATCAAAATCATGTCTAAACATGGTGTCTTGCAGTTTTCATAACAGAAAACACCAGCTTATCTGAGCAGAAAGTGTGTTTGCAAATTTCTGGAGGTATTCAGAGGTGGCAGGAGTTGTGGTAGGTGGGTGAATATTCTTTCTCTATAAGCTGAACCCAGTTTGGAAGATGGGATGTTGCTTTCTGGCAGACCATGCTCAAGAGAAGACCATCCCTGTGCTCCTCGAGCAGTGTCTTCTGGTGGCCTCCTGTGCTCTGTCTCTTAAGGCTGCTGAAAAAATCTTGGAGGAAACAGCCCCAGGTGAATTGGAAGAAGGGTGAAAGTGAGGAAATGTGATATTTCCCAATCGTGATGTTCTCAGCCCCTCCCATGTCTCCAGGATAAAGTTCATTTGCCATAAGATAAGGTAGGTTTTCTTATCATGAAAGAATACTTCAGAAAAACTTTGGCTTTCAATTCAAAGCAAAGGGAAAATGCGAATTCAGATCAATCAGAAAGTCAGTGAAGGTGTTTTGTGTGAAAAGACATGGGGTTTTTTGGCTGTAAACATTGTTACACTATTTACAATATAATACTGTTGTTTATACTTCTAACTTTTTGCCCATTAGAACAAATTTACTTTCAAGATGATTAAAAGATTTCACTTTTAAAACATTCTCTCTACCTGGTTGTGCAGTGATTGTGATTTCTTTGGGAATAAATTTTTGAGGTTAGGTGATTCTGCTGTGCCAGCTGGATGAAAGACCTTGCAGTAAATCGGTATGGTGTTAAATCAGATTGCTGCTGTTTCTGCCATTGAGCTGGGATTCTGCTCTAAGATGCTTGTAATTTCTGCATTTCCAAAGGCTTGGAAAAATACTCTCATGAAAAACTAAACGTAGTGGGTAATGAAGGCTAAAATTGTTTATACTAATCACATCAATTGGAAAATGATCTTCACTCAGCAACTCTTCTACCAGCAAATTAAGACAGCAAATGAGTTCGTTGGTGTTGAGGATTGGCTTCTAGTTGGCCCTTACCCCGTTTGCTGCCTGAAAACAATGAGTGCCTCTTCTCTTCCTCTGTGAGGGCTTTTCCTCTCAGTTATATGGTTTGTGTAACAAAATCATTGTACATATACATCAGATGTACATATACATATGCAGTACATATACGGCAATTTGTTGCAGAAGTCCGAGTTCGTGGTCTGTGCTTTCTGGGCTTTTGAAGAGTGACTGCAGGCTATGAACATCTGCTTGCACCTCAGTGGTGCCTCTTCACACAGCTCTTGGTTACCTTTCACAGGTACCTTCAGGTAAAAGTTTGAAAATCTGGAGGAACTTCTCGTGTACTTTTCTGAAAAGTAGGAAGAAAGAAAATCACTGCACCTCCAAGGAAAACACGGGAGCGGGCTTTTGCCGGTGTTTACCGCTGTGCAAGCAGCCCTCGCACACGCAGAGATGCTCAGCCGCTGCTGGGGTAGCCGGATCGGTACTGAATATCGGCCGGGTTGCCGGTGCCGGATTCCCGGGCCCTCTCCCTGCTCCCGGTCGCCAGCAGAGGCTGCTGCCAGCCCGCGCCTGGCGCCGGGGAGGGGCGGGACTCGCCGGCCCCGCCCGGGCAGCGGCTCCGGCCGCGCCGTGCCCGGCTGGGCACCAGGAGCTCCGGGATGGATGGATGGATGGATGGATGGATGGACGGACGGACGGATGGGCGGGCTCACCCACGGGTACACGCACACAAAAACTGAACCACGCAGTTTCAGAGGTGAATGTTTCCCGCTGTGAAAACACTCTCTTAACAAAGCCCGGTGAAATGGGGCTTATAAAAGGGAGTTGTTGACTTCGCGTTAAGAACTCAAGGCATTTTTCTCCTATGTACATTTTCAATCCATTCAGCCTCTGCTTTCTGCAGCGATGTTTGGTTTAAAGCAGACTCTCATCTGTCAGTTTGTTTCATGTGTTCAAGCATTCGGTAACCCAAGGGACTCAACATCAGATGTACATAAATCTCTCTAAAGAGCAGGGAAATATACTATACAGAGAACCGACTTTTTGCAAGATCAAGACTAAAAGGCAACGAATTAGTGTGTTTCTGCTATGGGGCATTAAAAACGCTGTTTGCATTAGCAGGGATCTCAATATTTTTGTAGTGATATACTACTCTTTAAAAAAACCCAAACATGGTAGGTGTCAGTGACTATTTTCTATAGACAAACGAGAGCTCTGTTTTTTTCCCCCCAGGAGTGTATGGAATTTAATCAGCAAGATTTAGATCTTGGACTTGTTCTCTCAGCATAATAGTAAATCATTCCTAAATCTTAAGGAGATGTGCCACAAATTCTACTGACTTTCAATGTAAGCCTTCACATCCAACAGCATTGATTTAAATATAGGTTTCTTGCCTTTTGAGAACATACCATCTGCCTAAATTGTGTTTACTGTATGGAAGAAGTCAGAATTTTCCCGGTGAATTACAGAAAAATGATAGCCTGACTTACTCTGTAAGTCACACCTGTTTAGGAATAATTTGTTAATTGCTACTTCGAAGCTGATTCTTGTGTTCATCAGCTGAATAGGTTTAGTTAATATCACATACTAATTTACTGAATAGCTACTCAGTCTAACGCAACACTAATAACATGTAATTACCTGCTGCGGTTACCCCAGTCTCCTTGCAGGGCTCAGCTCTGGGGAGAGAGAAATACGTGGGATAGAGAGGAAGTCATATTCTTCACTGGTGTAAAGTCACATTATTCATTCATGTCAAGAGATTGCAGTTTGTAAACCTGCCACCCACTTACTTGGTTTTGGGAGCCTTTCTCTGAAGGAGTTCTGGTGAGGTATAGTCCTGCTTCCTGCAAAGAGGGCTGCCAGGCTGCGGTGCTGGTGTTTACATAACTGCTCTTCTGAAGCATGTAACATCTTCGTTTTAGTCCACTTGCAGTCCTAACAGCTGGCCCATGCTGAAAATTATAGAAAATTTTTCCTAGTGAACCAAAGGGAGTTTATACTTTTCGTGAAGTAATTGTGCATATCTTCTTTCTATGCCCGGTTTGCACATGAAATATATATCTGACATTGTAGCAGACTATTTATATATATGCATTAATGTACTTTAATTAATGTTATTTATTTAGGATAAACATAAAATTGTTAACTGTGAATGTGGAACTTCAAAGTGAAGCTGGGCACATGAATGAACAATGAAGATATTCTGTTGGGTGTATGCTGCTCTTACTGTTGTTAGCTGGAGCTGTAAGTGCTCAGTCAATGAGAAGAAATTTGCTTCAGATGTATATACTGCTGATGCAGGCTGAATTTTGGTCTATGAAAGTCTTTAAATGATTGTAGTGAGGTCTTTTATTGGTGAATATTTAATGCAGTATTTTTTCACAGTGTGTGCTATACACACCAGTAACACAGGCACTGCATAGTGATATGGTTTAGTGCAGGACTTAAATTGTATTCCAGTAATGCACAGGAAAATACATCAGTAACTTTATTACAAGAAATATATTTGTTTACATAAAAGACTGTGCAAACAAATGTATACCAACAAGTACCGTATGTGCAGTGTGTACAGAGGAGTAAAAATTGCAGTATTGGTGATCAATTTTGCACTTGCTTGTGGGTCTATGATCGTCATGCATTTGGCTACAACAAGGAAAACTGTGAGAGAAAACCTTTTGTTTTATAGCTCTTCCCTTCTTTACAAAGGATACTACTGGGAAACTGGAGAGAGATCCCTGCTGTAAAAGGGCAGTGGCCACAAAATAGCAAGTGGGCATTTCGTGTACAATATTGTGGGTATTACCATGAGTGGACACCATGTTGCAAAGAGAAGCTGCCTTTAGTGAGACAGCTATTTACAGGGTTACTGCAACTTTGTCTGTCTCTAAATCCAGGTGCACGTAAAGCATATGCATGAGCTGTAGTCACTTGGGTAATCTCACAAGTGAGTTTGGCTTATTTTGTTTATCTGGGGGAGGCTGGGCTGTTGCTCCCTCATAACTGGTGAGTGGGCTTGGAAGTACACTGTTAAGATTTGTTTAGTCTGCCTTAGCCACTAGATCTTTCTCAATTTGACATACTTCATTTTTTAAAAAATGTTTAATTATTTTTATTTTAATTTGTCTACCTTTGCGTGTTTTCACTATCTGGACTTTTACTTTCAAACTTCCCACCACCTCCACTCCCTGTGCAAGGCTGGATCTTAACTGACTGCAAGTGTCACATCGCTGATGCATATCAAATCTGGAATGATGGTCAAATACTCTGCCCACTTGTGTCTGGGTGTTTCTTGGGGGTCTTAGATTTCTTAGGATTTAGGATTGAGTCCCTATGACCAAAGCAGGAAGTCGCATTTCTTTTTTATTTCAGCTTACCAGTTTTCAGCCTCCTACTCTGCCGTGTTTAGGAATAACTGGTTCTTACAGTCCTGAAATGCCTCTTCCTTAACATGTGCAGTGACAGCAACACGAGTCTCTTCTCCTGTCTGGTCCAGTTAACAGTAGGCAAGCCTCTGGTGCTTGTATTTGCTAGCCAATAGATATGGCAGTGTGCCAGACCTACTTTTATCATTTTAAACTAAGATGCCCTGAATGTATCTTGATAGTATTGCTTCAGCTAGTGCTAATGGATTTTTACCTATTTGCTCTGGGTTTTTTTCTCAGCAGTTTTGAATCGGGGTACAGCAAGCACAGCCTCTGATTTATTTTTTTCCTTTTATTTTGCTAGGATGGGTGATCTTGTCTTTGCTAGTTTCTACAGGTACAGTACTTTTTTGCAGAGTTGCTGAATTCAGTAGCTCTCCCACAGCATAACCCCCCCATCATTTTAGCAGTGTTGTTTTTTTTTTTTTTTTGCTTGTCTGTACCTTGTTTTCTAGGTGTTCTTGTCTTTGAAACTTAACCTATGTGTTCAGGCAGAGCAGTGCATGACCCACAGTGACTATTCGTTCCCAGAGTATTAGATGAAGGAGTCGTGGTGTTGTATTGCATTCAAATCAGTGTCTTGCTCTGCCCCGTTGCCCAGCGGTGGGTGGTACTCCAATGAGTCATCTGCTATAAATGCCAAATGATAGCATCTTTTGCTTCATGATGTTCTTGTTGGCAGCGTTGTGCATCACCAGCACTCGGTCACATTTTTCCTGTCTAATATTGCTGCTCATCACAATTGTGATCATGTTGCATCTGGCTCCACAGCCCAGCTGCAATCTAGCTAGTTGTTTAATGCAGATACAGCTGATAGTTTTGTATGGTATTTGTACACAGGAATCTTTTCTTATGTGTCTGATATTCTCCTAGAGTGAATTTTTCTTTCCTCAGCCACTGCCCATAGAACTACATAAGCTACTCACCCCTGTCCCCAGGATTACTGTGGCATTAGTATATAAAGCAGTTCTGTTTCCCACAGTTGTCCATAGTTTGTATATTTTTTTTCCTTTCAGCCTTTCCTGATGCTTTCCAGATCCTGTGCACAGGAGCAGAGTGCCAGCAATCTCAGTTAGTCTCCGTTCTGCCTTCTAAATTCTTCAGACATGTCTCTGTGTACTTAATCTTCACTAGAACTTCTCATGGTTTTGATCCTCTTCCTGCATAATTCAGCTGCCTGTGTTGTTTGCAGGTACTTACCTGGGGTTAAATTTGTTTTCTTCTATTGATAGTTCTACAAATGCACTTGCCCTAAGTAATGCTTTTTATCTGTCTAAACTTGAAGTGGATGGCTGCATTCTTCATTCTCTAATGCAAGCATCTATTCTTTCTTCATGTCTCATGGCATTAGGCTGAATTCTTTTTTCTGAAGTATCTTCTTATTTGAGGTCACAGAACTCACTGTAACTTATATTTTTTCCCCCAATATTTCCAGCATTTTAAACATAATCTTCTTATTCTCTTTCTTGTCTGTTTGTTCTCTATACTATTCACTGTTAGACTGAGGGAATGATGGGACGATGTAGTAGAGCTTTTAAAAATTGGTACGAATTCAGGTCTTTCTCCTAAGACTGTAGAATGTGTTTTATATGAAAATCTTAACTTTTCATTTATTTATTAGTCTGAATCCTTTCATGTTGCCAGTACTTTCTGTTTCTAAAAGCTATGTGAGTCTTTGTTTTCACCTTTCTGGCTAACCCACTAGGCTGGTTGCTGTCATGTTTTTGGCATGTTGGGTACTGATTATTGACGCTGGGGGATTCTGTTCTGAAAGTGAAACTTTTAAAAACTAAAAGCTAGCCTGCTATTTTGTCAATGCAAAATTCTAAAGAATGCCTCTTTAACTTTCTGAACTTGCTGGGCAGTGTTAGTGAAGTCAGTGGGCACCAACTGTTCTTCATCTCCTGGCCCAGAGCTGCAGGGGGTACCCGACACACGGGGTATACCTGGATGTCCCCGTGCAGGGATGCTGCAGGGATTTAGGGCTGGGCAGTCCAGGTCTGCCTGACCCACGGTGAACCACACTGATGCAGACCTGCATGTGACAGAGCTACTCAGGTGTCACTGGAATATGTTTCCAGGCACTCTGAGTCCTATGTGGGTAAATTTGATACAACACAAACTAGTGTGCATTGGTCTCACGATAACAGATCAAGCAGGAGAGCGGTGCTTGAACCACCAGCCCGACCCCAGAGCCTCACAGGCTCCATGTAACACCAGGTACTGCTTTTCCCTGTCAGGAGCACAGTTAATCCACTGAATCTGGAAAACCACCCATAGATAATCGAGAGTTCAGAGTGCTGGTGTGTGCTGAAACATAAGAATGCAGTTGAGAGCTTTGATGAATCAGGGCACTGATGATTACCCAAGGCACAAACCAGTGGGGAACTAGAACCAGGATTCTTGGGACTTCAGGGAACATGGAGAAAACACAGAAATTACTCAGATTTTAAATCTGAATTAAAGAAGCAGGTGTGGTAATCCTGCAACTGTCTCACTCTAGCAGTTAGCTTGGGAACACCAAACTCTTCTTTCCTGAAAACTTGTGCTTCATTAAATTTTTAACTTTTAAGCCTGTCTCCTTCTTATTCTATTCTAAACACAGTACTTCATGGCCCATCATCTCTTATTACAATTTGTTCTGATACTGATGTTTTCTCCCACCTGATGCCCCTTTGCTCGTGTACCCTATCACTACAGCAGAGAAAATACCACCTCTGCATCTTCTAATGTTAAAAGTTTGTGGTAATGTTAAAAGGTGTCAGCTGGCCCCATGCAGCCCCTCACAGCCCATCAATAGGGAGGAGAACTGGAAGGGTAGAAGTAAAATAAAACCTCATGAATTGGGATAAAGACAGTTTAATAGGAAAAGAAAAAGCTGCACACACAAAGAAGGCAAACCAGGATATTCAGTCACCACTTCCTATGAGTAGGCAGATGTTCAGCCATCTTCAGGAGAGCAGGGCCCCATCAACCATAATGGTGCCTTGGGAAGACAAACGTCATCACTCAGAATGTTTCCTCCTTTCCTTCTTCTTCCTCCAGCTTTATACACAGAGAATGGCATCATTTGAGATGGAATACCCCTTGGGTCATTTGGATCAGTTGTCCTGGTTGTGTCCTCTCCCAATTTCTTGTGCACCCCCAGCCCTCTTCTTGGTGGGGTGATGTGAGGAGCAGAAAAAGTCTTGACTGTGTCAGCACTGCTCAGCAGTAACTAAAATATCCCTGTATTATCAACACTTTTTCCAGAGTAAATCCAAAGCATAGCCTGATACCAGCTACTATGAATAAAATTAATTCTATCTCAGCTAAAACCAGCACAAGGCTTATTTATGGTAAGCTCTTTAAAACTGAAAAGTTATTGTTGTTGTTATTCTTATTACAACATTTTACTGTGAATCTCCTAAAATGTTTTAACTATTCCAAATTATTTAAAAACTTCCATTTACCTTGCCTTTGCCAAATCTCAAGACTCATTCTAGATTCAGAGCCAATAACATTATCACTGTGACTCAGAACTTGATTGGAATGGGGATCTCTTCCATATTGGCCTACACTTCACCATGGCATTGAACTTGAAAGGTCTTTGCTCCTTTTCATAGTTTCAAATACATTCATGTCAATGGAGAAAAGTAATAGGCTAAAAACAAGTGATCATAGTGTCTTTTTCAGAAGTCATTATGTTAATTTTCCTTGTGGGACTTCCCTTTGGATTGTTCTGTAACTTATTTTTTTAATTAAAAAGAAAAAAAGTAATGTTGGCTCAAAAGCTCCCTGACTGGTTATGAAAGGGTTGGTATTGCACTTATGGTGAATTTAGGTTTTTCTTAATTTTTTTTTTTATTTTTAATTATTTTATTTTTATTTTTTTTAATGCACCAGAAGACAATCAGTGTTTTTTGAAATTAAAGACAAATGAGAAAAATGCAAATATTCCCTTGTGCTGGAGTGATATATTTCCGGGGAGAAACCAGGCCAGGAGTGGCTTTCAAACTTCTAAATCTGTTTTATGTGGTGTATAAGAGATTGCTGTCATCACCCAGATGCAGGAAATACCAGTGCTGGGCTTAAGGGGGACAAAGTAAACTCGACAATGGACTGAAAAGAAAAATAAACAATCGACCAACCGTTTTTATGGCTTGTTTTTTCTCTTGCTTTAACAGTAACATTCACCTTCATTTACCAGAGTTCTGTGAAACATCTGTATCAAGCCTTAAACTTGCTTGACCTTAGTTTAGGTTCAAGGTTCAATATATTCCATGTGCATGGATGATTGTACAAATCCACAAGAGCTCTGTCTCTATGCAAACCCTTTTCCCTGTCCCAGATTTGGCCTCTTTCTCGCTAAATAAATCCAAGGACAACTTTCTCTCTCTGTCTTTCTTTCTCCAAAGATTGCTGCAGGGGTGCCCTTGGGGCTTGCAGGGTGTTACAGGGCTTAGGAATAGAGAGAGAAAGTTGCCTTAGAGGATGAGGTCAACCTACTGTAACAACTGCCCCGGATGGAATCTTTTATAACTTGAAGAATTGAGTTTAAAGGCTTCATTTTGCTAAGACTCCTGAAACAAATGGTTCAGCATTTGTATAATTTTTAAATCTGTACTTCTTCTCTCATTTGTAAAATCAGAAAAGATCTCTAAATGGCTCCGAGCAAGTCTCCAAGCTGAACAATTTCTCTCCTCCTGCTGCCTAGCTATATTTCTTCCCAGGGCTTCTGTGGATTACTTTAAAACTACTTAACAAATAGTTGCCTGTATAGGATGCAAAATTTGGGTCTTAAAGGAGAACTCGGTGGCAGCCAAACAAGCAGCCAGAAAATTCCAGAATTCTCCTCTGAATTCTGTGACACAAACACCTTCCCCCAAGCATTCTTTTTTCTGTTTTCTGGAAACAGAAATTAAGTTTTGAATTTGTTACGGTTCCCAGCACAAGCTATATTGATATGATTATAATTTAAATCTATTTAAAAGTAACCTCTGTATGCAATAGCACACAAGTTCAATTGATGTCTCAAGGTGATACCCTGCACATCTCTTATCTGAACACAGATATACTTTGGGGAAAGAAGGTTGAGAAAACCCGAGCTGTTTTCAATGTCATCGATATCTTTGTGCTGGATTGGCCCCATAGCATGAGATGCCACACCTTGCTCAGAGTCCTGCATCATGTTGGTGGTTTTTCACCTGAGGAAGGTCTGCACGTACTCAGCTGGAGGGTTCTGGTGTTGCTGGGGAGGTCACCATGACAGGGTGAAGCATTCCTTTCACATGGGATGGTGTGGGGTATTTCCTCTTGCTGATTCCAGCTAGGCCCACGGCCAGGTAGTGTCACTTGACTGAAGTGAGGAGATTGGAGCCAGCCTTCTGCCCTGGTGACAGCAAAACTCGATCCAGTTGTGAAAAAAGTGACCTATCTGTAACAGTTTCTGAACCTATGACTTTCTCCTTTGTCAGTGCTTAATGAATATGAATTGCACTCCTCAGACAGGCAGACAGCATTATTCTAGCTAAGATGTCTGTGGCAGCACTGGGTGTGGAAGAGTTGGTTTTTCTGACTGGCATCTACGTGGTGCCTGAGTTAATCCTACAGTCTCCTTTCAAAGCTAGTAGTGAGAAATTGGCAATTCTAGCTCATGATTCCTCTCTTCCCAGTGGAGATGTCTATATCAAGTGGATAGCATTCATGTGCCCATTTCTCTCCATTGACTGTGGAGGAGGTCTGGAATGACTGACTGAGATGGAGACGCTGAGGATACTCAAAGCCAAGATGATTATGTGCATGGCATACAAACCAGAAACCCCTCAAGTGGGTGTGGCAAGCAGATTTCTGTCTGGAAGGGACATATCCTCATCAGCTGAATTAGCTAATTTTGTGTTTAGCTCTACTAAAAGTTGTTGCTGATTAGCTCAAGAGCACTGTTGTGCTGATATTGCTTCCATGATGTGAGCTGGTTATCTGTGCCCAGCACTGCACTGTGCTGTGTAAACAGCCACATTCCCTCAGAGTCTGCTTTGGGTATTTTGTGTGGCACAGCATTAGCCCAGGCATAACTTTTTGAGGCCACAGTAAATTTTACATACCTATAGGCGTGTTATTAAGTTGAAGGTTTTGCTCTCCAGAGGGCAGGAATTTTGTTCAAGAAGAACATAAGGCACTGGCATTTGTACTTATCCCCAAGTGGAAAATGCCTCCTTGCAGACTGGCAGGAGACAGCTCTTCTCCACTAATGACTTGGATGTCATGAGATGCAGGCCTTATTTATCAACACACCTCTGGGAAACTACAGATCCCTCCTGCCCTTTCATTCCCCCACAGTCAGTTCAATTTTTCCTTGAAGTAAATGAACTTTTAAAAGAACTAGGGTTTATGGAAGAGGGTTCATGGAGCTGTGATAAAGCACTTCAGGCTGTAACTTACACTTGTTTCTGAGGCTTCACTTTTATTGCTTGAAAAAATTCTCATATGATCTCATTTTAGACTTGGGTACTTCAAAGGTTGTTCAATCCATGTTCCTTCGAGGCTGCCTATGCAGCCCTATAATTTTTTCCCATGTTCCTTTTTTTTTTTTTTTTTTTTTTCCCTCTTTCATCCTTATTAACTGGAAAACACCAAAGGGATTTTCACACACCAAAATGAGTAGTATTGCAATATTGTAGCCATGCTGCTTTAAAAGTTACTGTAAAATCAGTCCATGGTGGATGTGCATTTGCATGTTCATGCTCTGTTACTGAGTGCCTGAACTAGTCTTGCTACCCAGACTCTGTTATGTTAGATCTGCAGGCAGAACTGTTCTGGTAAAGCCTTCAAAAGGGATTTGATTTAAATTAGAAATAATTGTTTTACCAAATGTGATTTATCACACAATTACAGCCTTCCATCATAAAGCACAGGCTATACAGGCTTGGTGAGGAGGGATGAAGGCAAGAAGAGATCTTTCCCAGCATACATGTAGTCTTATTTTCTTTGCTTTCTCCTCCTTGCTTCTTAAATATGGAGTCATATTCAGTACTGAAATGAACTTGACCTCTCTTGAAAGGAGGTTGGACTGTGTGAGTCCCATGTTCTCTGTTTGGAAGTTTTGATGGCCTCACTAATGTTGTTCTCTCAGCTCCTGCAAAATGGATTTCATTGCCAGTCACATCATGTGTGTGAACTCAAGAGCTGACCTGGAACTGTAAAATTCCCTAAAAACAGCACTGAGCATGAAACCCAAAAAATTCCAGAATTCTCCTCTGAACTCTATGACACAAACACCTTCCCCCAAATATTTTTTCACTGTGGTTTCAGCTTCTTTTCATTTTTCTTTTTCAGTAGGAAAATATGGAAATGGGAATGAGATTGCCAGAGAAAGATATTAAGAAGACAGCAAGTACTCTCTTAAAAAAATGAACTACTTTTCTTTAGTTTCTTGTTAGTGTTAGGGACCAAAATGACAGATTTTTTTTTCCCTTTGCTCTGACACTTGCCAAAGGGATTCATTTCAGTCCTTGTACCTAAGATAGAAATCTATAAAGAAAAATGTAGAGTTTACTTAAAGAGCTAAGCATTAGTGCTGGAAGCAAGACAACCTGTGAATACTTCTTACAAAAAATTGACTGAAATGAAATAAGCTTTCAATGTATTGATCTTTGTTCTTTTATGTTTGTTAGACCTTAGGTAACACTCAGTGGAAATTTTTCAGGTTAACCTCAAGTAGAAGATGCAGCTTGTATCTCCACATATGTTTTTTGTTATTTGTGATGTGATACCAGAAGAGACCCTTGTATTTTAGATTTGTTAGTTAGCCCAGATGTTCTTACATGAGTAGAGATATTTTGCTGCTTCTTCCCTTGCCATTGCCTACATAAAGGAGATAACTTTTTAGGTCTTCAGCCCAGCCAAGAAAACGAGAGGTATTAGTGTAGTATCAAAGTGTCTTGGAGATGGGCCTTATTTTTTTTAAACACTGTAACAACAAAACCTTCATAACGCACTGTGTACTACAGGCAAATGCATGCTATTATGTAATACAAAACAGCATAAAATAAACTGTTATATACCTAAATGCAAAATGAATGATCCAAGATCAGAGGCTTCTTCATTTCAGACCAAGGCAGTGCTGGAGAAAGGAGAACATGAGGGAGAAGGAGGCAAGTGTAGCATACGAGTCTTGTAGAAGAGATGGATGGTAGTGCTTGGAAGGAAATTAATGACAATGCCGTTTGTTCTTGATGCTCCCCAAAATTTTTTTATTCTGTAGAATTATGCAAAGATTCATATTATTTGGGTGATCCAACCAAAATGTGTGTTACACATTTTTTTGCCTGTTTTGACACATGAGAAGATAATAGCACCTATTTATAATTGGCACTTACTGTCTTGAAAGAAAATCTGGCAGCATTAATATTCACAAAGCTGTTTGTAGCATTGATAAATGCAAAAGCATTAGTCAGTATCTGTAGCTGTCCATAAAAATAGCTCTCTCAGTGAAGAAAACTTAGCCTTACCTATAAAAATATTGGATACTATGTCACATAGGATTATGACAGCTCGAGTATATAGACTTAATAGCCTTCATATCATTAGCATATACTTGGAAAGGAGTGTCCTGCAGTAATATGGCTTTCTGAGAAAACTCCTGACTCCTCAGGTGACTGATTAGAGGCAGATGATACACAGAGATCTGTCAAGTGCTTAGGATCAAAGTGTCTTTCAAAACGTGCACTGCCTTTCCAGATACTGAAGCCTGCATTTGTAATCCCTTTATTGGAGGCAGTCACTGACATTACTGCTCTGTGAAAGCTGCCTTTGCTGGGACCCTGTCACCTCAATTATGCCTTTATTTTCTCATTATATTGCCTCTACAGCACAGGCACTGTGAAGTGTACATAGATCTGGGCTGTTGGTAGAAGACATCCACAGCATGTTTTCTTTACAGGCACATAGATTTACAGGCACGTAGGCTCAGTGATTCTCTGTGCTCTTTGCTTTTCTTTGTGTAATGGATTATAGTATCTATACTGTTAGGGAATGTGAATGCTTACATTCGGATTACTTTCAAAATAAGGCTGTATTTTTCACTGTCCTGGTACAAATCTCAGTGACTTTCTGTTCTTGCAAGGAAGAGAAAAGGAATTATGTATTCATATACTTGCTAGACCTTCAAAACAGCTTATATATTAAATTCTTTTTTTGGAAACTGAGGCAATTATATGTTGAAATAGCTTTTAAAGTTTTTTTTAAATTCTATTTTAAGTTCTCATACAAAGTATTCGTTAGTCATAGCTCTATGCACCCTAATTCAAAATGAGATAAATTATATTAATTAAAAATGCAAAAAGCCAGATCAGTCTATGCAGTCCATTCCCAAAATAATGATCTTGTAGTTAATCAGTACATTGTAACTATAAATATATATGTATTTATTTCCTGACTTTGCCACCAACTTTGCATGTTGGGATAGATCATGTAAGCTAGTCTTCTAGATGAAACAGATAAAACAGATAAAACTACAGATAAAATATATTTAAAGCTCCTTGCAGTTAATTATGATTGTAAGCATCTTTCAGCTCTGTTTAAAAAATTTAAAATCAGTCTTTAAAAGTGTGTTCTTTAACCTCTTGTCTATAATTTTGGCATAGTGTTGCATCTTTGTGTTAGAGAGACTACTGAAAGAAGAATGAAAAAAATAATGTGTGTGTGTCTGACTTTTCCTTATTTGCTTACTTTCAAAGATAAATATTCCCTAAAGGGATATAATTGGAAGAGGGTGTGTGCAGCAGGAGTTGAAAATGAAGCCTTTAAAAGTATTTCTGATTGGACACATGAAAATTGGAGGCACTCAGTATCACCGCTTGCTCTGGAAAACCTTAGCCAAGATTTTTTCGTTTTTCCCAGAAGACCTATGGCCAGGACAGCTGAGGCTTGAAAGCTGTGTATTTACATAAGCACAAGTTACAAATCTGTGGTTTTTAGAGATGTTTGAATTTCACTGCTTTACACTTGCAGTATGTTATAAGTTGCTGTGAGTAGTTCATAGGTTGTGAATGTACAGCCTACAGAGGATTACCCCTCACCTTGCCTCCTTCATGTTAGGAAAAGTAGTAATTTTTTCATATGTGCCAGTTTTTAAGGTTCTTGTTTGTAGTTATGGATTGGTCACTGCCAGAAATTTGTGGCTAGTCACTGATTAGAAGTTGCTTCATTTTGATGTACTGCCTCCTTCACTGAGCCAGTAAGCCATGGACAAGAAAGGCTGATTTTTAAAAGTGTGATACAGCAATCTTCTGAAAAGAGTTCTGGAGACTTGTATTGCTGAGGGGTACTTGCATCCCTATAGGAGGAAAGGAAAGGTCCCTTTGCACACTCTCACCTACCCCACAGACTTGCACATCTGTGCACACAGACAAGCACGGTCACTCCTGGAGTGCAGAACCCTCTCCCTGCTCCTGGGAGGGTCTCCCATAGTTTGAATGGACATTTGTCTATTGATGGGTGCTGTTTCAGCTGATTCTGGAAGGCAGACTCATCCCCCTGCCCTACCACTGGTAGCAGTTTGCTTTGTAGTTTCTGTATTAGTTGAGGACAGAGTGGCAGCCATGTCAGGTGTCCCCTTCTTGCCAAGTGGCAATGGAGCTATTGCTGCATTTATGTACCTTCTGCATCCCAAATCTCTCTTCCCTTGATGTAGTGCTTGAGGTCTGACTAGGCAGAAGTACACAGGCTGTGTAGAACCTGCCTGGGTTTGTTACAGAGCTGTGGAGTGCTCCCAAGGGACCAGTGGCTGAGCAGCATCCCCACAAGTGCCTTGGGCTCTGCTCTCCAGTGGAGACCACCAGAAAAACTCTACATCAGGCACCACAGGGCTCTCCCTGGGAATGAAAACCTCAGGGGGCCCATGAGGGTGTCAGGATAGGATCCATCCCACCTCCCCAGCCAGGGAACAGGGCAGCCAGAGCAGCCCCAGCCATAGGCATTGGCCTGTCTCTGCCTATCCTGGAGCTCCTCTGAGGTGCTGATGTTTGAGCTGCTCTTCTGAGTATGGAGAGGGAGGCAGACTTGCTTGTCTCACATGCATCAAGGGCATTGTGTTTGGGCAGTATTTGCAGGGCATTGTTAGTGCTGGGGACTGGAAGAGCACGTCCAACCCTCTGGAGTACTTCTGGAGCATTCTTACCCAAGAAGAGGACAGGGATCACCACTTTTGTGCTCAAAGAAAGTATATTCTTGCAGAAAAGCCTTTGAAGACCTGTGTTGGCTTCCCATCAAAGTTAGCCCCTCTCCTGGGTCCAGACCTTTAGTGGTTGAGAAGTTTGACCCAAGGGTTGCAGACGCATCCGGGGCAGAGCAGGCAGCCAGAGCCTGGCTGGGGGGTCTGCAGGAGGGCGGGGGGAGCAGCACAAAATGGTTTTGGGCTTTTTGTTTTGTTTTGGAGGCCTGCCAAGCAGTTTGCGGGCCATTCTGTTCCCTTTCCAGGTCAGGTACCTGAACTGCTGGGGCAGATGATCCTCAGCCTTCTCTCTGGTGCTGGCTGGAAGGAGGTGTTGTGACTGCCACCAGCCTGTGCCAAGACAGGGGAAGAGGGGCTTCTCTGCTGAGCCTGCCAGTGCAGGGCATTGCTTGCTGCTCCAGGTGCTTTTGCTGCTGGGCCTTGGTAGTGGCTGATTTCAGAGCGCTGGGAGCAGCTGTGCCTGCAGCACAGTGATGTTTGTTGGTGATACCTGCATGGGACAATGTCCTGTGACTGCTGATGGCACTTCAGGTACTCCAGAAGACTGAATCTAAAATACCTGCCCTGCCTCCCCAAAAAGGCTTTCAATAACTATTGTGAATTATTCTTCTAGTTCATAGTTTTAACTCTTTTGATAAGCTGGAAGACTCCAGTCTCACAACCAACTTCCATAAAGAGGTGGTTGTGAGGTGTAAGTGGGCCATAACTTATGGGGACAACCTTTTTAGCAGGTGCTGTTGCAATAGCACAGGGGTTAATGGTTTTAAACTGAAGAAAGATCAATCTAGAGTAGGTATAAGGAAGAAATTTTTTGCAACGAGGAAGATGAAATACTGGAATAGGTTGCCCAGAGCAGTAGTGAATGCCCCATGCCTGGAAATATTCAAGGTCAGGTTGGAGGGGCTCTGATCAAGTAGATGTCCCTACTTTATTGGAGGGGATTGGACCAGATGACCTTTAGATGTACTTTTTGACTCAAAATGTTCTGTGATTCTATGAAAATATAAACTCTTGTTTTAATGTCTGCAGCTTCTTTGAGTGTATATTTTTTTCTGGGTTACTTGTTCAAGCAAATCCTTGCTTACTGCTTTATTTGTGCACTGCCCTTTCAAAGTCTAAATACATTGTGCTCTATTCAATCCAATGGATGGTTTGGAAGCAGCTTTTTAACTCAGTCTCAGAACTCAGACCTTCTTATTTTTATGAAGGTATTTTAACAGCAAGATGATTCCGTCTTTGATTACCTAAAAACATATGGATAAGCCTAAATCCAAATGAAACTTACCCAAATAGGCTGTTACATTGCTGTTAGTAAAACTAGTTATATGAGAAATGTCTCTGGTGAGAAACGTTTCTGAAGATAAAGTGTGTGTATTTGAGGATGTGAGCAGCTTCACATATACAAAGTTTTAAGTGTTGCAAATCAGCCCTTGTTTTGTCAGGGCTGAGAAGAAGTTTTCAGTTTTTAGTGTCTAAAACTCTCTAGTGCTGAGTACTGCCTGAGGGGACCTGTGGGCAGCTAGTGTTTTCAGCAGAGATTTGTTACCCCAGAGGATTTTATCTTATATAGCTAGGAGCAGTGAACATTGAAGGTTTGATTCAGGATTTTTTTTTTTTTGCTAATTTTGCAGAGAGAAGTTTCCCAACTAAAAAAAAATCTTTAAAAATGGCAATTAAAAATTGGTGAAAGTTAATAATTAATGGCTTGTGGCTGATTTATTAATAGCCTCATTTTTCTATGTAATGAAAATCTTAAACTGTCTTTTATGTTAACTAGAAAGCAAAAAAAAAAAAAGAGATTGGTCTTAGTTTAAAATTATTTTAAACATACAGAATTGCAGAGTTTTATCCATAAAATGTTAAAGTTTGTTTGCAGAGTTCTGGTTTATGGATTATTTTATATAATAAAATATGGAAGGAAAATTTGGGCTGGCAGAATTTTCAAAGCTTGTGTTAAAGCCCCTAACTGCTTCTGGTATGAAAGTTAGCTAAGCAGCCTTGTGTTGTTGTTTCCCCCAGGATATCTTTTATGCTTTCTTTTTTTTTTTCTTCCTTCCCTTTGGAAATCCAAGTGTTTATTTGCATGCAAGTTAGGTGAATTCTTTTATCTATTTGTGTATCGTAAACCAAAGCAATTAGCATACTGCAGTTACAGTACACTTAAAAACCTTCAGTCAATATTATTCCTGGAGGGAAAACTCTTAATTAAATTGTATGCAAACTACAACAATAGGCGAAGTTGTTTGGTGTTTAATAATAACTGTTTGGGGCAGGGGAAAGAGTGAAAAAGTGAGTGTAGTGGAGAGTTTTGCATGCCATTAACCCAAGGATAGAAATGAGGTCAGCCTTTGAAGGGACGGACAACACACTTATCTGCCAGCATTGGAAAGTCCCAAAAGATTAGGTTATTTGCCAGATGTTACTGGGAGTTCATCATTGACACCCTCTGCTTCATGGGCTTCATCTCTCACCACAGTTGCAGTTGCCTTTTTTGCCCTTTGCAGGCTTCCTGGAGATCTTCTCCAGTGCATAATGCTTGTTTTTTTTCCTTGAAGTAGGTTTGGGTTTTTTTTGTTTTTTTTTTGTTTTGTTTTTTTTTTTTTTGTTTTTTTTTGTTTGTTTGTTTGTTTGTTTGTTTGTTTGTTTTGTTTTGTATTGTTTTTTGTTTCATAGCAATAGGCATGGTGAACCATCTTAACTTGTGAAGCTGATCTGAAGACTCATTGTTTTTCTTTCATACACCCACGATAATCCTCTTGGCATAGGAACCATGGACATGAAGCACAGTGACTGCCACAGCTCCGGGCATGGGGCTGTGTTTGTGAAGGGATTTGTAGAAGATGGATTACTCACCTCACTTAATATTGGTAACCTTTTGAAGATGAATGAAAATTGGGGCAGACTTTCTCATAGACTAAGAATTTTCTGTTATTTTTTTATCCCTTTGCCTGAAAAATAACTGTAAATGCAATTCTAAGCAGGCAATTTTTATTTTATTGGCAACTTTATAATGAATCAAATATCACACTGAAGTGTATTTAGGTGTGTAACCCACTAAAAATTGGTAGTGAGGGAGAGTGTGTGCTATCAGATCCATGTTAGTAATGACTGTATGAACCTGGAATGACATTCTCTGTGTGTATCTTCTCCTTTAAATCTTTCAGGAGTTTGGTAGTAAATATTGATTTCAGCTAATGGTGGTTTTAACTTCTTTGTGCACATGCTTTGCCTCAAGGGACTCTTTTACATACAGGGAGAAACTAAGACTTGCTCATAAAGAACAGAGCAAATATGTTTTTCCTTTAAAATGCTAAATGTTAGTGGTGGTCTCTTGAAGCAAGATTCCTGCCACTTGTGTTACTGCAGTTGTTTTGCAGTTTTGCCACCTTCCTTTGAGCAGAACAATTGTGAGATGGACAGTGACCTAATTAAGGACTATATTATCACCATGTACATCCAGTACAGTATATTATATACTATATTATCACAATGCATGTGGTAAAAGAAGTCTCAGTGTTAAAGCTTATAAAATAGTGGAGAGTCCTTTTGTAGCACACATTTGATGCTTTCAATCTTGCTTTAACATAGCCCATCCTTCCCTCCGTTTCTGCCCTTTATTCCCTTTCCTCCTTTTCTTCCCTTTCCTCTTATTTCCCTTTCCTCCTTTTCTTCCCTTTCCTCTTATTTCTCTTTCCTCCCTTTCTTCCCATTTCCTCCCTCCCCTTTTTCTCCCTTCTGCCTCTTCTTCCCCTTCCCTCCTTTCCTTCTTCTGCTTTTCCCCTTTTCTCCCCCACTTTTCCTCCTCTTCCCCTCCCCTTTTTTCGTCCATCCCTCCTTCCTTCCTTCCCTCCCTCTCAAGACCTTCATGTCTAACTTAGTCTTCTGACATGAGCACTTCAGTTAAATGTCTGATGATACAGGAAAATGACAATATTTGTTCATGTTGAGATAAACTTGATATTCAGATGTTTGACTCCTAACATTTGTCAGGTCCACAAACCCAGATACTAATAGGTCTGGATTAGCTGTTGAATTTCCAGCACTGGAATGCAGAAAAGTTGCATGTAGGGAAAATGGAGAAGTGCTTCAGGTATTGTTTCTGTCTGTTGGTGTGTGAAATGCTGTTGTTGAATAGTGCCTTTTCCTTACCTTGGTAACTAGGGACAGCAGGTGGTAGGGTTATTCTGCAAATGCCATCAGTGGAGGACAGTTGCAGAACTACAAGCCTGGGCCATTTCCAGGTTAGGCTGGCCCTGTTTAGCCAATCACAGAGTGCAAAATAACCACATTATTCCTCAAAGTGTTTTTCCAGAGTTGAAGTAATAGCCATCTTGCCCTATAAAGATCTTATTTCTCCTATAGAATATTTCTGTGCTGAGATAACTTTCATGAACTGTTTTCAAAAGGACAAGGGTTTTTTTTATTTATTCTTTTTTGTTTTGTTTTAGTTTGTTT
Organism: Sturnus vulgaris; assembly: GCF_052056855.1. Taxonomy (NCBI): domain Eukaryota; kingdom Metazoa; phylum Chordata; class Aves; order Passeriformes; family Sturnidae; genus Sturnus; species Sturnus vulgaris. The sequence continues at coordinate 34,094,290 of NC_142243.1, forward strand.
TTTTGCTGTGTTTTCATTTTAAAGTCACTTTTCATCTCCATTCTCCTATTTCCATTTTTGTCGTCTGTGGCCCGTGCTTAGTAATCCCATGGCCATTTCTGTAAAACAGCAAATCCATTTGCACTGTAGCAAGTGAATCTGTGATGGGTTTCCTATACTGAAATGGGGAGTCCAAGAAATGTAATTATTTAGACTCGTGCATTTCCATAGACTTGAGAGACTGATCACCCAGTGCAGAGGATAAATTGTGCCCTCTACCAAATACTTGCATGGGTGATACACAGTGTTGGGCTCTCATGCTGCTGCTATGTGGGAAGGCACTAGGTCATCTGCTTTCTATTTTGAGTTTCTTTTTCAGTGGTATCCTTTTACTCCCCTCCTCTTCCTCAGCCCAGTCCTCAGTGGTTTGCAGTCCCTCTACTTTCTCTTTTCCATTTCCACTGGTGTCTTCTTGTCCCCAGTCCCCTTGTGGTTCTTTCTCCCTGTACTTCCCCCACTCCTTAATTCCAGAGTTTTCCAATGTTCATTCTTGTTCCATTTTGAAATATCCTATATTTGCCCCATATTCTTCTAGTTACCCCAGTTATGCTCTTTCCTGAGATGAAAGCAGCTCTGCATAAAAAGAAGAAAGTCAGGAAACAGCTATTTGGCTTTCTTTGATAACAGAAACAGTGGGCTTTAGTGGACAAATGCTGAGTTGGGGGATCAAAAACTTTTCTCCCTTGGTTGACTTGAAGGTGAAAAAAGAGAGAAAAAGTGTAAAAGAGAGAAGGGACAAAACCTTAGGACTGCTGGGGAGCCTTCCCAGCACTGGATCTTTTTTTTAAAGGCAGGCAAAAAGTAAATCATGTGGCCATTTAAAAAGAACTAGGGTGTTTGGAAGCATGAAAAAAGAATCTTTTTGATACTCCTTTTGTAAATGATCCTGAAGCATGCCAGTGGCTAGTGACTTCACAGATGCCAGCCACGGGGAAAATATTGAAGGAAGGCTGCTTGCTGTTGAGGCAATTCACACATCAACTGCTTTTTGAGAGCACTCAGCTCTGCCTGAAGATTTATGGGCCTCTCTTCTTTTAAAATAAATGAGTAAGGGACCAAGCTGAGTGTTTTTCCACACATAAATGTCATAAATGCAATCCCAAAAACTTCACTGGAGTACCAGCAAGGGCTCAAGCCCCAGCTCAAATGTGCATCGTATTAAAGTCCTTCTTGGGGACTCCAGACACAAGCTGCTTTCCAACATCCAGAACCATTTGGAAATGCTTTAATCCTGAAACCAGGGGGCTTCTAATGGAAATGCTAACAGACCCTTCGTTGTAGCAGCTGAAGCAGGCAGGGCTGTGATAATGAGCCTGTAGTCTGCCTGCATGTGGAAAGCGTGATGCTAGTTCAGAAAACAAGCACTTCCACTGAAAAGCCCATGCTGAGAAAAACCACCGTGCACCATTCCAGCACAATGCTGCTTAAAATTGGCTTTGCTCAAGCAAGTATGTATTGGGAACAACTGCAGGCATTAACCCTGCATGTATTACACTTCCAAAACCTACAAGTCTTAATAGCATTTCTAATAATGCTCTAATTATCTATAAATAGCACCGTACTGAATAGCCATGATTAGCAGTTAAAAATACTGCATACACCGATGGGGTTCTTTGCTATTCACAAGTGCAGTGTAACCATGTCTCGTCTCACTTTTTAAACATTGTGCCCATGACCCTAAAAAATAGGTGATGCTTCATTTTTTGTTCATGTCTCTGCATACCGCTGCTAACTCTAAAGACCGTGTATTTTGTACCTGTATTTGGAAAATTCAGTGACCTTGGTCACACCAGGCTGAAGAAACCTGTCTTGCAAGCATGAACCCAGGTGATTAATATCAACAAACAGGTTGCTTATAAGAGTGTAATTACTCACTTGTGCAAATGGCAGGATGGGTGCACTGACCTGCATTAGACACATTGTAGTATACACCTCCCCATCGGTTCTTTTTCCTCTGTTAATCAGAGGCCTGAAAACCCTGCAACATTTAGACAGCTTGAGGTTGAAGGCTGAAATGTCACTTTTAAAAGAGGGTTAAAAAGGTCACACAGCTGCAAATAATAATAGCCCAATGAAAATCAGATTCTTACTGCAGCCCACTTCAAGAATAACATTGAAACAGGAAACAAGCCTGCTTGATGTTTTTACCAGTATGGCAGTAAGATTACTGCTGAGTTTAAAAAGGGGGAGAGGGAGACAGAAAGGAGCATGCTTTTTTCGTCTTAGATGTAAGAACAGTTTTTCTGGTTCAGAAAAGATAGATGATCCTGGGGCTCTGCAAAATCTCCTTGAGGAGCCTGAGAACATGGGGTACGTCCCTCTGTATGCGGCTGAGAGGAGATGTAGTTTGCTGCTGTGTTCTGAGGGTGATTTTATTTCTTCTGTTTGCTTTTGTTTCTTTGTTATGTTCTTGCATTCCTCACTGTGGGCTGCAGTTTTATTAATTATAATAAAAACTTTTTAGAAGACTCTTGTACAAAAATCAAGGAGTAGAAGAAAATCTTGGCTTACTGCAGAACTTACTTGTTTCTCTACCACGTGACATGGCTTGGTCCTTCTCTTGTATTTTTATTTATTTCTTTTTATAATTGGAATACCTTAACTTCTGAGCAGAGCGATATTTCAGGAGAATGGCAGGCTACAACAGCATAGCAGATTTCCTCACTTACACATTCTGCCAGTAAGGCTCTTTACGTGGTCACAATAGGGCAATAAATGCTGACAGATGTTGTTAACATGTCTATTAAAATTCAGCCCCCTTTTCTGCTGGATTATACACTCATGGCTATTGTTAATAATATCAGAACTAATGCTGACATATTAATAATGGTGTTTGCTTTTATTTATAATCCTTGATTGTTTCTTCAAAAAAGTCACCAAGTTGCAATAAATTAAGCCATTGATAACAGAAGCAAAAAGTTCTGGCTGGAGAAATTGTTTAACTTTACAGTCATCATAGATTTTTCTGATATTCTTCAAGTGCATTAATTGCAGCAGTTATTGGTAGTACTACAAGAGTTGCACGAGTGTAACTTGAATTTTTAAGATCCCAAAGGCTAATAAGCACCCTAATTTAGATGGAAAGGCTGCTGTGATATATTTTTATTAGGTGAAGTCGAAATGTTGCCGTTGGTTGTGTTATTTCCTTCCTTCACCTGCGCACAGTGTGGAAAATGAAGACGTGGATTGTGTGGCCCAGCAACACACGTGAGACATGTGAAGAGAAGTGTGTGCCAGAGGCTGTCTGAGCTCAGGGGTGGGAGATGTGTGCCTGCATGCTGAGAAGGATGCCATGCAAGCCGTGCTGTGCACAACACCTCTGTTACTGAGAGCTCCCCGTCCTGCTGCACACCTGGGGTGAGCCCGGTGGTGCTGGTGCATCCACAGCTTTTGCACAGTTCAACGGGATTGAGGATGGCAGGAGGTTCACACTCACAGCCCAGACTTTCAGCTGCTTGTTTCTGGTCAACATTCAAGCATAACACTGGAATTACTGCCATATGATAACCTAGCACCACACATTTGCAAAAAGTGTAGGCAGCAGGCAGCTTCTTTCACTCATTTACTGTTGTAAGAGAGTCAGTGATAGCACAGTCTCAACTGCAGTGATTGCATCACATGTAAACACCAATTCTGCACAGTGAAATTTGTCTTGAGGGCATTGCACTACCTGGTAACACGTTGTAGGTCAAGTTCTGCTAGACAGCACCTTGGAGTGCAGGTGATACAGCCATTCTGGATTATTACTTGTTTTATGTTTAGTGTCTGCAAAGAATGATTCTCACGGAAACAAGCAATTGCTTGTACACTTGGGAAAAGCAATTTGATGTTGAATCAGACACCTTTTCCAGGTACTGAGAGGAAACACCAAATCCATGTCTTCTTATCATGGACTATGACTTATCATAGTTGATTTCCTGGAGCTGATCTCTGCACTCGGGATTCTACTCATCTAGTATGTTATTTTGGTGCTTAGTCCATGATTATTTACCTAGATAACCTTAAGAATCGTTTGTTATCAGAGTGTGCACTGATGGATTCAGGGACTAAAGGTCAAGCTCGGGGTGGGGAGGGAAGTCTTAGACTTGCAATACTCAATAAGAAATCAAACTCCAAATAATTCCGGGTAATGTTTTGAAATTCACTTGGACACTTGGGACCAGAATTGTAACTATCTTGTTTTCTTTAACTGAGTCTCATCTGTTGTTTTGCTATTGAAAATGCTGTTGTCACTGTCCCCTGAGGAGGGGAAAAAGGGGTAACAGAAATCTTTGGCAGTGCTTCAGTTGCAGGAGCAATTGAGATATTAAATAAAGCCTTTCATTATCCATGTGCAGCTTTTTTTTTCTTCTTTCTGTGTAAAGGAAAAAGTTGTCTTTAGGAAAGACAGCATGCCTGGGGTCATATCCCATAAATAGAGGTGGATTTAAAAATCTAACTTAGCTGGAGGTTTTGGTTTTGTTTTTTTGCGAGGGTTTGTTTTTCTAGTCAGTTATCTCTCTGCTGCCTGTTTCTTTCAGACACGATAGTGTAATTCAGAGTATTTTTATGGCTTCATCTCTGAAGAGCTTGTCTATGCACAGTCTGGAACTGAAATAACTGAAATTAGAAGTAATTTAACACCTTTAGTTATTTTAGTATGCGAATATACTCTTTCATTTCTGATTATGAGTATCCTATTTCAGTTTAACATAGCTGTAAGTTAAATCAAAACAGGATATGAATAATCTTAAAGGAGTAAATTAGGTACAATTTTAGTTATTTCAGTTCTAGCCTTGTGTGGATACATAAGTTATGCCTGAGCTAGGGTCTTTCTTGACACCTGATTGTATTATAAATCATTTTTCTCAGGCCAGATGTTGGTAGAGATGCCCATATCAGGAAGATCAGTTGATGCTTATTGTCAGCTTTTGGGAGTAGTGTCCTTGTGGAGGTTGAAGGGCAAATGAAAGTAGAAATCCTTTACTTCTGGATTCTGCTTCTAGGAGTCAGTGGAGTCAGACAGAGTGGAGTTTTTTATGTCACAATTAGGAAAATATACTGTAAAGCTAATGTTGTCCACCAGAATCAAGTTTAATTAAAAAGAAAATGTTATCATCCAGTGAAAATAAATGCTGCAAGTACAGGTCTGGCTGATGTACAGGTTAATGTGAATTACACTATCAACTCTAAGTGTGCTCAAGATACTCCTGATGATAGGAAGCAATGAACTGTAGTTTGAAAAAAATTCAGAGGGTTTGAGCAACTTTACCACTTGTCCCTCTGCAGATTTTTGTAGTTTTAAAATCAAATTCTGCTTCTCCACCAGGATATTTCTTTTTGGTTCACAAAAAAATTACCCAAACACGACCCAGACAATTTTCTAAGGGAGGCTGTGGTGAGGCTGAGTTTTCAGGGGTTTCAGGGAATCTCCAAACATAAGGCATCTGCTTTAAGATGGGTCAGCCACTACATTCTAGCTGGTAAAAACAGTTGTTCCAGCAGGCTGAAGACTTTTCTGAAATAAATGACTTATTTATTTTACTCCCTAGAATTTTACTAAAAATTTTTTTCTGCTCAGGGACACTGCCCTAATATTGACTGAAACTTAGCTGCATAACTGCATTCTGAGGGTGAATGTTTCATCCTTTGCCTTTATTTAAGACTTGGGAGCTTTCCCCCAGGGTTTAGTTCAAGGTTACAGGACGGGTACTGCTATGGGGAAGTGCAGTTTTAGACAAAACTTTGCTGCTGAAGCTCCTGAGGCTCTAGTTGACCTTTTAAAGGATGGGGATGCACAGTTACCTTGTGTGTATAGAGAGCATGTATGTAATGTATTTAAGTTATTAATATCAGACAGTATGGATGCAGAACTTCAAAAAGTGGGCTCTTTCTCAGAAGTAACCTAGACGTCTGGTTTTAATGTTGTTCAGCAGGAACTGAAGGAGGAAAGGTAAAAACCTTTAATTCAAGATATTTCTGAGAAGACACGGTCTTATCTAATAACAACACTGAACATATGCTATTTTCTGAGGCAGATTTATGCTGTGAAAGCTGAACTTTTTTTTTCCTCCTTGAAAGTAAATTGGTGCTCAGGAAGGAGCAGTAAGAACTTAGACTGTAGGGAGCCTGCTGCATATTAGCAAAATTAGTAGTCTGAGTATGAAAACTTTGTACTGATCTGTTTGCAGAGTTTGAAATAAAAGCACAAACTGCGATTTCTTTATGTTGCATGCATGTGTGAAGTTTAGAACGTATATATTCATAGGTTCCCTTTCTTTCCCCCTCCCCCTTTTAACATGTAGATTTATGAGGAATCAAAGATGAACTTGGAGCAGGAGAGGCCTTTTGTCTGCAGTGCCCCAGGCTGCTCACAGGTGAGTGGAGTCAGCGGTGATATTAATTGAGTCCTCAGCACTAGCTCTGGCTTGTATAATGCCTCCTGATATATTAACACATGTCTAATAATAATATGTGTGTCAGGGGTTTTTTGTGTGTGTGTTTTTTTTTAAGACCTGCTTCCCCTCAATTCTCTCCTTTCCCACAAGACATTATTACAAAATATTTCAAGCAAATACAACAGCCAGCCAAAAGTGAGTCGGTACAAGTGCTCCTCAAGCTGCCTCTGTGCCTTTTCTCATCCCAAAGCCAAATGTTTCAAGCCACATACTGCAGATTCTTTTAGGGACTAACAAGAGAGGACACACTAGGCAGGACACATTTATCTGTCTTCTCCTAAGATGTATGATGGAATATATTATGTTGCTGTTGGAGGTGGTAACCCTCCTGGGTTTGTTTTTTTTCTGTTTTAAATACTTAAATACAATGATATCTTATTAGCTGATCTTTATTTATTTATGAATTTGTTTTTAATCTTTAAGACATCTTCCTACTAAATATTTTCTGTGGAAAATGCAGCCTGTAGATAAATTTTGCCCCAGGATGTGCATTTGGGATTCCTGTCCTTTTGACTGGTGCTCTGCCATATGTCTCTGAGGGAAAAACCTGACCTGTAATACTAGATGTTTAATGAACTTAAAAAAAACCCTGAAGTGACAAGGATTTTACCTGCTGAGATTTGAACTGGGATTTGTGTGTTTTTTCCAGTGATTTTGCAGTGGTGAGGGAAATTGCCCCATATGCAGTGATGAGGGAATTTCTATGCCTGGCACTTCTGACCCTAATTTGTTTTAGTAACAAGAGTTTGTGACTAAAATCTTAAGACAAGGGCATCTTTTGGGCTTTTGCCACAGGCTTCCTCTGTGCATCTATGTCAAGTGATATAGTTTACTCATTTCCTAGAATCCTCCTCTCCTAATTGGTGAATCTTTCTCTGTTTCAGCTGTATGTTGAGAGTTTTCAGCTGGCTAATATGTTTACAACTCTTCAGGTTCCTCTGGCAGAGGGGATGGGTGACTGTTAATGAAGTGTAGGTGTTGATTTTGCCAAGAGCTGAATGAAATAGAGGCAGAAGCCTTCAATCCAGTTAACAACTGGCTGAGTGGCTTTGCTGTTTCATTAAGTTGGAGTTTTTCTATGGGAGGCAGAGTGCATCTTTTGGATTGTCCCTCAGGCTGAGAGTATGTCCCTTTAGACTTCCACATGCAGAGTTAAGCTTTCACCATTCTGTCACAGAGGGAGAATAAAAGTATCTGAGTTTGTCACAATTTATTTACCTTTTTGATTAAACTAATTTCCACCAAAATCGGTGGACTTGAGTGTTCTCATGTCAACTCTTGATTAATTTCTTCAGTGGAGGAGAAGCTGATCCAGACCAGCTCTTTTAGTTGTTCAGAGAGCAAGTTTGGTTGCATGCTGTTACAATTTGGAAAGGTGAACAATGGAGGCGTGACTTCCATCTTGAAAAACATTTAATTTCCCATTCCCCAACATGACCTGTGTTTGTTATAAATGAGGACTTGACCTAAGTGCATAATGCAGAGCTGCTGTCCAGCTAAGCTGGCTGGGGCCTGGCTTCTCTCTTGGCCCATGCAGATGTGCTGAGGGCTGCTGGAGTCAACCTTCTGCACAAGGAAGAAAGCAGACTTAGAAAAAGACAGAGAAGTCTGGGCTGGAGGAACAGTTTCTCTTCTGTTGCCCCACACCCTGTTTAAGCTGGCTGATTTCATCATGAAGAGAGAGCATGGCATCCATGAAGGAAAATCCATTTCCAAGAGAAATAAATGTGGGTTTTTTTCCCCCCTTCACGATTTCATTGAGCAAAGTCTTTCTCAGATATTCCCTTTGTTCTTAACATAAATTCTTAGTGCTGCATTTCTTCCAGATGAGTAAGCAGTGAAACCAGGATTTCATAGTGAGGAAAAGGTCTTTGGGATTTCTTTCTTTTTCAGTTCTTTTTTTTCCCCAGAGAATTCAATTCCACTATTTATGCTGCTTTGTCTATGGATTTAGAGAGATTCTCAGAAGGTGTAGCATACAGCAATTATTTATACTATAACCACAAGCAAAGACACTTAGCCAAGAGTATTCTGTGTTGAAAGCATTACATCCCTTTAGCTCTGTTGTTGCCTTTTTTTGTCTCCTATGTACCTCTTGCTTTAAAAAGCTGCTTTTAATAACTATTTTTTCTCAAGCCTTGGTGATACAGCTTTTGGCTTTTGATAGTCCTGAAATAACCTGGTTGAAACTATCTCAGTAGCAGAGGTCTGTGTCTGCACGTTCTGGTGAAGGAAACTTGACAGAATCGTTCTGCTGTTTGAGCCCAAATGCTTGAGCATTTATTCAAGCTTCTCTCTTCTTTGTTTTGATCAAAATAAGCTATTTCTTGTAGAAGTCTGTAATCAGATTGTAAAACAAACTTAGCATGCTGATTAGTTTCTTACAAAAAAATATCTCCACCTTCTCTGCTTGCCAAAGGAGAAGAATTTGATTTAGTATCATAAAGGGCCATAACTAGTTGCTATAAAACTGTGCACCATTTCACTGCCACTTCAAATCAAGTCAAAGTATCAGATACTTCCAAAATTAAAGACGTGTTTTGCCTGAATACTTTTGGGTAGAGAAAAGCTGGCTTATTTAGTTATTTTTATAGCTGTTCATCAGATATATGTTGCAGAAAGACACAAAAGCAGAAAAATCCAGTAAAGTGATTTAAGATTTGCCTCATTACTTAGCATTTGCCGTGGGCTAAGAGCACAGAGAACAGCAGTTATCGCAGATCCTCAGGCACGTGGGGACTTGTGAGGCTGTGGTAGCTGGAGTGGGTGTCTGAGACCCTCAGAATCTAAAACTTGGACTGTAATTTTTTTTCAAGCAGTTGCATGACACCTTATGGTTTGTCATCCCAGAGAGCACAGCAGCAAATGTGTTTCTAAATTGAGTACAGCTATTTGTTACTCATACTCACTTGTATTTTCAAATATTCTGTTTCCTGTGCCATTTGGACACATTTCTAGCTGGATAAATTTCTTTCTCTCTCTCATTTTTGAAATTCTGTCCAATGCCAAAAGTTTATTAGAGAATTAAACTCTTCTTCTTTTTTTTTTCTCTCTTCCTTTCTCTCTTTCTGTGTTTGCCTGACAGCGTTTTCCAACAGAGGATCACCTGATGATTCACAGGCACAAACATGAAATGACTTTGAAGTTTCCTTCAATAAAAACAGATAATATGTTATCAGGTAAGAAGACATGAATTCAAGAGTCAAGATAACGATTCAGATGATGTTGAAAGCATGACTCCTATTGGAAAGCTACTGGCAAAATGACTCCAAGATTGGTTTTTAAAAGCCCCAGCTCCAATTAAATAACAAGGAGAGGTGGATTAAGCTAGAATGCATATCTTTGAACAAAAAGACAGTTGCCATTCTTCTACCTTCACATACATGTTTGCCATGAGAGGGAAAGAAATCACTGAACCTCAGGCATGCTGGCAGCTGTATCATTGTCTCCCAGTGAAATACAGCACTTAAGTGCATGCCACTCAGGAGCCCAGCAGTGAGAGTGTTAATGAAGGGCATTTGTGCTCTTGCTGTAAGACTTGCTATTTAAGCACCTGGAAGGGGCCACACTGGCTGAGCCACCTGTGTGGGGACTCAGGAGCTGCCCACTGTAAATAGCCATAACCAGAAAGGCAAACCAGTGGCTGATATCCAGTATTCTTTCCCCATCTCTCTCTGCACTTGCCCCTTCATAAACAGGGGTTATTTGGTATTAAGTGCAATTGCACCCTATAGTTTCTTGAGTAGTGTATTTCTTATGTAGTCCTTCTGTGCTCTTGTCCATGTAACCACGTATCAATGGATTGCTGGCCTTCAGCCAGTGCTGGGTAAGGTCAAGCTAACCCTTCCTTTCACTTCTTTCCTCTACTATTCCCTTTCCTATTGTTTATTCTTTGGGCTGTAGCAATGGAGTATTTAGAATAGTACCTCTAGAATTTTTCAGGTTTCAAGGTAATGGTTGAAAAGTCCCCTATGATGTAAATGTGGATATTCAGCAGTATTCGATGTTTCTCTTTTGCAATGGGCTTCTTCAAGGTAAATTGTGCCATTTCAGTTGCAAATGTATATTCATTAAAGGGACTCCAGCAGACTAACTCTTTTATGGTTAAACTGTTTCCATTTTAATCAAAATCATAATGAAGTAACAATGGCTTGCAAATATTTAGGTTTTTGTTTCTTTGTTTGTTTTTTGTTGGGACTTTGGGGCCCAGTGACAAGTTTGACAGCCTTTTTCCCAAATGGAATTTATTTTGCTTTTACGTTTTAAAATACCATAGTGGGCCAAGTTTAGAAACAGTACACAGCGTTTTAAAGAGTAAGTCTTGTAAAGTGCCTGAATGCCAGTTATGCCCACAGAATCCTGTGTTTGCAAGCACAAATGAGGAAAAGCTGCTTTTGCATTTGGCTGTGTCCTTTGGCAGTGAAACTGCTCGAAGACATCTGTGCTGTGGGCACATTCACCCAGTGCAACTGCTGGCTTTTGTTAAAACTTTCTATTTGGCAAGACTTTTGTTCGAGTGCAGTTTCTAAGGAATCCATTCTGTCATCAGGAGTCCTCTGAGCAGAGTAGCTCCATTTGTGTTTGGTAACTTCTGTGATTTAGCCATCCTGCTCCTTGCAATGGGTTGCTTTCCCATGGAAAAAGAATTATTGTCTTCCAGCACTGCTACTGGTACTGGGCCCCCTAAACTTGCAGTTAGCCTACTGTACATACTAATGCAGAATTTTCTGGCCAGATAGACTCTGAGATTGCTTCTAAGGGATGTATTCTTTGAGGTTTGTCTATGATGATCCTCTGTAGTAGTGAAATAGTAAAAAGCCACATGTGCTCCCAAAGACTGTGACCAATGTTCCTGACTATAATGGCCTCACAACTTGGTTCTGCTGTGTATTGATTCCTCTTCTTGTGTTTGTTTGCTGGATTTGTTTGGCATTTTGCAGTCCTTACTCAGGAAGCTTCATAGATCATCTGCTCTCTGCAGGAAGACATTGAAAAATAGTTGTTTCATTTCTCACTGAAACCCTGGGGAAATCTAAATACCTTAAAGTTTAAGATGCTTTATTCTTGGATTTCAGAATGAAAAATTAATGATATATGAGAAAAAGAGACAAACTTTTCTCTTAGACATTTATCTTCATGTCTTCCTTGTTTTTTGCATTTTTGCTTATTTGACTTTTTAAAAAAATTGTTCCTGTCATCAGTAGGTTCAAAGAATTGCAGCAGCAATTGCCCTGTAATGAGCCAGGTGCAGCTTTAGTTGTTTTTTTCCTCCTCTTTCTCCTGAGCTACCTAGAAGTCAGACTTTCTATTTTTTTTTTCCAGTGTGTTGTATATTATCTTTTAATTTGTTGTGCATGATCCATTTATTATTAGCAATTAGCCATGAAAAATAACACACTGTATGCTTTCAGGTAGACATTAGAATTATCTACTCTGTTCACAGAGATAGCTTAATCCCCAGTCTGGGCTCACTATAGTATCAGTAATATTTAACACACATTAAACATGTTTTCCGTAAATTTTTCCTGGAAGTAGGCACTGAAACTGTTGGTCTTGTACAAGACATCTTAGAAACTACGACTTGGGAAAAATATGACTTGGGAAGAAGGAACTTGTTTATTGTGTGGAATCTGTATTTGGGTCTGAAATATCAGCTTCTAAGGAAGAAATAAAGTTATATGTGAAATTATATGTTGTTATGTAGGTGGGTCAGTGTCTAAAAATGATGGTGCATGGCCTGATTGCAACAATTGGTGCTGTGCTGATTTATCAGGTATGTCTTTCCAGGAGCTTCTGAGTTATCAACTAGCTTCACTATGTTTTCTATCATTTTTTTTCATGCTGGCTTAAGAAAAACAAGTTATATTAAATCTGGTGAACCAATCTCTCAAACCAATTCAGAAACTCCAGGTACCCATGTACACCAAACAGCTTTCTGTTCTCTGACTGTATAAAAGGCAGGAAAATTCACCAGAGGCATTGCACTAAAATGGAAGTGATACTTCTGTTGCACAACTTGACAACTCAATTCTGTCTTTTCAAATTAATGCTATTTGTTCCCCTATGTTGAATGTATTTTATTTTTGTTTGTTAGAAAGTCTTGTTAAGAGTATGGATAGAGAGTAATTGATGTTTTCCATTTCCATCTTTCCAGCTAAAAAAGAGCTGTTTGAGATAACACAGAATATCTTATGTAAGTTTTGCATGCTAGTCAGCATTGCAGGCAACTTTAAATTGACTGAATTAGGTATCAACTCTTTGCTGTTGTGCTGAGCGAACAGTGTTTGCATTGCTTTGAAACTTTACAGTTTGTTGTGTGACAAAGCTTTTGTGTTTAAACACCAAAATATTAATGTCTGCGGAAAAGATTGTTTCCTCCAGGGAAATACTAAAAGCGCTGTGGAACTGAACTTTAGGAGCTGGGGATTATCTACATAGAAACCTTTTTTCCTTCCTCATTCTATTTACTGAAACCAAATCGTCTAGAGTTTTGCTGATAAAGCCCACTGTGGAGGTAGAAACAGTTTTCTCTAGATGGAAGAAGTGCCTGTAATAATGGTAGTGCAAATGTGTTCCTTTTCCCAGGTAATGCCTGTGTCAGTGAAATAATTTACATCACCCTTGGTTGCCTTAATTTTTTACTCCTTGTAATTTACACAGAGAAGTTTATCTGGGCATGAATTTTGAGGAGTGCAAAATGATTGGGCGTAAGAACTCATACTGTAGTGTGTTTTCTTGTTTGCTTTTATCAAAAATGAAATGAAACACCTTCTTACATTTACTGGTCAGTTTCAGAGTGACTAGAAGACTAAAAATTAGTTGTACCCAGTATGTGTACCTATCCAGGAAAGTCCAACCCGTCCTTTAAAGAGTACATATTTAGGCAGTGAAGTTCTTGGTAGCCCTCATCTGGGTGGGAGCAGTTTCACCATCTATGTTTGGGTGCACTTCTTGCTCTCCTCTTTCTCCACCTGGTTGATATGTTCTGATCTTGAGCTCCTCAGTGCACTTGGGTAGAAAGCTGTGAAATCAATGAAGAAACCTTTCTGAACTTCTCAGGACATTCCTCTGTCTTTGTGGCTGCTTGATGGGCAGCCTTTCAAATTTCTGTGCTAGCCCCATTACTGTGACATTGTTATCATTGTAGGAAAGTACAAACACGGGTAAGTGTATAACTTCAACAGAGCCCGCAGCTGAACAAGCCAAATGTCTATTATTATTGCACATCAGACTAAACAATTTTTTTCTTTGAAAGAAAAATGAAGAATCAAGTTACACTCTTTGGAGCTGTGCTGTTTAGGTATCTTTTACCAAATCGGAATTTTTAATTTTTTTTTTTTTTTCTCAAAATGAAAGCTTGTTTCACATAACGGTCCTTTGGTTCTCCAGGGCTTTTTTTAAACTGGTAACATGCTTTAAAGTTTCCCTTTGTGTTTTGAGGGCTGAAACTCAGGAATTCAAGGTGATTTTGCAAAACTCATTCTGGATGAATCAAGTAGGTTTCTGTATTGCAAGCTCATGTTGTGTTTCCTGAGCTGTTGTTTTGAAAACAGTGTATTGAGACCAAGTGTCTTTTCTGAGACTATTATTTCAATCCCCACACCCCCAAGCCACCACCAACAAAGAAACCCCCATGAACTGCCAAACAGCGTGAGTACATAATGGAATCTTCTGACTTTACTGAAGATTTCAAGTTCCCCTTTGCCTTACCATATACATTTTTTTTAATGAGTCTGAAAACCTCATCAGGTATCACCAGGACAGGTTTTCAAAAGTCAGCAACTAAAATATACACAGTATGTGAAATTCTGGTCAGAATATGATTGCTGGGTGCATGTGAAATCCCTTCCTGTAAGATACAGTAGGTTAACTTGGGATCTGCACAGGTGAGATCATTTGGGCTTGCTCTGGGGCTTATATATTGTCCATTTACATTTTTGAGACTTATTTAAACTTTGTTTCTTGCTGCCTTTCTGGTCATGACCATGGCATCAGAGAGGCTGATTATTCCCCTGAGTAATAGGCTGAACAATATTTTCATTGCCTAGTCTGAAGCTTGACAAAATCTCTGTTTAAAATGGTGATAAAGCTGAGATAGAAAAAACTTCCTAAGTAATTATCAGGTGTCAGGTTTACCTAGGAAGTGACAGAAGCCTAGAGTTAGACACCTCAAAGGACAGTAAACTAGTTATAGGGGATGGAACTAGTTGAGGAGGGAAAGATTTTTACATGTTAAACAATGGGACTGGGTTGGGATAGCTGATCAGTGTAACAGGCAGGTATCCTGGGTTAACCTAGATAATCCTGTATCCCAAGCTGCCAATACAAAATACAGTTTGTGGCATTAGAATCCTGGGTTGTGTGAGTAGCAATGTGCCTGCTTCCTACCTAAAGTGTGTCCTCAGCAGGAATGCTGAGAGTGGTGCTGGCTCTGTCTGAGTTTTGGTCCAAATGGGTCTGCCTCATCCAGTTGCTGAAGTGCAACAAATCAGAGCCCTGCTCTCAGTGAGTCTGCAATAGTTGTGGGCGCTGGTGATAGCAACAAAAGCTTTGTTTGTACCAACAGGGAACAATGAGGTCAGGCACAAGCTGTTGGAACTATTAATGCATTTTTAAGTGCTGAGAATTAGGAACATTTTATTAATTCTGGGAGACCTGATTTTGTAGCTTATGCTAGGGTCTCCTTTGTGATAGTCTTCCCAATTAAAACACAAAGGCTTGCCTTATCTAGGTGAAAGAATTACTGTAGTGTTGACAGTAATTTCTTCTACTAATTTGCCCAGATCCTAAAGGAGAAGTGGTGTTTTACAGAGGCACAATAGTTGGTTGCTCAAGAGCAAATCAAGCTCATTAGACTTGGTAGCCTTGAAATCCTGAAACCAATGAGTCCAGTGGATGTGCAGTGTTACTACTTTACTAGACAGTCTCAATATTTTAAAGTCTGGATCTTTATCAGTTCTGCTCTCACACAGAGGTTTTGTGGCCTTCTGGTTTCTGTGAATGTTGAAGGCTGAAGTATTAGAATAGAAAGGCAGGTCTTGTTTTACATCTGACTGAGCTGAGTTCCAGGAGGTCTGTGGATGAAGTTTAGGCTGGCTGGTTGGTGGTGCTCCTTCCTCAGCTGGGAGAAACAAGGGGCTACCTGCTTTAACAAAAATCTTGATGTGAATTTCTGCCAGTCTGATTTCTGGAACATAGGAACTACAGTAGTAGTATGGGGAGACTGAGGTAATAAAATAAGGTCACCATCTCAATATGTAGGTGGAGTAAACAGTGTCATTATCAGTTTTGATCTTTTGAGATATTAAGATATTTAATTGGAAAGTTCAACTGTAGGCAACACCGTGGGTTATCTTGTGTTTCAGAAGATAGACTTTCAGTATGAGCAGAGAAAAGAAGCCATTGAGGCCCTTGTGCATTTGAAATCATTCTTGCTCTGGCTTGCTTTTTTTCACTGTTAAAATGGATTTACTTCAATGAGATACTTTTTTTTTTTTTTGGTCAGTTCTGGGCCCAAGAAGCTCTGAAGAAACCGAGGATTTTTGATTCTAGTGAAAGTGGTGGCATCAACTTCTTTATGAAACCATAATTTCTCATCTTGGCCATGAAATTGACACCTTGCTTATTTGATACGGATATACCACTTCTAAGAATAAAATATTTCCTGTATTTACCTCACATTCAGATACTAATGTGCCCTTCGTGTCCAGGAAGGCTTAGCAACAATTGTCTTTGATTTTCTGAAAAAACAATGATGTTGTTCACGAAAGGAGCATTTAATCCTTTTTGGAAATTAAATCTATTCCTCTTGCATTTTAGTGCACTTCATTTCCAGTACGAGCTCCAGTCCCAGGGCCAAAACCAACCCTGGTGTAAATCTGCTGAGTTTACTGAGGCTACTCTAGAGATTTGTTTGGCACTGCTTATTTAGGATATGGATCTGTAAAGTGCTGAGTGCCCTCATCTCCCATCAATGCCAGCACCTTGTTGACTCATCTTCTTATGCTGAGTTCTTGCAGGATTCTTAGAAAGTTATGTTTCTAACTCTGGTAATAGAGTAGTTAGCTGTGAAAGCTTATAGATAAATGTGTGCATTCCCAAATACTTGAAGTTTGTTTCCTTTAAGCTCATAAGTAGGATGCTCAAGCCAAAAGAAATGAAAAAATAATTTTAACATTAAGGCCTTGATTCTGATATTCCATCAGAAATATAAATGCAAATGAGTGTCTTTGCCCTTGGATTACCTGAGAAAGTCAAACCTGGAGGACCATGCTTGATACAGGTGGAAATTTGCTTCTCCTGGCTTTATAATGGAGGAGGCTGATCCTCTTCCTTAGTTTCCAAGTGAAAAATTAATTTTCTTTTGCATGTCTTGCTTTTGTACTGCTTAATTAAGGGCTGATGTGCATTTCTATCCTGATCATGTACAGTTCATTGTGTCAGTTCACTGTGTAGCTATTTGCTCTAAGGGGGTAATATTAGAACTTGACCCAGCTTAGCTAGGTGCAAGAAACCAATTTTTTATTCGCTGAAGTGGGAAGCTTTTTTCTGAGGTCAGAATTGACCCAATATGGGCGTCGGGGTTTAGTATGACAGAATTTTCATTCTTTAAAGAATGAAATACAAACAATAGGTAGTTTTCAAGGACTAGGCTGAAGATTATTTTTTAACAAAGTGAGCCCAGTCTTTCTGTAAAATCAGGTACAAAGCATCTCGAGCTGGAACAGAGCCTTGGGAAGAAAGAGGCAAGGTGGAGTAATTAGGAGCTAGCTTCAGAATGAATAGAGGTGCCTCAGAACTGTGCTTTGAGGATTCTTTGGTTCCCAAATTTGGGCTTGATTTTTCATTTCCTGAAGAAAGACCAGCCAAGGTCATCCCTGAAACTACGGTCTGCATGGCAATTTAGCTTGTCTGTCTTGCTGGTTTTTGAAAAGGTGTCAGAAAACCTTGTAATTTACTCAGTCCCTCCTGCCTGTGGCATTAAAGAGAATCCTGACCTTCTTGTATTAAATTTGAGAGGGCAGAAAGACCTAGAGATGAAGGCAGTAAATTTTCTTCTCCTCCAAATTTCATGGTTTTGCATGTATTGTCAACACTTTTAGGTATAAAATACAAAAGAATTCTTCATCATGGCCAGAATTTCACTTTTCATAGCTTTTCTAAATGTTTAACTCTTCCTTAAAAATTGTGTTGGAAGCAGAACTTCTTGCAATGGCTGCTTTTTTTTGCTGAGTATGTGTATGTTTTGAGCACTTGAAGGCATTAACTCGTGTGTATCCACAGCAGTTAACATGCATGCTGTGATCTAAGTGCATTGCAAGATGTACTGTGTGTTGTTCTGCATGCCCCTGTTTTTGGAGGTTTATAGAGAGTTCTAATGACCATTTGCACACATTAAGGAGGTGCACTTGTGTTATGTGCCCTGGGAAAGCCCATGCTGCTGTCTTTCTGCCCAAATGATGGCTGCTGCCTGGTTTTGGACATTGATGGCAAGCCCTGGCTGCCCGCAGGGTTTAGTTGAAATTCAGCGCTGGGTGGATTTTTTAATGATGATGTGGTAGGTAGCGGTGGGAAGGCAAAGAGAAATTTAGTTAAAACCTCTCTTTTCCTGGAAGGCTATTTAATTGTCTCCCTCTCCTTTTGATATTAAGCACCAATGATCATTTCTTGTCACATTCTCAGATCAGACTCCTACACCAACACGCTTTCTGAAGAACTGTGAGGAAGTCGGCCTCTTCAACGACATTGACTGCTCCCTAGAGCACGAGTTTAGGAAGGCACAAGAAGAAGAGAACAACAAAAGGGTGAGTGTGAGCACACCAAGCCCTTCATCCCCTTTTGATTCCTTGAAACGTTAAAGGAAGTGTCCTTTAATCTGTGAGAAAGCAGATTGAGCTCTACTACCTGATAACCTTTTGGTTAGAAACTAGGTGGCACTATAAGTTGTGACATGCTTTTTAAAACTATTGAAGCAGTTGACAGAAATAAAAACCCCAAACAAACAAAACCCCAGTATTAAATAATAAAAAAAAAGAGTGTAACTGTGTTTGCCAGAGTTTGATTCCAAGTCTCTGCTTTTAAGTAAACTATAACACAAACCACACACCTCTGGAGGGAGAGGCTTGGGAAAATTATATCATCTTTGAAGTGAGGATTGCAAACTGGCTCAAATACATTACAGGGAAATATGGTTTATGAGGGGGAATTTACTTAAGAGTAAAACTTTTTTCTTTTCATTTTTTTTTTAATTCCTCCACAACATGGCAGGCCCTTGGATTTATTTATGATCAATATCAGCTTTATTGTGTTTCTGTATTTCTCACAAAGCATTCAAGTTGAGCTGGGAAACTTTGACTTGAAATACCTAGTAGATAACACATCCCGTTTTCAATTAGTATTATTTTAGTTTATTCTGAAATTATTCTGTCAGTACTCTGAAGTTTTGGCTGAATTATATAGGCCACCTTGTATGTAAGTGTACTCCTGTACTCAAACATAGTTAAGAGTGTTTTCAGGGATCCTAGAGTGTTGTTAAATTTTTCAAAGAATTTTATAAGGGCCTAATGCACTAGAGAGGCCAGCAAGAAAAGAGGTAAAGCTGCTTGCTGAGATGCAGAACGGGAGAGGAGGCTTGTAGGAAGAGAAGGGAGTCCAGGAGCAGCTTGGTTTTGGCTTACATGGAAGGAAGTCTAGATATGGTTTATTTTTGGTTCATAAGGAAAGAAACTGGGACAGACTGAGGAGGAGAGAGGCTGTAATGGTATGCTGAGCAAGGAATAAGAGTGTCCAAATGTGAGAGAGTTCAAGTTTTGGTCAAGTATTGGGAAAATAGCACAGACTGACCCTCACAGGTTTGTGTGTTGGACAAATGTTAGGAAATAGCCATGTATTGAGATAAATGTGTCTAATTATAGACTTGGTAAAAATGTTGTGGTTTAGGTGCTGCAGAGAGGAGTCTTAGTTAGAATCAGGGAGAACATTTCTGTACACTCCTACTTCTTTGTGCATTAGAGGATTTCTAAGTTGTTCTCTGTGCCTGGTGCTTATTTTGCAGGAGTAGGAGATGAGGAGAAATCCACTGAGGTGGACCTGAGTGCAGTAAGCCACAAATTGCAGCGCTTGATGTTGCAGAGAGATTTCAGCTTGTGAGGGATATTTGCAAAATCTGATAAAAACCTAGACAAGGGCATCAAATTACCTGATAATTCCAGCTGTTTAGCAGTCTCTGGGAATCTTATTCTGCCCTCCCACCAACCCCTGCAGCTGCCATTGGTGATCTCCAGAGAGCAAATAAGTGCTCATGGGGGTGGGAAATTAAAAAAGAAAAAAAAAAGGGCGTAAAAAAGGAAAGGAAAAAAAAAGGGGCATAAGTCCCACTAGCTGGCTAACCTGTAACATTTGCTCTGTGTTTCCAATTATTCTGCTGTGTGCTCATTCTTACATTACTGACTGACTGTCAGATAGGAATCTGAAGCAGGCCCCAGTAGGGCTTTGCACAAATGCAAGAGACAAAGGCCAAGACAGAAGGAGACTCCTCGGGCTGCAGCTATCCCTAAGGAAATGCTTCTAACAGCCTGTCCCTGGAATATGAGTGTGATGTAGTGTTGGCCTAATGGACCTACCAACACATGGAGACTAAGGTTAACTGCATGGAAATCTTACTCACTGCACAGAAAAGTCTTCCAAAAATATTTTTGGTCATATTAATTTCTCTGGACTCTGAAAGAAATAGTTTTGTTTATTTTAGTATATCACTGTGGCTTAGCACACAGCTTGACACTGAAATCTTGTAACAGAAAAACACTTTCATTTCTCATTGGCTTTTTTTGCTCCTTGAGAGTCATAATTTGAAAAGTCAGAGGATGAAGTTCAAGTAGTGGCATTTTTTTGTCTTTCTTTCTTTTTTTAAATTTTTTTAAATCTTCTGAGTGGGACCCCATAGAAAATCTGTGAGAATTTGTTATGATGAAGCTGGATATGCAGATTGGTGACTTTCCAAATTAGCTGTGAAGCTGTGAGTGCATGGGTTCAGGAACACCATGTGTACCTTTTGCTGTAACGGTACTATTGAGTGGAAAGCACTTGCATTAATATCCCAGCTTCTTATCCAGGAATAAATCACTTGACATCCTTCTGCTGCAGTTGCTCATGTGTAAAGTAGAAGGAGTGTCTCTTTATGCCTCCCATACTTGGTATGCCTTATGGTTGTAAGATCATCTGTCAGGGACCACCTCTGACAATGTGTGTGGATTAGCCTTTGCTTGGGGACTGAGGGGACTCAAGGAACAATAATAATGATGATGACCTCCAGGACCTGAACTGAGAAAAATAAATCTGAGAAAAATAAATGGAAGTGAATTTGTCAGTTGTTTTTGGCTTCTCTGCTGTTTATAGCATCTTATATTAGCTGGAAGTCTCTCCCAGAGAAAGGCCTGCTCCCTAAATGCAAGGGATGCTACAGATGAGCAATCAGCATCTGGATAAGCATGTGACAAAGAGACTTTTTCCATCCTCTTGACAGCACTCCTCCTGACACAAGCGTCCTACCTCCCAAATCCACTACCAAAATTAGCACAGGTAACAGCATACCTACACTATATTTCTACTTGCAAAAATTGTAAATGTTAAAGTTCTTGGGAGCTTGAGGCAGAGAGCAGTTGACAGCTGAGACCCAGACAAAGCCTGCAACCCAACTCAACAAGGCAGGTAGTGCTGGCAGATCACACGACCACCTTAGCCCACTGGCTGCAGGCTTTAGGCTTACACTGCTTGGAACATGAGGTATCCAAAGCATTTGTAGTGGGTTGTAATTGCAAACACATGACCTTTGCTGCTACTGGATAGGCCCTCTTGTCACATCTTGTTTTGAGCATTGAGTTGGTGCTGAGAGGAGAATGTCAGAGATGGGAAGAGTCAGGGTTTGTTTCTGAATAGCTTAGTGGACCCACTTCATTAAAATGCATCTAGCCTGATCTCCCTTTGTGAAATGAGAAAAAGTGAAAATATGCTGATTGTAGTAAGTAGAGCATTGCATCATATAGCCTTTACAAATAGCAAGCTGAATATTTTCAACATGAGGGCATGTTAAAAATCACATTCCTTGTATGCTGGAGTTTGGATGTATCACTTCCTAAGACTTATCCTGAAAGTTTGAGATCTTCTAACCAGTGTTCAGTGCCGCAAGATAATGTGTAAATTATGCAAAAGAGGCAGAGAAATGGCTATTCTCAATTACAGCTTAGTTTTTATGTGGGCTCTTTAGTGTCAGTTCAGGAAACTCATTAGTCCTCTACATGGCCTAATATGCATGTTCTAAGTATACTGTCTTAAGACAGGCATCTCACAGCTAGAAAAGCATCATCAAATTGAAGCAGTCCAATAAAGAAGAACATAAAGCCTTCAGTGGTTAAATAATTTCAATCTGCAGTAGGAATAAAAAGCCTGAGTATCCAGTTTAGTTGTGCTAAACAAGGAATTATTCTAAAGCCTGGTGTGTATTTGAAAGATATATTTGGTTTGTACCTTCTAGGATCTCCTTCTACTTTGCATATATACATTTCTGTGTCTCAGCATAAGAAAGTAGATAAAATGCACTTGTCTAGCTTATGTCACTATTTCACGTTGAACTCAGTGACTCTCTGACCTCCAGAAGAAATTTCTTGCAAATGTTTACTGGATGCCATAGTTTGGTACTGTAGCCTATGAGTACAGGGAAGATGATTTAATTCAAAGCAAGCTAGAAATGACAGAATCTGTCTCTAGAGTAGTATAGTTCGGTTCCACATATTGTTTAGATTGTATGCAATGCGTAACTAGCCCATAGGTTTTCCCCTCTTCTGAAAAGTAATACAGAAAAATCATAAGAGATTTTGCCTCTATTTAATAGTTGACATTACAGCAGCTGAAACTAGCAGTAAATGGAGCCCTTAGCCAGGAAAGCGTTATACTGTACCCTTATATGAGAAGAAAAAATATGTATATGTTGATAAATCACATTGTGTAAGTGTGGGTTCTGGAGGCCTGCACTGTAATACTAATAGGCTATGTGGTAATGCTGGCAGTGCACTCCCTTGGTGAAGAACAGGGATTAAGGGTTCATTTTGGTGGTTGTTTGGCTGATGGGTGACAAATTAGCCCCAGTTTTCCCTTGTAAGTACTCTGAAACCTCAGTAGGGTCCTGGTGAAGAGCAGTGTGCTGGTAGACATTTCAGAGGCAAGTGCTCTGAAAGGGCTGAATTTCACTTCTGAAATAATGCAAACCAACAAACTCATAAGCTTGCTTCTGGAGCACTTTTGACTCATTGTCTGACAGTCTGTGCAATGGAAGGAAAGACCTATGTTTAAATACATAGTATTCTGATAAAAAAACCACTATGCTATCATAAATGTACATTTTCCCTGCATTTGTCTAAATATGATGTAAGACCATCCATATTTTTTTAAGTCAAAAGGCCCTCTGATTTCTTATTTTCCCACTGAGATTAAGTATCTTAGATACTCAGTATGTCATAGTAGACACAAAGTAAGACTAGAAATTGTTTATGTTAATACAGTGCTTAAGGGCCAGGGTACCACTGTTGTATGTATTGTAATAACTTCAAGCTGTTACTTTATCAATCAGTTAAGCTGTTGTCAAGGTGATAGCTCAAAACTCTAAATTTCGAAGTATCACCCTGCATTCAAAAAGTTCCTATACTCTAAATATAACATCTGTATCTGTGAAGATTTAAGCATCCTCACAACAAAGCATTTTTTCTGGGTGATGTTGAAGTACTGGAAAGATACACTGTATCTGAATTTTTCTGAGGGTTATTCTGGGTTTTCATATACATTAATTGCATCAGGTTATCGATGTGCTTTTTGGGTTCATTTTTTGGCTTGCAATACCCCTTTTTTTTTAAAATTAACTATTGCAGTATTCCTATTAAGAAGGTAAACGCTCTGTCTCTTATTTTCTGAGGGAAACAAAAATAATTCAGAGGACATTGCTTTCCAGAGCTCCTTTATAGTATGACACTGAGCTTATGAAGGAATCATACATATGGAGTGAGGATTGTGGGGTATCTGGGCCCTCTCTACAATTCTGCCAAGGAGAGCAGCTTTCTGTCTCATTTGGTTCCTAAATCTCTTTAGCAGCGTGGCCCCAAAAGATTCATAGACACTCTCGAAGACTTTTTGGTGCCTTGCTCTCACTAAAACAAAGCAGGAGTAAATCAGAGAGCTACCATAAAGGATCTGGGCTCAAGTGACATGCTGAAAATTGCACAGGAAGTCTGTGGCAGAGCCTCGGATTGATTCCATATCTCCTTGGTCTCAGCATAGGGCATCCCACAGACCATGTGTGTTAAAGATTTATCAGCTGTTGTTCAGTGTTGCTAAAGACAGGAAGAATGCTCTCCTCCTCTCTCCATATGGGTAGGCTTGCTGGATTTTAACTTCTTAACCTTCACAGATTTCATGGTAGACATGTGGTGGTTTGTTGTATTTTAAAGGATGGCAGCTCCACAGTTGGCGCTTCAGTCCCCAGCTTTGTGAGTCCTGTTTTGAGCACATATCTATCTCCAGGCACTTAGGTGCCACACTGAACTCTGGTATAAAAGGGACACTTTCTGCATAATGGCACAGGAAAGCTGTCAAGATAAAACTGTTCATGACCTTGCAGAAATATTCACAAGAATAGGCTTTAATTTAGGCTTGTTGCTGATGGTACAACATCTTATCTTCTGCTGGCAAGCAGGTCTATCTTATCTTGAATGGACTTTTGAGCGGATTTATAGGTTTAGATCCTCATACTCAAGGAGAAAACCTGCATGTTTTTCCAGCAGTAAGTGCCTATATTATGCAGAAAGGCAGTTCTTGAGGGCATACGTTTTTGATTCAGCTAAACCTCCCTAACCATCATCCTTCCATGTTCTTCTGAATTCCAGCTGATGAATCATCCTGCAGAGCTCAGTCAGGACAGTCCACTTTCCTTCTTCTTATTAATGTCTCTGTCCCAAAGAAGCTGAGTCACCCTCTTGCAATGTTTGGAGGTTTGTTATGTTTTCTGTATTTTGGCTACCCGCAACAAAAGGAGGCCTATCTGATTTCATTCTAGCATTTTTTTCCACAGCAACACGGCAAAGTTGTGCCTTTTGCCTTGGTCTTCCTTGGAATGTTTTTAATGGCACAGCTTCCTTGTTACCAATTCAGGTTTCAGCAGCATGGACTGGATGGCACATGAAAAAGGGATAAACCTTTCCTGTAGTGGCATTTTTATAAGTCTATCTGTTAGGTAAAGCCCCTAAATCTTGGCAGTCTCTTTAGAGCATACGCTCTGCTATTAAACACGAGCTCTTTGCTCCCCAGAGTGGGCTGCAGTCTCCATGGTTGGGTGGGTAATAAGATACTGCTGATACACTTCAGAGCAAGGTGCACTTTTCCTTTATTTATGAAGATAGACATGCTGGTCAAGGGCTTAATCACAGCTGATAAATCATTTTAGAAAGCCTATTAGAACCATATGCTGATCCTTCGTATTAACGTGGTGTGTCTGTTTCTAGTCTAATAAGGCAGGGTCTCTTTCCCCTCTCCCTTCCCCCTGCCTGGTGTGCAAATTATTTGTCTGTTTAAGTGATATTGCTTAATTGGGGGCATTTCTCTCTTTAAGAGGTATTGCTAATAAAGGAAGGTGAACATAAGAAAGAAGAATTCTTTCTCTCCAGAGAGTGAAGCTGAGTGTTTTTGGTCTCCTTTGCTGAGAGGGGATTGCAGAGCAATTGTCCAAAAGCTGAGGCAAGGAAACCTGTTGATTAAAGACTGGGACACCATGGCATGGCCTTCACAGCAGCATAAGGTTGTCATTTTGGCCCAGGTGGTTACAATCCTGGAACCCAAGAACCGTGAGGGTTGGGTGTGCTGACATTTCGGTTACCTCACCTTTCCCTCACTAGGAGAGGGCTGCTGCAGGAACAGATTCCACAGCCATCTAATGAGATCCACATTGGTGAAGTTATCCAGAGCCAAGTCCTATTTATCATTAATTGGTGGGTTTGCTTGCAGATCTTTCCTATTATTTGCTGATTATACCCCTACACATTTTATTATCTTGCCAAAATTCAAATGCTAATAATTTCTTGATTTATTGTTTATTTATAACACTGTCTACTGCCTAAATAGATGTAGTTAGAAGATTTCAAAACAGCAACAGCTCTTTTGCTGACTGGGTTTCTTTCACATTTTGCACATGGCAGTCAACTATTTATAAACCTCCTTAGGGACTCCTAAACCTTTACAGTTGGGTTCCTCCCACAACTTCAGCCTCTTTTCTCCCTTGCTCCCCCAAGGCAAGTCTTGTTTTTTTGGCATAAAGACAATGATGGTGATTGTTAGGTGCAGAAAATGTCCACAAGCTATGAACTGTGGGTAAGTATTTCTAATTTGTACATCAAGCAGGATAAATTGGAAGTCAGAAACATCCAATAGAGTAAGGATATCTTCACGAAAAAGTGGGAGATCCACATCTGAGTTGCTATAGTGTTCTTTAGGCTTACAAAATACGAAACTGAAAAATTGAAAACTCACTTGTAAAGTGAGCTTGTGTGTGCTTGTGTGCGTGCTGTAGCATGTCCCATTTCCAGAAGTGCACAAATGTAACTTTTAAATCTGATATACTTCAGAGTAAAGAAAGGAACAGTAGAGAGAAGAAATAAGCCAGAACAACTGGTCACATGTGATGGCAGTTAATGAACGCCAGAGTGGGATGTATAGTCTCATACATCTCTGGGGCAGTTTCGTTGACTTTAATGGAATTTAAATTTTTAACCTATTACAACTAGGCAAAGATCTGAAGGGAGAAAAGCCTTGCCCAGAGCCCAGAAACAAACCAACTGTGCTCATGATGTGATGTGAAGTGTCTGGGTAGTTGTTGATGTCCTGCTAATATGTAAAAGTAGGGCCTTTTAAAAAGCATACTAGGGAGGTAAAAATTATACATATTAACTGTTTCCTCATTCTGGTTTCTCTCTCACATGCTTCTCTACAAAAGTTGCCAAGTCCACTATTATCTAATAAATATCAGAATTTTATTCCTTCCCTGAAATGTGAGTAAACTGTGTGTGGCTCGGTCTGGTGCCTGGGAAGGGAAAAGACATCGGGTTGCCATGTGAATATACATGTCAAAGTGCAGCTCTGCCCGCCAGTCTGGGGCTGGGTGGGGAGAGAGGCACGGGGAGAATGAACTCAGTGTTACAAACCGTCTCTTTTGAATTTCTACAACCTATTAGTCACAGCAAGCTGCCCTTATTGATTTTGGTAAGAGAGGTCACTTTTAATCCTCTAAAGTGGAGAGAGCTACATGCACTCTCCATAGCATGACATTAAAATTGACACAGCTCTGCATCAGTCCTATGAAAAAGCCCTAAACCTAGATGGATTATTGCCTTGCTTTTCAATGGATACAAGCTGCTAACCAGAGCATGCTAACCTAGATTAGGTGTCAAAGCTTTAAAATGCTTCATAAGAAAAGCACAACCAAAAGAAGCTAGAAAATATGAGAACATGCTAAAACAGCTGCCCCTGCAGAAATAGGCCATTAGTTTTCAGATACTTATTTTCTTGATTTTAAAACATTTAAATGTCAACACAAAAGAGTGGAGATTATCATATAAAAGAACAAACAAAAGCTGACCTTACTCTATGATTATGAAGAAAGCTTTATTCTGGCTGATACCCCTTGCTAGTTTTGTTTATGTTCTTTAGAGAACTAAATCTTTGAATACAATTAGGACTCTCCGACTCGAATCTTAAGTGTGCCTCAAAATAAACAGCAGAGGTGAACTCTCAGCAGTTTTCTTTTCATCTTTGTTATCCTTGCTCTGACCCTTTTTTCCTGCCTAATGATCCTTTGTGACATACTATTATTAAGAGAAATCTTGATAGAAAAATATGCTTAATGTGGATAGGAAAATCATTGTGAGCCTGGAAAAGGTTTTTTTTTTTTTTTCTTTCTTTGGAATTCCAGAAAATGACTAGTGACCCTTTTGATTTTATGCTATTTATTTATTTGGAAATTTGTTCTCTGAAGGTTTTGCTGAATTTTTTTTCTTTGAGTCTCAGTAAATATTTACAATGTAGTGTATAGAGAAATTTGTTGTCTTGTCATGCAAGCTTGGTGTTCTCCCTTTTCATTAGTTGTCAGTTTGCACCAGTATTTCTTACTGAAGGTTAGAATTTCCCCTTCTAAATAAAAGACAGCTACGGAAGAAACAGTGACAAAAACCATTAAGGTACAAGGTTGAAGTCTAATCTGTGGAGCCTGTAAGAGGTGCCACAGCAGCTTTCAGTAAATCTTAGAAGTCCTCTATTAGTAGTTTGTTGGGAAGGTCTCTGAGCTTATTCTCAGCAGAAATTAAAGTATGTGTGTGTCTGTGAGGCCAACATGGCTTCCCCTTCCTACGTTAAGAGATACTTACTCTTCCTCCCCTTCCTATCTGGCAGCTTATTTTTGTCCTAGCCCTACCTTTTCTTCTCCTATCAAGGAAGAAATAAAAACAAGGTGTCTTGCCAGTCTCTCCTTCTTTTTGTTGGATGAGTCCTCCCTGATGTTCTAAAGAGGAGAGAAAGAAAGAAGAGGTGAGAAGGTGGGGGTTGTAAAGGGGGCAAGAAATAAAAGGAAGAAAGTACCCTTCTTTTTTCCTTATATAGAAGATGTATTCCTACCCCAGATCAGACTTGGTGGGGAAAATGGAAATGAAAATTCACACAGAAAAAGAAGGAAAATAATATTACTAAGACATGAAGAAATCTGAGGGAGGCTATCATGAGGCTGTTCAAGCGAGAGAGATAGAGTGAAAAATCAGCACTCATATGAAGCAGACATTAAAAAGACAGCTCTTTGTTTTTTAAGAAGTGGGATATCAACGTTTTCCTGTGATGTACTTCTTAGCAGAACTGGGGGAGCAGAATGTGAAAAGTAAAACTTGTTTTTCCTCCCACCATGCCCATCCTGTCCCTTCCACCCCCAATCCAAGGAAATAGAATTCTTTTCTCAGCCTAATGTTGAAATGAGATGTCAAGGGATGTGGCTATACAAGAGAAGAGGAGACATGAAGTTGATCTTGGGTATTAGAATAGCTTTTCCCTGAAAAAGTGGAAAGGAAGGTCAGTCTGGATGCTCATGCTTCTGCTTTCTTAATAATCTTTTCTTAGATATTCTTTCTCTCATCATACTCCTGTCTTATCTCTGAGATCTCTGTGTACATCCCTTGGGAAGTACACATCTGTGTAAGGCCTGTTCCTGTAATGACAAAGTAACCACGGCTCTTTCCCATTCATGCTGGTTTTTTCCAGTACAGTAAACTCATGCAAATGTAAATGCCAACATATATGTTTCAGGAAAACGAGGAAAACTATTACGTGTATTACACCTCTGCACATAAGTTCTTATTTTGTGGATTATTGCGTGGCTGGAATCTTTTTCAGGTGCACCTCTTATATCCAAATTTCTTTTCTTTGCTTCATCCATCTCAGCCAGTTAAATGTGTATATAACTGATTTTCTGAAATGGGGCCAAAGTCCATGTACTTCAATAGCTCTTAAACATATGGTTAACTTCAAGCATGTGTGCAGGGGTTTGCTGAAGAGAGATAGTTTGCTGAATCAGGACTTCCCAACACCAAGATTTTAAATTGCAAACAATCCTTTATTTTAATGTGTTTTAAATACTGCCTCCCATGACTAAGAAAAGGTAACTATTGCAAGTTGACTCCTGCAGATGAAGAAAGTTGTACTTGGATAAACAGAAATTTAAGGGTAAACCAATTTTTTCTGACACCCTTCTGTGAGAACTATTTTTTTACTTCTTCCTAATAAATAATTTTGTAACACAAAAGGGAATAACGATCATAATTTCATGTTATGATTAAAAACTTATTTTTCTGGGGGAGATAGAAAAGGTCCACCACTTAAAAAAAAAAAAAGACATTTGTTACAGCTTCTTCTCTTCTCTTCTCTTCTCTTCTCTTCTCTTCTCTTCTCTTCTCTTCTCTTCTCTTCTCTTCTCTTCTCTTCTCTTCTCTTCTCTTCTCTTCTCTTCTCTTCTCTCTCTTTTTTCTTTTTTTTTTTTTTTGAGATTTCTGTATTTTCTAACCAAATGAAGTACTGGGATAATATATGTATGCCATCATTGACCAAATAAAGTCAGCTATCCAGTTTTCTGGGTATGTAAATCTATGTGATTTATGGAGAAAATATTTTGGAGAACAATGAAAGTGTGTATATATGTAAAAAAAATCCAAACAAACTAAAAAGGCCCAAATCAAATTAAAACAAACAACCCAAAACCCACCTGAAACCAAACCAACCCAGCCAAACCCCACCTCATAAAAAAAGCCCCGAAGAGAAAGGAAAAAACACAACAAAACAGCGCAGTTGTCTTTCTCATTCACTTACATTCCTCCATGTGCAGGGATAAACGGGATAGGGCTGCCTGCCCTGTGTTGTTGTGGTTTTCTCCATCTTGGATCACAGGTAGGGTGGGGTGGAAAGTAGATTCCACAAAGCAAATGCATCTGTTGGAAGGTGCAGGCAAGGGGAAAGAGTCAGTGAGGGTAATGTTCCTTTCAAAATCATACTTGATATGCTGTTAGTGATGGAGTGCTCAAATTGCCTTCTTGTTGACAGTTGGGAAGGGAAAAAAAGCATATTTTGCTATTGGAGTTGATACACTTAATACATTGTTTTGAAACAAAATGTTCTTCTCTTGTTTTTGTGTAAGGTGGTAAGACTTTAAAGAAATTGGGCTTTCTTCTTCTTTTCTTCCTACTTTTCAATATTCATTTCCTCACATTCCATCTTCAAACCAGCTAATCTGTATCCCCTTCTTCTTGAATAGCATTATCCTGACAACAGAGCAGTGAAAAAAGCCGAGGCTGCAGGACTTCAACAATGCCAGAGGGGCCCAGGAATAGGAATGCCCTGAAAAAAATGTGCTTCCATCCAGCTGCCCTTCATATTGTTGTCTCCCTTTCCAATTTACTAGAGAATTTCCCACTGGCTCTTGGCTCATTCCCAAATGAGAATGTAATCTTTTAAAGATTACACTGCATAATGGAGGGACAAGGAGCTCTTTATTAACTGGGATGGGGAGTCACTTGCTATTAGGCAAGGGAAGGGGATGGGATGTAGCAGTGTTTTGTGAGCTCTGCTTTCTGCCCCTTCTTGTCTTGTCAGCAACAGAATGGCAGGTTGGGAGTGGGAAACCACTGCAGCTGCAATGTAAAAAAAGAAATAATTGAATGTAGCTTATGATTATGGCAATTACTTTTATAACATGAAGGATTATGCCATAACTATTATATTGCCAACAAGATTAAATTACTAACCTAATACCACAACATGTTTTCCAGGAAAATAAAAAAAATAATTCTGCTTGTTCCAGAGTTGATGCATTCAAAGGCTATTAATGCAGTGTGAAAGAGCTGAGCAACCAAGGAACCTGCAGTGCTGTCTGTACAGACATTGTCTGGATTGGATCCCTGTCACTTCCATGAACTCTGCCAGCTAGTCACCCTCACCCTTTCTGGGATGTAAAGCAATGTGGTACTCTGGTAATTTGAAATCCTCCTTCTCCTGTCAAGCAGATAAGCTTCTGACAGTAATTGTTAATACAGTAATAATCAGAAGCTACACCTGCAATGGAGAAATTATTGAAATTTCATGAAGAGACCAATTTTGCTCATGTAAACCCACTAAACTGATTGGAAAGCTTAAACTTCAATGTATTTTCATACTGGGCTCTTCTTTTTTACTACATATTTTGAAATTATTGCTTAATACAACAGATATCCGTATGTAAAATAATTTAAGATCACCTCTAGTGTTGAGGTAATTTTTGCTGAAGTTTCTGGAATATGCAATGCGATTTTCAATGTTTTTTTTTAAAAATATTTTTTGTTCTACATGCACAACAAGGTCGTAGATGACAATTTGTCATATAGCTGGTATAGATACAGCCTCGTATGGACTGTTCATGATAGGAGTATAAGCTAAATTAATTATGCAGGAAGAGCAGTTTCCTTTTGTTCATCAGCTGGAAAATGAGTAGAAAATTTAATTTTGGAGACTTCAGAGATTTATCATGTGTTGATCATTATGAGCAAGTTAACTGGCTTCATGGAAAAGCCAGTTTTTATTCTGAAGAGAAATGCGGGTTAACAATGTAGTTCTATAAATATTTTTATTAATTTCTATTTGGTATGTGATGAATGATACCTCAAGCAGTTGATTTCATTCTTATTGTATGTACATGTCTTTTCACACCATTGTGCTCTATGAAAATACCTGTTTTTACACAAAGCTATTGGATACATTTAGAAAGACTGGACATGCATTTGTAAATCAACCTCTTCTTTTTCTGGTGAAGAACTGGAGTTATGGATAGCAAATTGAGGTCAAACAAAAGCATGTTACTGTATTGTTTCATCAGGATTAGAAACCTCTGAATGACAGTCTATATCTGATTTTATTCTTCCCCCTTCCTTCTGAATATGTGAACAGAAAAAGAAGCAAATATGATTTCATGGTGGATATTTTTGTTCTGTTGCAGACAACCAGTGCAACACACAAACTTTGTCTCAATGACTCAAACTCTTAGCTTTTTGACCTTCCTGTTCATTTGAGCTTTTAAGAGTCACTTTGGGTAAAAGATGTTCTCAGTTACCTTCTGGGTCTGAGAGCTCTGGGCACTATTAAGAAGATTTTATTGTAAGTTGGTTTCATAATTTCCTTGTCGTGTCTAACCAGATGAACAAGGTTATACCTCTATTTGACAACTACAAAACATCTTTTAGTCAGGTTAGGGTGTACTTCTATTCCCTTGGCTTGTATCATTTTAAGACCATTGTGTTTCCAGTGAAACATCCTGTATTAGTTTCCTCTGGGGGCTTTTTATTTTTGTCCCTAGTGCATTAATTCCTAGCTGGTTGAAACAGTTGCACAAGAAATCAACCTGTTTTCTTACATGTCCTATGCCCAGGGCACATTAGTAAGTCTTTGGTTGCTGCTTGCTTTCAGAAAGAAGGTCAGCGTGGGTTTATTGCACATCTGCCAGTAGTTTGCAAAACGCTGGATCCTCACAGTGACCTGTGTGCCCACCAGGCAAGTGTTACCTTTCCCAGACTGTGAGGAGGGAATCATAACCCATGGAAAGGGCCCCACCAGATGCCTGAGGGCCATGCCTCAAGCTGTCACAGGAGTTTCACCAGTTCTTGCCATTCGTTTGCTTTCCTGACCTCTTTGCATCGTGTGCTTGAGCACCTTCTTAAAAGCCAGCCTGTGGCTCAGGGCTTTAACTGCAGGCGGCACTGCAACCTGATCTGCTGGAAATGGTAAATTTCAGTGATACAGATTTGTGGGGGCTTCTCTGTGCCCCCTCACTGTTAATAGGTAATAAAACATTAACATTTCAGTGTGACGGGAGATTTTTTGGTGTGACCCTGTGTTTAACCACCGTCAAGAGACAGGTGTTAAATTTTCTAAGTCACATGAGAAGTACTGGAATACCACCTAGATACTGGTGTGTTCAGAAGGACTGGCAGTAATACTGGATGGCTTTCTTCATTTTGTTGGTGTTACAGCATAAACTAGATGGAATAGAATTTTTTTCTTTCTTTTCTACAAATATTCTAGTGGAATTATTTTCAGTGCCAAAGGGAAATTTCTGTAAGACCTTGTCATAAGCCATGTTTTTGCATTTTTCTTGTTTTCCTGCCAATCTGTAACTTCCCTGTCTTTCTAACACTTGGAAAACTTTCTGCATATTTATGTCAGTTTCTGTGTCAGCTGATGTTGAAATAGGTTTCAAAACCATTGCCAGAACCTTTATTTACCCAAATATTTAGCTTTCAGTTTAACCTGACCCTAGACTGTGCACATCTGAGTTAAAGTAGCCCAACAAATCAGCTACTTTCTGCCTCCTCTGACATGCGACTGGCTGTGTGGATACTCTTAACTTGCCCTAAATATTTTGAAGGGAGGGAAAGAAGCATGTAAAGGTCAATACTGTGGTTTACTCGAAGAACAGTAGTTTGTTACAAGCTGCTGTGACTCAATTGTTGTTGATACTCTGTTTATCATATCTCAGCTGAAAGATGCCAGGGAAGTTTCTGAGCTTTCCAGCAGTAAGAAGAAGCAGGTCTCACCAGCTTTTGTTTTCATGAAGGAGCATGGACTATAAACTGCTTGCATGAAGCATGCTATTTGCTATATGTCTGCAGAAGATCAGTGTTTGGATCCCATCTTCAAGTAATACTGTAGTGCACATAACCTCTAAATTATGAGCCTTATTTTTACATTAAATCTTTTCAGCTGGATGTATTTTTTTTTCCTCTGCTTTAAAACAACAGGTATCTTTACAATACGTGAGTATAACATAGAAAGCATTCAGCTTCCTTTCAATGATTTTGTTGCTGGATGTAGAGACACTGCACTAGCATCTAGCAAGCAAATACATTCCTGTGGTGTTTTCAAAAGCATATGAGAAACCATATGTTTTCATAGAAAAACAGCTGTTACCAAGCACAGGCTTTCTGAGATAGAGTAACACTTACTGAAAGGGCAAAGTTGGACCATGGCTTGTCTTCTAAGTTGAATAAAGCTGGCAATAACT
Source organism: Sturnus vulgaris (assembly GCF_052056855.1). Lineage (NCBI taxonomy): Eukaryota > Metazoa > Chordata > Aves > Passeriformes > Sturnidae > Sturnus > Sturnus vulgaris. The sequence continues at coordinate 34,128,412 of NC_142243.1, forward strand.
GTCTCTTTCAATGTGCAGTGGCACTGCATGCAGATATTGCCATGTGGAATTGTAACTGGAAGGAGGGAGAGAGATTAACGTCTACAGTCTGCAGCTTGGAAGAGACAATATAAATCTCTGTCCTGCTTTGAGCTGTGAATGCCTCTGTAGGAGTTATAGTAACAGACAAATTAGCATAATGTAATTGGCTGGCAAGGTCAGCCCCTCTCCAGGAGCATTAGCAATGTTTACTGTAAGAAGAGACAGACCAAGTATTGTAGGGTAGTACATTGTCTGTCCTTTTTGAAGGAAGAATAATCATTTTGGACTCCCTACATCACAGACTTTACCATATCTTATTAAAATTCAGACTATCATATTTCTGCCTTAGAGCAAAAAACCTAATAGAACAACAAAGTATATTCTCTGCTATCACACAAATCTTCATTCTTTTTGTTTTTGCTTTGAACCACATTGAGTTTACTTTTCTCTCTCTGTTGAATAGCTTTTCTCTGGATGCTAAACTTCCATATGCATCCCTGCCAATACCTAATAAATCTTGTTGAGAGAATTAAAATTTCTGGTCTTATTACACGGGACACAGTTAGTAAATCCAGAAAAATTTATCAGCTTTCTGGTTTCGTTCTTTGAAAATGAAAACTCTGAGCAAAATTCTGGCCTAGCTCTAGCAATCCAGACTCACTGGATTCAGCTTTGCAAACCTTTTCACAGTTGTAGGTGAGAAATGTGAGATGATGTGTTTTGAAGGAGACCTTCCACTGAGTCACAAATAGCTCTGGCTTTTCAGCCTTTGTTCTCAAAAATGAAAATTTGTAGCAAGAATTTGAAATGAGTTCAAGCATTCAGTTATGAAATGTTTGGGAAATGGCTTTTAGAATATCGTACAGGGGTCACCTTGCCTTTTCTTATATAATCAACAGGAATGGTGAAGATTGTGATATTTAATACTGTGTCAGGGAATTGGCACTGTAATTTCCTAGACAGTTGGCAAAAAGGCTAAAGCATACAAAGAATCACCTTTTGAGCACTATCTTTCCTTTTGCTTAGACAGTGGGATCCAATTAATTTCCAGAGCACAGTCCATTCTGTTGTCTTCTGGTGATGAAAAAAAAACAGGTAGCATTTCCTGGACCCCACAGTAGCTATTTTTTGAGTCTTGTGTATTAAAACTGTAAGTTAGGTTGGTTTAAAATGAACAGTGTTCAAGGTTGAAGGGCAATATTGCTCTTCCTTAATGCTGACACCAAGGAGCTAGCTGCTCTTGAGAACAGGATCCTTGTGCTACTTGTGCCAGGCTGGTACTCCTGACCCTCTCCTCTGTTCTTCAGCTTCCAGGTATCACATTGCTTAGGTTGTAAACATCCCACTGACAGCCACTTTCTAGGCAAAAGCTGCTGTGTGGAGGAGAGCACCCAGAATTAACAGTTCTCCAAGTGCAGCTGGGTTATTGCTCAGGGATGCCTGCCTGCCCTCTTTCATTTATGGCTTAGCTGAAACTCCTGCCTGAATTATGTTTTGTCTCCTTGAATGAAGTTACCTATCTGGCTGGGTCACACCAGGAGGACCAATTATACAGGAGGACCAATCGTTTTTTACTTAGGAATGGAGCACTGTGGCTCCTCAGATGCAGTGAGAATTTCACCAAGACATTTCAGAAGCATGTGGTACTCTAAAGGAATGGTATGCAATTTCCCCAGGATGGCTCCACACCACATTTAATTAGTGTGACTGGAAGTGTGTACATCTGGATGATTGTCTGGTAGCATTATCAAATATAGTGCAGCTTCTTTGTTTTTCTCTCCATTTCCTCCAGTCAGTAAAGAAGCCAAGCCAAACATATCCTGCTTTTACAACTGAGAATTCACCCCCTTCATCACCACCACCACCACCATACAACCTCAGTAAGATTTTTAGCCTGGCTCTTCTGAAATGGCTTACAATTTTTAGTGCCCATATTTGGATGTACAGCCAGGAATCCTTTAATTTGATACAATTTTCTGCAGACAATGAGCTCCCCTTTTCTGAAGAATAGATCCTGCAATGCTGTCTGGACATTCTGGACTTGAGTATGCAGTCATTATTCTCTTTTACTGATTTACATGCCTTGCTCTCATGTTTACAGCTACCAAATAACTGTTCTTTTGTCTCGCAATTCTTGTAAGGGTATTTATCATGTAACTATTTTCTGTATTGGTTAAACTAACTTGATTATGGTTTCTTGTCATTTTTGTGAGTTTGAAATGCATGCTACTCTCTGTGGAGTTCTCTTACAAAAAACCCTCTTCTGCTCTGTCACTGCTGTGTTACGTTGCCTTCCTAGGTATACTGTGTTGTCTCTAAAAGCTATTCCCTTCTTGTCACTTCCAAGCACTGTGTAGCTGTTGAAGGTCTTTGTTCTGTTTTACATGTAAGGCAGAGTAATGTGAAATAATTTGACCAAAATCATGCAGTAAATCTGCAGCAGAGTGAGGAAAAGGACGGCTGTGCAGTTCCCAGTCTACCTGACCTGCAGAACATGTTTGTTCTGTCCGAGGAGTTATATTTCTGACATTTTCTTCTGTCCCTGTCTCGAGAAGTTGTATGTCCAAGCTCCAAACCAGCTTGTTTACTTGTTCTTTTTCCCATTAACAATGGCTCTTCTTCCAGAGATCTCCATCTGTGTTTAAGACCAAGTCACATGCCTTCATCAGAGGACGGTCGACTCTGCTTCTTGCAGAAGGACCACTTTTGGTTTATCTTTCTTCAAGCATATTTATTCTCTGTTGTGCTCGAGGTTCTTGTTGAGGTGAAGCAGGTGAAGAAGCAGGAAGGGCCTTTGCAAGGGTTTCACAGAGATGTTTATTTCAGCCACGCGTGAGCACAGTCCCGGAGCTCAGAGGCAAAGGCGTTGGTCTGGGGCTCTGGGTTAGGTACCTGGGGGTTCTTTAAGGGTGTGGTTAGGGCGTAGGGGCCAACAGGGAACCAGGGTGGGAGTGACAGACAGAGAGAGGGCAGGGGGCTGTCCTAAGGAACAGAACAAGGGTTGTCTTGACCTGATAGAACAGGATTTGTTATCAAAAAGAGGTAACTGAGAGGCTTCTCCTGTCTTTCTAACTGGGAGTGCCTTTCAAGGTCTCCACAATTCTCCTAGTCTTAGTTTTTTTTTTCCTGCCTATCAATTGCTGAAACCAAAGCAGAGGTGGACAAGGGCTGCTTCTCCTTAACCAGACTGCTTACCAGCTCTGAGGATTCAGAGTACACTATCTTTTAATCTTGTTCGTCTGTAGCCCTTGCTGTACTCAACAGAAGTGAACTTCCTTTAGCTAGAAGTGTATTTAACTTCTTTGTCTTCAGTGTAGACAGTCTGTTTGCCTTTCTAAACCTTAACTCTTTGAAGTCTCATGGCTACAAAGATTGTTAATTTTTGTCTGAATGCTTCCAAATTATGTACCTAATTTTATTTAAGTTCTTTCAGTTCAAGATCTAAACTAAACTAGCTCTCCTCTCCCAAAGCATCAACCTAAAATCGATTGAAGTGATTGTGGATCCTGCAAAGCTGCATGATTGCCTTTGTGGTTACTTCCGAGGAGATCTGGTGAATTTACTTGATCCTGACTTGATGTCTCAGTGTTCCTTTTATGATTTGCACAATCAAAATGATTTTCCTACCAGCTCACTTGAAAACACACTTCATTGGTTAAACCTATGATCTCTTGTTATGTTGCAAATGGTTTGTCTGGGTCTTTTTGAGGCCACCATTAGCCTTCACTCCTGGACCTTTCCCAGCCTTTTGTTTGGGTCCCCATGTAGTACTAGTCTGCCTGGCCCAACACAGCTGGCACAGTGGGTTGGGGGTAACAGAATATTTAGGAGATGCATTTTATTACCAGGGTAGCAGCATTTCCACTTGACTTCTTAGCAGAAAAGTAAAGCCTGCTGGTTTTCTGCTTGAAACTGCCTGAATAGAAAATCACTGGCTGTTTTGTTGGTATCATCCTTGCTCTCTTTACCAACTGCTCTGTCTAAAAAATGTTCTGGTCATTGAGTGCAGTCAACAGCCAGGGCTGTAACTCATGCATGATGCCAATAACTTATGCCAGTGAAATCAATGATGAGAATTTCAAAGAAGCTTTAAATAAAATACAACAAATTTAGATGCCAAAGTGCTGTCTCTGTGAATTTGCTCTTAACAGATTATAAATGGTTTGCATAATGTTGAAAAGCCTAGTGCCTTCAGTTAGCAGTATCAAAGGCTTGTTTAAAGCAATTCCTGGAGGAGTGCTGCCCTCCCCCTCCCAGCTTTCTGTTTCACGATGGATAAAAACAAAACTCCCTGCAATAAAGAAAGGAAAGCCAGGTTTGAAACTACCCTCTGACTGGCCTCCAGATCTGGCAGCTGCTTTTGGATGTCTAATTGCTTGTCCTGCAAAAGTTGACATGTACCTACTTTGAGAAGGTTCTTTGACTACCCACTTAGTATGTGCACTCTGTCTGGTTTGCAGAAATTAAATTATAGGGCTGGAAAAAACTCAGGCAGAGCTTATAATTCTGTTTCTTTGCATTTTTATATGTTTATTTAAACTTTTCTGGTTCTCTTAATTCATAGATAAGTACTAGATACAAGGAAACAGTGCAAAGTAAAGGACAAGGCACTGGGCTGGGTGAAAAGAGCCCTTGCATTGAATCCTGATATTTGGCTGAACAAATCACTCCCTTTTTCTTCTTTCCTCTTTCCTTGTTTTGTCTCAGGACTCTGAGGCTTGTGGGCAAGTGTTGTCCATCAATGTGTCTATACAGGTTTTAGCACAATAAGGCCTTGATTTCAACTAAGGCCTTTAGGAATTACACCTAGTAAGTATTCTGCAAATTTATTTTCTTCTTTTCATGTTTCCTACCAGCCTTTCTCCAGTTGAAATGCATGGCAAGCTCCCTTGTTTACAGCAATCTAATGGGACCATAATTCTGTCCCTGAGATAACATTACAGATTTAAGCCAGTTTTGCCTTAGACAAAGTTCTATGGAGAATGTATTTTCTTATAAACATGCTTTTTATAAAAGGGTTTGTTGTTTTGCATTTACTGGTGTTCCATCTGCTCTAGAGAATACATTTGAGAAAAACTAGCTCCAGCATGGCATATAATGTTTCATTAGCAGGCATAACCTTGTTTATTTGCTTTTTAAAATTGTATTTAGAAAAGGAAATCAGTTTGCACCATTGACATGCTGCCAGGTTCCTGTTTATAAATGTCACAATAGGCAACTTAGAAGAAACGAAATAGTCAGTTTATGGCTTTTGAATAAAGAATGAGAGAACTTGGTTGAGCCAGGCAGCCAGTTGTGCTCCCTCTATTTTTTAGCCTCCCAATTAGCAGGAGTTAATGTGGTGGTAGCAGTGGAAAACACCCTGAGTGACTCAAACTGGGCTTTGCACCCTTAGTGTTACTGATGTTTAGTTGAACAGAAGAAGCTCATTGTGCTATGTTGCTTTAGTGGCTATCTTGGACAAGTAATTGTGCGTGAAACAAGCAACCCTGAGGAAAAATGGGAAATATCTGTAGGAAACTTCAAGACATAAGCATGCAATCTGATGTCATCTTTTCCCATAGAGAAGCTATTTCCTTTCAAACTCTGGTGAGACCAATCTTCCAAAGTTTCCTTCTCCTTTAAAAGATGTTCCTTTACATCACTTTTTTTCCTTTGCTTTAGTAAATGTTTTATTACGAGCACCTCTGGTATACACCATATATTACTTACTGTGTACGTGAAGAAGGCTTCATGTGTTACAAGCATAGTCTGGACAGACATGCTGTAAAGGGCACGAGAAGGGTAGTGGGGGAAGAGGGGAGGGAATTGTGGAAGACAAGGGTCATCTTTCAGTATTCATTTCTACTGATAATTAGAGGGCACCACTGAATGACTGTAATTAGATCATGTCAAAAAAAAATTAAGATAAAAGACCAAAAATTCGAAGTATCCTGCATTTTGTTCATAGTATCAGAAGAGTCAGAGCATTTGCTTAAAACAGTAGCCAAAGTGGAGGACGGGCAGGGAGGCTTCTCTTGCTTGTGGAAGAAGTTCCTGGGCATTTGCCTGGGAAGGTGCAAGGAATGGACCAGAGGAGGTGACACTGCTCCCTGGGTGCCCGAGGGGCAGAGGCTGGCCTGCAGCACGAGCAGCATTACAGAGATTTTTAGCGGGGCTGCCACCCTTCAGTCAGCGGCCTTAAGAGGATTAGTAGTGCTTAAATGGGCCCTTTGGACTCTGAGTTGCAGTGGTGACTGCTAGAGCCTTGAGATGGCTTATACCTGGCTTAGCACTTCATATGTCTGTCCTGTGTCCTGTGCCACGCTGCTTAGCAGCACCGTGTAGATTAGCAGATGAGGTTTGCATCACTCAGTCTGTCTCAGAAATTCCTTCCGATAACATAGGAACAGCTATTGAAAGAAAATAGGATAAAAAGAGTATTTATGATTTTTTTTGTTTTGTTTTGTACCTCTTGAAGAGCAGCCAGCATGTCTATGTTTAAGCATAATCCATCCTAACTTAAAACAACAATGAAGTTTCCCTGCGTGTCCCAACACAGATATTTAGGATAAAATTTTGCAAAGCTCCTGCCAGCCCCAGTAGGCAAGTCTGATCTATTAATTAACAGTAATTGTCTAAGGCTCCAAAAACTGAAGGCACTTTGAAAAAAGGACAAGGGTTACTGAAGTTCATAGGTACCTTTAGAAATGTTATCTTTTTTTGTCAATAAATTCGAGTCACGGTGCTCCAAAGCTGTATTTGGGTGGCAGTTAACTCTGGTCTGTGAGCTGCTGGTGGTCACAAAGCTGTGGTAAGTCATCTGCATCTCGTCTGTGGAACCATCTTGCCTTAATTACACAATTTATGATAAGAGCACAGAGTGCTCTGTGTGAAATTCAGAGGGTTGACAGAGGTCTGTGATCCAAAAAATTGGAAACCAGTGGCTGAGACTGATAAGTACAGATTCAAAGCTTTATGATTTCAGTGAGAGCAATGTTTCCCTTCTTTCCCCATCTGCCTATCATTACTTGTCATTCTTGAGTAAGGAGTTTAATTTTTCTTTACATTTTTACCTCTTTGGAGATCAGGTTGATAACATTTGACTGAGCAGCCTTGCCTGGGGTTCAAGAAGTCAGATACACCCATGCTGTTCCTGGCCATTCAGTCTCCAGCATGTGTGGGTAGCTGGGTCCAGTCTAGGGGGAGACTTTGGATGGGGACCTTGGGGGCAGGGAAGAGTCTTTCCCCATTCTGGGATATATCATGCCTGCTGTTTCTTGTAATGTGCCATTTTTATCAGGTAGCTGTTAAGTGAGCATTTGCCGTTCTTTGAAATGTTTTGAGGAATAGATCCTTTGGCATGAGTTCTGTATTTTTATGTGTCAGCCTCACTCAGTGACTTCATACCTCTTCCTAAGTAGGGGAGTTAAATGGATTTTAGTGGTCTGCAATAAGATCTTCATAGTGCTTTGTCCTTATGCTTAATGTTACTACACAGCATTTTCCAGCAGTTTCTTTGTGTGTCCTTTTTTTTCTGCTTTAGTGCTTTTACTCATTCAAAGCTCTACAGATGTTACAGTTTAAAAAAAGAGGAAAAGGTATTGCATTTCAGTCTCCACCAAGTTTACACTCACCCATCTCTTGAATAATGGAACTTTTTCCTTTTTTTTAAAAAATTTAAATCTTGATAGTAGACTTTCTTTTTCCTATAAACCTTCAATTGCATTAGTAACATAGTTCATTTTTTATCTCTGGTTTCTTCCCTAGTTCCTCATCTGTGTTTACTGGCCTTGAGTGAGCAGTAAGCTTAGTTCTGTGCTTATAGGAGTTTAGATTTTGCATGCCAGTTACAGATGAAATAGTGTTGGTGGGCTGGTGTGAGGGTGTTTTACTTCCACATTGATCTGAATAATGAGAAAATAAATGAATTGGTGCTGCTTTTGGGGAGACTTGCTAACTTTTGTTTTGAGATTATATTTTTCTTCTGTCAGGAGAGAATTCATAGAGGCTCAGTAATTTTGATGGAGATTATATATGACTAAAATAATTTTGAAGTCTGCCATTATTTGTCACATTTAATGTATAATTTTCTTTACAACAATGCCTTCCAGGTATTTAAGCTGGCAGGTTCTTTGGTTGTGGAAGCAGTATGTGCAGTGAGTGAGTGTGTCACTGGAGGCTTCCACTCATTTGTCTTTTATATATTGTGAAGTTAGTAGCTCAGTAATCAGGCAAGACACGACTGTACTCTTCTTAAAAGTGCACATGAAACTGCCATTTAAATATGTATTGTCTTAGAATAGTTGTCCTCGTTAAAATATATTCATTGAGAGGACAGGCTGTATAAATTAAAAAGCGCTGTTGAATATTTGATTTCTCTCTATATTTTTTTTAATTTGATACTTTTTTCATGAACGATGTGAAAATATTTTAAGTTGCTGTGCAGCAAAATACAGATACATTATATTTTGCATAAAACAAAAATGTGCAAAAAGTGGTTTTGTTTGTATTTAAACTAAGTGCATTTTTATTTTAGTTTTAAATGGAAAATACCTTATGACTTGAGAATTGATATAATAGTCTGCAAACTACCTTTATGTACAATTGGTTGTAGGTTACAGCTCTATTGATCTGAAAGCTTACATAGAACAATCCTGAATAGTCTGCAGTTTGTGTAAAACTGGTATTTGCAATTTTTGGTAAGCCTCACAGTTAAAAAATAATAGTAGGAAAACAAAACCAGGCTTTAGTTCAGAAACCAGATCTTATAGTTTAAAACCACAAACAAACTCTGAAACTCAGAGTATTACAGTAGATGGTAAAGGATGGACCAGTTGTCATCATCCTTTGAGTTCAGTAGATGGTGGTTGGCTTGAGGTGGTGCTGTGTGAAATGGGTGGGTGTTTCTCTGGAAGAACCAGAGTTTAGGGGAATTGGTGACTGCCTGGGTGTATTTTGCCTGTATCTGCGTAGCTGTCATTTCTCTGCTGCGCTTGCCAACAGGGTGTGTGTTCTGCTGGAGTGATGTGTAATCCTCTCCACCAGAACATGGAAGCATGACTTCAAGAAGTTTATAAGCCTTTAGAAAAAAGAAGTGTGTTGTCTATCCAAACTTAAACGGTTGCACGTGGGAGAAAAATGCTCAAATGTTTTCTTCAAAGTCTGAATCTAAAATGGGCCATGAAATGTAACTGGGGAGAAATTAATATGATGATGGTCTGTGTGCTTTCCTCTTGCAGCTGGAAAGGTTGAGGATGAGCATGTTGATTTAAAAGTGGTTTCTGGATATGGTTTGTTGCTTTTTGGTTTATTTGTTTAAATGTTAAATACTGATGGAGAGTACTGCATGAGCACATGGGTGAGGGGAGCATTTCTGTAAAAGCTCTCCAGTGTTATAATCCTAGTTTCTGCTTCCGTGGGAGTGACTGGAAATTTCAGTGAGGATAAAACGTAGTCCTAAAGGACATAAATTCCTCTTCATATATTGGATCTTAATTAGGATTGACAAAATTAATCTTAAGAGCATGTCTTTTGTGTCTCTGCAGCTCCTGACATGTCGGGACATGTTCCCTGTGTGAACACTTAGGTTCAGTTTAATAAAATAGATAATAACGATAAGCTCTCTTCTAATGCTTAAGCACAGTAGAAAAGATACCTGAGAAAACTCTGGGTGTGTGTGGGTGTCATACTCTCTCAGAGTGTGGATGGGCCTTGGGAATGTTAAAAGCAGAGGGAGAGCTCAGTCTGTGTCATTGCTCCTGTAGACTTCTCTGAGTTGGAATGCTGGTTGCTTCACACCTAGTGTCAAACAGTTTTTACCATTGGCTTAAGAGCTGAGCTGGAGGATAATGATAAGTGGAGTCAAAGGAGATTATATTCTTGGATGCCTGGTGGAAGAGCATGAAGAACTCCTTGAAAATAGAGCTGGAAGAAACCTAACCAAACATCAAAGTAGATGTCTCCGTTTCAGCCAATGTTGCTGAATTTTTCCTCTTCCTAAAAGGGCCCAAAGTCAATTCTGCAAGGAGCTTGTTAATATCCTATCCAGATCCATTCAGAATCAGATGCAGAGCTCAACACAGCAAAACCATTTTGGGAGCTCTGAAGGCTGGGTGCATCACACGTGCAATGAGCCTAGTCTTGCTGTGCTGGTGATATAGACTCATTCTGCATGTCATGATGCATACAGCAAGATCAGATAGGCTTGGTGTCAGATCCACTGTGCATTGCCTTCCTGCTGCCTCTCAAAGCATACTTACTGTCCTTACAGTATGAACTTGCTTGGACTTCTCTGTAGATTCACAAGCATCTCACTGATGTAAATTATTCTGAGATTGCCAAATCCTTTTCTTATGAATGTCAGAGTCACGCTGAGTTTGACATTTTATTGGGAAACCTTAGGCTGTCACTTGGCAGCATGATATACGCTTGCCCAACAGCAGTGCTTACATTATTGAGAAGAATGGACATCTGAAAGCACTGACAGGTTTTCACTCTGCTTTTACTTTCCATGCATCATATACTCAGCCTACTTTTTGAAAAGATGTGGCTTATTGGAAATAGTTAAAACTTTGAAACGGTGTTGGAAGTTTATGCATGTAAGATAACAACTACAACGTCTTGTACCACTTGTCTAAGGCTTGTGATGGGTTTCCATCTGGTCCATTCCCAGGTCTTGTAGACTCATGGCACTATACAGGTTTCCTTTAGAGATCACTTGAGGAAGTGATAGTGCTAAAATATTAACTGCACATGGATAGATATTGGATCTGTTTTTGCAAAATCTGGCCATGATTAAAAAAAACAGGTTTGAATCCTGAACTAGATTTGGCTGTATTTTTTTTTTCAAACTGAACAAGCTTTTCATCAGAAACCAGTATTCTGTTGAAAAAGTGACATTTTAATAGGAATGTGGTAGGTGAGGAGAAGTTCTTTTGGAGAAGTTTTCTTATATCTAAGGTTATTGCCTGATGGTCATGACATACTACTGTGCTATTAAATATTACAGTTAAGGTCCTTGGTCTGGCCTTCTCTTGCAATTCATGCTCCTTAAGCAAGTACTTAAGTGAATAAGGAGCTTCTAGACCTGATTCATACATTATTTACTGGAAGAGGAACTCAAAGCTGGCTCCTCTTCATTCCAGGTGAGGTGGTGTAACCATTCAACTGTATATAGCACCTCTGCCTCTTTATGTGCTAATGAAGACTGGAACAGTTCCTGAAAAAGAAACAACAGATCCCTGTGTCCTCTCTGTTCTGGGAAATCATGTGAAATACATAAAATTGTGAGATAAAGAGATAACAGATAATGCCTTCAGTTGGGGTCCTCTAATTATTTGCTCTGTTTTTCCATGAGGGGTTGTTCTTTATTTGGCTCATAGTAAAATCTTTCTTTAGGTCTGGGATTCAACGTGTTGTATGCCCCTTCTGTTTTCCACATTTGATCAGAGCTCTGAGCTTCCTTTCTCACCAGCTTTATCTATCAATGTTTTGTGGTGGTTGTGTATATTTCCTAGACAAATTGACTCATAAATCAGAAATTTGAATGAAATAGAACTTTGTTTTTTAATCCTGAATATTGCAGTGGTTAAGTGCTTTGTGTGAGTCTCAGTGGCAGTGTGTGTATGAGGGGTTTTTTGGCCCCGTTTTCCTCAGCCTAGCACGAGGTGACATTGTAAAGTTTCTTTTCATCTTGTTGCTAACAATTCACACGTTGATGCCTGGTAGGAAAAATAATGCTCTCAAGGTTGCCATATTTTTCATATGTATACATTGTGGCTTATCTCTGGCTTGAGAGTTTTGTTTGTTTTTAAACGCAGGCCAAGTCAAACCCTGCGGTTTAGCAGCAGTGTGTGCTGTGTGTACAGGCAGAACAGGAGAGAAGTCTTATTCCATGGCTCCTTCCTTAGCAGTATCCTGGTCTCTCGCTGGTTGTTTGCTCAGTGGGTATGAGTTATCTGTCAACTTCTTTTTTTGTTTTTAAGAACTTTTTAAGAGCTCTGAGTTACCTGAAGCAAAGGTTATATGTGGTGAAATACAGTGTTATTCTAAGCCTCTGGGATATTTTTGCTCTACAAAATCTATGGAGGCTAATAGAAATGGCTGTTTCATGATGTGCCATGTGCTGTTTGTTACTTTGGGACTGTAAAACTTGATTTGCTTGTCAGTCTAAGCAGATGCAGTACACAGTAAACAGCCCATGCAGTAAATCAAGGTGTCCTGTGCTCATATCTTGTTCAGTTAGGAGAAATATGTGCTAAATATCCCCATTATAAATCACAAGACAGAATCACAGAAGAGTGATTAGTCAACATTGGTCTTTTTCCATTTATATTGCCCTGTGAAAGTAAATATTTATTTTTCATTTTTTTATTGTTGTTGGTTATAACAAGATCTATCGACTTGGGATTTACCAGGAGCCTGTAACTTTTCATGTTGTTGATACTTTCAGATTTCTAATAGAATTCCTGTAGAACAAAAAACCAAGATAAGACATTTATTTATTTATTTTCATTTCCTTCCATCATCTCCCATTTCCTTTATTTTTACAGAATATCTCCATGCATAACACAGTTGGAGGAGCAATGGCAGGACCTGGATCCCACCAGCTGACAAACACAAGGATGCCAAACCACGACACCAGCGTTGTGATTCAACAAGCCATGCCATCTCCACAGTCCAGTTCTGTCATTACACAAGCACCTTCCACAAATCGGCAGATCGGGTGAGTCCATTCCCATTTTCTCATTTCTCTGCTTCTCTGGCTCCTGCCCATAGGACCAGATGTTGTTCTCATGTCCTCATGGATCTTAAGGTCCAGCTGCATGCAGGACCAGATGTTGTTCTAGTGGTTTTTGAGGTTTGCATTGACCCTGTCAAGATGAGCAGCAGCTGCTGCAGACTGTGGGGAATGGCCAGGTTATTCCAGATATGGCACCTTGGTTCAAAAAGGACAGAATGCTGTAGTTACTGGAAAGTCCTGCTTTCTGCATCCAGTTTTTTAAAATCTTCTTATGATCATAGTGCATGGTTTTTTTGCAACTGCTCTGGGAAGAAAGACAAAGTGTTTGTGAAGCTGATCCTTTAACTTTTTTCAATGGGAATTGTGGGTTTTCTATGGGGTTGAGCTATTTCCTATGTCCTCTGTATAAATGAGGAATGATGGAAGACAAAAAACCATCAAGATAAATAGAGTTTGGCAGAGTGTGAACAGCTGTTCAATTTGTGATGATGGATCCATATTTATTACCATAAATTGACAGTATGGATGCTTATTGTATTGGCTTGAATGCCAATGCTAATGCTAATGTCTGGAGAACTGTGTGAACAAAACCATCCATGTTTAGCACACCTGGTTACTTCCAGCAAGTATGAGATTCTCATAAGTCACAATAACTTGTTTTTAATTGTACAGAAACTGCCCTGATGGCTTGAGGGTACAGATTTTCATCACACAGCTCTGAGAATTTGGGCAGGGTTATACGTGAAAATGTATGGATAAAAAGATATGTTAGTGGACTAAGAAAGAAACAGCAGTATGGATTCATTATCTGTCATTTGTAATTTGGTCACATCAATTAAGTGATGTGACCAAATTACAAATGCAAAAGCAGTCTCTGTCCCCAGTCATTACCTAAATAACTGATGATCAACATTCAGTCTTTTCAAGGTACAACCAAAAAGTGAAATTCTGGCACTGAAAACTGAAAATGCAGTTATTCTTGAGATTTCTTTCAATATTCTTGGTGTAGGCCACAGGCTCTGTATCTCCCATGGTAGCTGGGATGGCCCATGGCATCGAGCTCTGGGTTACCCAGCCATGCCCAGAACACAGATTCCATCTGCTGCCCTTGTTTTGTGCTCCTGGACAAGCTCCTCAATTTTCCTTTTTACTACTATTTCAAGATTTGGTTCCTAAAATATAAATCTGATAGGATGGGTCAGACAAACCTGTTTGATAGATGTGTCCTTTGTATATTTTACATCTAGACAAAACACAATGTTCACTGAGATTTCCCTTGGAATACCATTTGCCTGTGAATCCAGTAAACTTATTGTCCTTTATATGTCCCATTCTGTTCAAAGACAGGGGACTGGGAGAGAGGGAGGAAGAAACAGTTTCTTTTTCAATTTTAGAAAGAAAAACATTAACTAATGCCATTATTTGCGTTAAGGATGATTAAGCTCCTGTTCAAATTGTGACTTAATAGGTCTAGTGGTAATTATGATCCTAATTAAAAACATAAAAAAACCCCAAACAACTTTTAATACTCAGTGGTGAGGTGTTTTATGTAAGACTGTACTTGGCTTGCAAACAATTGTTTCTATATAATGAGAAAAAAACTGCATGTGGTTTTGCAAGACCCTGTCAGTCAGGTTTTAGGTTTGTGTTGGTTCGGGGCCACGGTGATTAGAATCTCCAAAGTTGGAGGGGCTGAGGATAAAAAGGCCTTTTCCTAGTCAGTGGTGTGTCTCATTTGGGCAACTTTGTCATGACATATCTTAATTCTTCCCTGTGACTGAATCACACAAATGTTTCCTAAGTCTGGGTCTAAAGCTGCTTTATTGGGAGGCAATTGTCAGCATTTTAGTCTCTGTGTGAGTTGGTGTGTGAATGAGACTTATGGTGTGACCTCCAGCATACTCTGTTCCCTATTCTTCCCTCTTCCTAGGAGGTTTTGTTTTTTGTTCATGGTGTGTCCTAGGAGATAATTGCTGTATTTTCAACTTCCTCTACTTGCCAAAGTGTTGAGCATCCTTTGTTGTCTTCTTTTCCTTCAGTCTTTTCCCTGTGGTGTCTGTTTTACTTATTCAAAGAACATATCTTGTCATTTCCATTTATCATCATCTTATCCTTCTAAATGTGCTAAGAATTATATCCACGACTCATGCATGAGGAATACAGACTGGACAACAGTTCTGGTATCAAACAACTGAAAAAAAAAATTCCAGATGAATTCAGAAAATATTTGAGTTCTTCAAAGTTTGGTCATTTTGATTTGGTCTTGCAAAGTTGAGATTGTTTAGCCATTTAACTACCCAAATTCTGAGGTACTCAAATCAGTGGGTTTTGGTTGAGTTTCCCTTTTTTAAAAATCATCTGAATCTGCCTCAAAACGTAGATGAGTCTTTACCATGAAGAATTGTGCCAGGGAAAATGCCTTTTAATGAGCAATAAAGCCAGCAGAGAGAAACTGGGCAAAACTCTCACTGAGCTCTGTAAGAGCAGGATCAAGCCCTGAAGGTTATATAGAACCATCTTGTAGCAATATTCTGATTTTTATCACAACCACAAATATTTTAGTGTCAGACTATGGCCAAGCCACCTGCAAATGTTTATGATGGCCTTGCTCCAATGAAAACAGGGAACAGCAATGAAAGTCTTCATTTAGCCCCTGTTTGTAGGCTGTGCTCTAGTAACAGAGAATGGGACCCACCTGTGCCCGCACACAGCTCGTTTCATGGTGAGGAGTGGGTGAGTTTGTAGCAGCTGACATTCCCAAGGGATGTAATTTTTCCCTACTTTCGTCTCTCCTTTTCTTTCTTCTCTCTCTAACCTTTTCCCTCCCTCCCTGTCTCCCTCCTTGCCTCTCATTTTTCCTATCCCCTGCTCTGGGGGCTTGCACATGAAATGAGATATTAACGCAAGGCATGGGAAAACATGACAGAAATGTGCATTATTGAGCAAGCCTTACTGGCACAGTGTATGTTCATACATTGTTTCAGGTATTAAGCTTCAGCTACTACTGAACAGGCACCCAGCCAGATTAATCAGATAAAAGGAAGAGCATGAAGGTTATTAACTTAAAAAATAAGACAGGGTGCAGCCCCACTTTCCTCCCACCATGTTCCTTTTGTTGAGAACAAACAGCAACATTAGCATTGCAGCGAGCTGGCAGGTTGGTTTAAAGGTCCCAGATAGTATTTTTGTGGTGAGGCAGTCTCTAACCTCCTTGCCATCCCTCCTCCCTCCCAGCCAAGCCTTCAGCATGTGGGAGGAATGCTGGAACTAGTAACTACTTGTGCTGATGAAAAATCAGTTGAGGAACACTTAGCAGTGAAGGGTGTCTTTGGCTGATTAATAGCACATCATTTCTAGATAA
Organism: Sturnus vulgaris; assembly: GCF_052056855.1. Lineage (NCBI taxonomy): Eukaryota > Metazoa > Chordata > Aves > Passeriformes > Sturnidae > Sturnus > Sturnus vulgaris. Next base: position 34,144,518 of record NC_142243.1, read on the forward strand.
GATACATGGAGGAAAAGCAGAATGGCATACAGAGGAAGGCAAGAAAAAAATGATATAAGACGTGCATTTGTCAAAGGTATAGAAAAGCAGATAAGCTGAATCAGCTCAAGGGACTCTGAACTAGGCTGTACAATAGCAGTGCTTGTCTTCTTTTTAAAATAACTCCATTTTTTCTGTGACTGAATATACAGCAGTGTGTGAGAGAATTCTGGGCAGACAAATTGGTGACAACACAGCATGGTGGTTGCTCTATCTGGACACATCTTTTGCTAGGAAAGATGTATTTTTCAGACTATCAAACACTGTTGGTAGCTGCAGCCTAACAGCATTCACAGAGAAAGTAACTTGTTTTAAAGCTATTTTTTCAAGCTAGTAGTGGACATAACTGGTAATTATTCCAGCTTGAAACTCACTGGTACAGCTCTGCAGCTGATAAAGAGCATGGGAGGATGGAGGATTGTCACAGATGCAGCAAGTTGTTAACATTGTTGTAAATGGAGAGTGAGAGTGAGTCCAGTTCCAGTGAACTAGGGCTCCAAAGTAAATGGACATAGAACTCTAACCATGTGATGTAGATCATCTGTTTCTAAAGTGTTGTAGAGCATTTTAATTGAGATAAGATGGTCTTCTGGCACAGCATCAAAAGGGAAAAATTGCAACCACATTTGGTGAAATGCAAGCAGGTAGGAGAAAGCAACAAAAGGGGTTTGGAAGATGCCTCTGGTGCCTTGATATTCTGAAGAATCATGGTACCAGTGGGAGAACAGCCTTTCAGTCCCCACATGCAGCATTCATTTTAACACCTATGCATTGCCTTACTATTTCTCTCTCTTTCCTCTCATGATGCCACCTGTGTGTCTCTGGTTCCAGTTTATCGTTGTTTTCCATGGGTTTGAAGGCTTTTCAAACAAAAGGGCATGGGAAAAGTAGTCAGAAAAACTGACTACTCCATGCATGTAATGGGACTAACAGAGGTTTGGTGGCCTTGGCCATTTGGAAAATGAAAAAATCCCTCAGTCTTAATTGGAGGGTCTCAGATGGCAGAAGGACAGACTGTCTCTGTGGCAAGCACAGGAGTTTCACCATAGCAAAAGCTATCTGAGACTGCAGCTGCTGGTTGAGTTCTCAGAGTATCCTGCTATCATCCTTTATAGCTTAAAGAAACAGAAAAGACTCCTGTAAGAGACAGTCACAAGCAGAAACCCTTCCATAATGGACTTGGAATAGGCAGATGACTGAGAAGGGTCTTTGTACATCCAAGAGAAAGTCTCTCTTTAAGCTCTTAGTAAGTTGGAGTGTGTGGCATCAAAGAGGCCATGGAATGATGTGCTTTTATTAAATTCAAAGACGAGAAATCTGTGATAAAAGCCTCTGTTTTAAGTCATGTATTTGAATTGAAGCACCACAGTATGTTGTGAGATGAGAAGAAATATGCAGTGAGAGATGAAGTTTCAAATGACCACTCGGTCGCTTGATTAAGTCTATTCCATAGCCTTGGTTGTGCAGCATGTAATAACATCAGTGAGATCACTGGAAGGGGAGGAAAAGGGAGAGGTGGGAAGAGAGAGCATCTGACAGTGTCATTCTGTCCAATTTTTTTTTTTCCGTCTTTGTACTAAAAGTTGGGCTTTAATTCCTGTTTAATGGTCCAGCTTCTTTTTTCCTCTGTTTATGCTAGGACATGTTTTCTGTAGTCCCTTCTACCACAGTGGCCTTGGCCAACCTTGACATGGAAGCCCATCAAGCCACATGTGAGCAGCAGCCACAAGTCTCTGCGAAGCTCAGGTGAATTACTCAGGAAATTATCACAAGGGAGCCATTCCCAGAAAGAAGTTGTCTCATTGTAGACACACACATTTAAAGAGCTGGGGAATTGCAGCTTGGAATTTTTCAGCTTGCAAAGCTTGCAGTTTTTCAGACCTGAATTTCTCCTGACTCTCAGGTCAATTCCCAAGCTGATAACCTAACTATAGTTCAGTTAGGGAAGAAGTCTCCCAAGGTAATAATATGGTGAAAAACAGAGTAGAATTCATAATAAAGATTAACACCTGATGTCTTTCCCATGGGAAACATCCTGAGGTACGGTCCCATAGATGTTTTTCCCAATTGTCCAATAAGCTACTGTCCTGTCCTAGCTCCACGTAACATGCTTTAAAGACAAGCTGTCCGTTCAGTGAATTTAACCTTTTTTACCTAAAAAAGTGCATGTATGTTACTATCCTTTCTATCCTTTCTCTCTCTTCTTAGTGCAGTAACCACATCTCATAGCCTAGCTTAATAGAGAGGGTGATAGGGAGAAAATGAGCTGGAGCCTCTCAAGCTGTTCATCCCTTTTAGCAGCTGCTGCCCAGGTCCACACACTGACCTGCAGGCTGAACCATGCTGCTCTGTCTGCTCTCCAACCTCCTCTGTTGTTGTTTGCATTGCATGTTCAGGAGTTGCTGACTCAATTTTTCCCCATACTGCTGAGTCAGGAAGAACAAAAGCAAACAGTGCCAGTCTGTGTGTCAGGCACAGCACATACAGGTGGTTGTTTACAACACCTCTCTTCTATCCTCAAGAATAGCAAGAACTCCTCTGCTTTCCCAAAAACTCCTCCTTGCTGTAAGGTCTAGGAAGGGGCTGGAAAGTACTGGCATATATCAAGGTGACTTTGGGGGCTGAAAGGAGGATCATTAGCCATGTAATATATAGCCTTTCAACCTGAAATGAAGAGAGTTTAATGTGTTTCTTACCTGACTTGAAGTCAACTGTTATCCTGAAAGTTACACACTTGTTATATATGTTGGTTAAATTTATTAATGAAGTGTTTTATACGTCACACTTTCTACTTGACAGAAGTCCTAAGTTTGTTAGAAATGTTGCTTTCTCACAGCAAGACAAGAACACCAAATCAAAAAGTGTAAGGAGTATTGTGTAGCTTGCTGCCCATTGACTCTTACTAGGATTGTTGTCTTGTGTTATGAGAAGAAACCAGCCCTCTCCCTCTCCTGATGGTTGTTTGAGATAGGCAGTGAAACCATGCTCAAGCCAGTTCTCATGCAAATGATTTCTAAGAAATGGATCATGATGTTTTTGTCCTGAAAAGCTTGTCCCACCCAAGAACTATAGGAAAACAAGGTCAAAATAGTGTACTGCATCCATAATTTTGTCTGAACAGAAATACTGAGCTTTCATATGCATTGGTTGGCTCTCACATCAGAGAAAGTAATAAATAGGACTTAAATATGATATACAGAACTTGGAGAATCTAGCATTGATTCCTTAATTTTAGTTCTTGGTATCTCTTACATACCTCCTGTATATATAATACATACACACTGTATAAATCTTCTTTAAAGGTGTCATCAAAATTTATGGGCAGAGCTTCTGATTTATATGACTCTTTGAACTAAAACAGATGTAAAATCATTTTTTGGGTGGAAGAGGATCTCAGAATTGTAGTGGGTTTGATATGACAGATCAAGCTTCCCCTAGACCAGAAAAAGATCATTAGGGCTCTGCACAGCCGAATCACATAGCTCTGCTCTTCATCACAGATTCGTGCCTAACATGCCCTGATGCATGATTCCAGTGTGTGTTTTATCCAAGTGTCAGCCTGTTTGACAGGTAACTAAGCTGCAGTAAAACACTAACTCAAACAATACAGACTTTGTTTAGTGTAAGGCTTTTTTAAAAATTTCTTTTCATTTAAAAGACCGATTCGCAGGTTCCAGAGAAGTAGCAAGCTTTGGGATGCTGCCTTACACCATGTCAGTTCAGAGAAGGTTTGCTGGCTATAATGAGTAAAAAATGAAGACCTTCATGTGTAAAGAATTCTGATAAAAGATTAGTTGCCTACTAAGAAGTTATGTTTTTATCTGTTTCAACAAAGGAATTGGCACTGATGTCCTTAACAGAGAACGCCTTGATTTTACATGGCTTGTCTTGCCAGTATCTTTTTTGAACACTTCCAAAGGAATATAAAAACATGCTATAAGTTAATAAAGTGTTAACACTTCGGGTTGTTTTTTTTTCTTTTTCTTTTTTTTTTTTAAGGTGGTACTTGGCTGCAAACCAATTACAATAGTTCAGAGGAAAGTGCCTGAGGGAAAACACAGGAATTACAGACTTTGTGTAAAGGGTATGGATCCTATTTTACCACCTGTAAAAGTAGGCCTCCTTATTAATTGATGAGTTGAGTTTTCAAAATCAAAATAAATCAGTATAGTTCCATTTGAGGCATATATATGGTTCTATTTATGTTTATTGTCAGGCCAAATATGCATTTGAAAAAAACAAACCAACAACAACAAAAAAAACCCCAAAAATTCCAAAACACCAACAATTTGAATAAAAGGCATAGATAAATCTGACAATACCACCAAAATTGGTTCTTCACAGAAATGAAGTTATGCTTGATTTGGAAGGAAAAAAAAAAGCAATTTAAATAAATCCATCATTTTGGAGACCTTCTAACAAAGTTCCACTTGGTAAACCATAAATTTAAATTCTCTTAGCTATGTTTATTAAAAATTTGTTGAGTTAAACAAGGAACTGATGGCTAGACAGAACCTGCAGGTAGACTGAGAGTGCAGGAAAAGTGTTCCTTGGAAGAAGGAACAAATTAGAGAGTGTGTTTTAGAAACATTTGCTGCTATGAGCATCTGTGTTCTGCCAACAGAGACGTTTATTCTGAGCTCACATAAATGAAGTGGAATTTTGCCAGTAAAAGAAGGGGTTGTGTTACTCCAGTCGTAGGATCCAGGTCCTAATTGGTTTATGAAATGAAGGGGGCAATCTTTGAGCTATTACCAGCTTCCTCTGCTGCAAGTGAAGTGAATCGCAGCTGTTCTGATAGGGTCCATAAAACTTGGTGAGGTAATAAAATGTTTGCAGTGAACAATTCTCAAAATGAGTGAAATCCAAATCCCTAGCTTATTTGACAGTATTAAGAGAATTGAATGTACTTCCTGGGGAATTCTGAATATTATGTTACTTTTATCTAGTTCTGTAAGATCCAGGCTCACCAGTGCTGTAAATATAAGGGCTCAAAGTAACATTCTTCTTTTTTAACCCTGCAGATTGAAATGCATTATGTACATATATACATATGTGATACAGGAAAAAGCTGTGTTTGTTGCTCATTTTCTAATGTTTCTGGCTTGTACTTTTTACTTCTTTATACTTTTCTGTTTCCCTGTCTTTTGCTCTGTTTTGTTGAGATTAAAAAAAAAAAGCATGGTTAACATCAAATGATGCTATACAGAAATACTTCAGCTGTTGATCCTTAAGATTTTTGTCAAACCACTTAACATTTTCTAGACTTGGTTAGAAGTCAGATATGTTAATTCTACTTCTTAGCAGAGCAGTTGTTCTGAGCCATTTGTTCAGTTCATAGTGGTTTTGACCTAAAGATCTTTGATGTGAGTTCAAGTCCAAACATACATTTTTGGTATCATTGTATATATTGAGGAATTCACAATTTTCCTTGAAAACCATTCAGTGTTAATCTAGAATTCTGTTGTTCTTCTCAGCATTGCCAGAATTAAGCATTTTTATGAAGGGTTTGGATATCTTTAAACTTCTTTTGCTTTTCTTTTTTTATTCTCCACTGTATAGAAATGTCTGTGATTTCCCAGGCAAAGACAGGATGATTGCACCTTTGATAGCAAAATGCTCTAAAAAGGATACAAATAGAGAACATAATGAGAAGTTTCTTAGAGTAATGGATTGGGTTTCCAGGCTGGTTAAGTGTCAGCTGGTTGGGCTTGCTGCTCACCCTGCTGTGAGCATCCCCTTTCACATCTGAAGCTGGTCACTTGCACAATGTAACATCGAAGCTTCCCCCTTTATATCAGTCCTTGTATGACAGATGTTGCTCCTGCTGCCTCAGACGGGATATTGGCTCAGGTGTCTGGAGAGTGACCAGCCAGCATTTGAGCCATAAGGTGCTGCTTGAAGGGCCTCTGATCCTTTAAACACTTTGGAAGGGAGTGCTGGCAACAGTGGAATATCTGTTGTCCTTTTCTGATAGGTGGTTGCTCATGCTGTATGTCCCTGGCTTGTAACATGCAGTAGGGTTGTCCCAGGTATTGCACAGGAAGGTGTGCAAGAGATGCACAGGTCTGAATGGTGATGGTCTCCTGGAGCTTCTGGGCAGAGCTGCATGCAGAAAGCTTTCCCAACATACTTGGGGCTAAAGCTTGTGTTCTCAACAAGTGTTTTTGAGCTGTTATTAGAAAATGTCCCTGGAGAGATGAACTGCTGACTTAATGTGCCTAAAGGAATTTCTCTTTGGACATGCTGGACTTCATTAATTCATTATTGCTATGAGTTGTTGATGTAGCATTTTTGGGCACCAGATATAAATTAACATAATGAAAGTGGGCAAAAGGCAGTAGTAGTTTTTAACTACTAGTAGTACCTTCAAGCAAGATGGTCTGTTAAGCTCAACAGGCTGCTATGGATGACTGATTCTGGTTGAAATACAACTACAATATTTGAAGATGTTAACTGTAGCTCATAACCAAAGGAGACCAAATTTGGACAGATCTTATTTTATTTTTCTCAATTTATGCTTGTTTCAAGTGGTTTTGTCTGAGATTATATGGCACAAGTAGTAAACTAAATTCAGACTGACAATATGTAGTCTGTAGATGACAATTTGAGCCTGTCAATACATAGACCAAATGGAAGAATTGTGTCAAATCGTTACCTCTTTACAATTACTTTCCTTCTTATTCTGTTTTAATTTCTTCTTTCTCTGAAGTCTGTTCCAGGCTCACAGAGGAAAGAGACCTAGAGTGTTGTTGAATTTTTTCTGATCTGTAGGAAAATAAAATAGGAAGCAAAATAATATTTCTACTGTGAAGTAGCAAAGGAAGTTGAAAGAAAACAGTCAGTGAGTTCTCTTTGTGCCATACTAAATGGATATGGAGAAAGATATGGAATCTGGGCTCCATGACAGGGAAGAAAATCCATACTTTCTTCCAAATTTTCCCCTGGCCTCTATATTGTTCTATTGTTCCAATAAGAAATCTGTGACTCAGAGGATTTATTCAAAATCTATATAAAACATAATAGGCAAAGTTCATTCCAGAAGCCATCAAGTGAAACTATACTTCTCTGTAGGGAAAGCTGGGGTCCCTTCCAGTCTGGTCTTTTTCTGTGCACAGCCTGGTAGCATGGAGCTTTTTGTTGCACATTAATGCAACATCAAGAGTTGTGGGGCCCTAAGTCCTATAAAGCAAATGCTAGAAACAATATTGGACCCAAGCAGAACCCATAAATGCAGAGGGAAGCAAAACCCCATATATAAAAGAAAACAGGGTGGAGAACAAAAGCACAAAACCACATTTCAAGCCTCAAGGGGGGAAAAAAATCAGTTTTTGTTTTGGAAGAAGCATCCTTGGAAATGTTCAATTTTCCTTATGACCAAGTTGGGAAGCTGTAAGTTGTGTCCTTAAAGACAGTATAAATGACTCCAAGCCAAAAAAAACTATGCCATGTTGAAAAGAAAGCCCCACCACTGAGGTATACATTTCCTTCTTACTCCTCCTGCTTGCCCATTAGACAAACAGGAAAGTAGAGACACCCCTGCCATGTTTACAGGCCCTGCCTTGTTATTTGTATGATGGACAGAGAGCTAAGAGCTGTGTTGCCAACACTGCTTATAGGAAAAACCTGGAAGTAATTAAGAGACCTCATTTGTTATTGCTCATATGTTCACTGGTGGAAATTACTTGAGAGAAGAGTTCTACTGGTACAGAACAGTGGTAATAGAAATGTAGAAAAATGACAAAGACAAAAACAGCTTTCGGCAATAGGATGTAAAATATTATTCTGAAATAATTTCTACATTGGTTTTGAAAGGTTTTTTTGTGTGTTTTCCAGTAGAGAAAATAGAATGTAATTTGCCTGAACTAGAGGATGACTTGTAATGTTTTTACTTGTTCCTGATTTATTTACTTGAATGAAACCTATGAATTACAGTGGGAGTTTCAGTTGAGTAACATTCAATATTGTGTTATTTTATTACTGGGTCTGCTGAGTGTTCCTTTCTATGGTGTCTTCTTCCAAGAGCTATGAGCATTGTGAATCTTTTTCATGTTACTTTTTCAAAATCAAGACTATGCATTGCAAAATCAGCTATCCAGGCAAAGGGACTTTCAGTATTTCAGCACACTTCTCCTTTTCTACCTACATTTCTCCTGAGCTGTCTGCTTAATTCCAGATCTGCTCCCACAGGCTGATACAGGTCTTTGTTTACAAGTCGGGTCACAGGATATGAGGTGAGTGTACCTGTTGTACAGTGCCTTTCTTGTTGTTGTTGGTATGTGATGTGCTTTTCTGGGTGGGAAGTGGCAGTACTGTTATTTCACCTGAGCAAGGCAGAACACGGTGCAACAGAGAGGAGTGTTGATGAGTGAACAATGAGTCATTAAGGCAAAGCAGAGTATTGTCAAAAGCAAAACAATCAACAATTCCAAATCAGCTCAAGTTGGTATCTGAAGATTTCAGGCTTTGTTGGAATTTCTGTTTGAAGCTGCTCCTCTGTTATGTAGTGTGTGTTGGATGCATTCTCTGTTGTGACATTTGCTGTGACAATGTGAGGCATACATATGTCTGCATGCTCACACAGATTTTCCAGGAGATGTGATCACTTAGAGTTGCACCTATGCACTCTCGTTCCCTCTGCTTCTCCTGCTTTGCAGAGCTGGACACAATCTTTTACTAGAAGCTGTGACACATCTACTTCCAGTTCAGTGGTGGCTCCAGGCTTCAAACTTGCAGCCTAATAATGAACCAGGCTAAAGGGCTGTTACTGTCAGGAATAAAGCCACGTACTGTAACTGAGAATAATCAGTTTGGATCGCATTCGCAGATTCTTTGTATTAGCTTTATCGGGTCAGGCCATCAGAGAGCAGATAGACAGGTAAGACCAAAAGACCTCTGAACCCAATTAAAGTTGTACCACAAAGAAATCAAATTCATGTGGTTTACATTTCAGAAAGTTACATTTGGTGGGCTGTACTTACTTTTATTCTGTAACCTAATGCAGACCATGTGAACATTTGAAACGCTTTTAACAGTTAACCAGCTCAAATAACACAGAACCAGAGCAGCAATAAAGAATGAATTAAGACTGATTGCAACTACAGCCAATTTTTTTTCCTCATAAAGAAATATAAAAGGCTGATATATTTAAAAACTACCATATATATAGTAATTTTGTCTTCAGGTTTTAGCATGACAATAGCCATTCTCTTATCTTTTAAAATAAATGTTTGGTTTAAAAAGCAATCCTAAACCCACGGTCATTTTTTTTTAATTTGCAGTGTTTCAAGATGAGTTTGGATGTGCTGTGGAACCACTGATAGTCCCATTGATGCACATAGTTTGGGAATTGGTCATACAGCTCTGAGATAATCCTGAGGAGCTGACATTTAAAATACTTGGCACAATAAGAGCATAAGCATGAGAGGATAAGAAAATAGGTGTTTTATTAGTGTCCACTTTCTTAAAACCTCTAGATGTGTGTGCAGCTTTTCATTCACAAACACTTCTTGCTTGCTGACATTAGATAGGCCTTACATGTGGAGCAAATAGAGGTTCAGCTGGTGCGGACTGCTGTGTGTTCAGTTTTCTTATTTTCTAAACAAAGAGTCTGAATGAAAGTCTTGAAGCCTCCAGGAGACTAGGCTGGAGGAGGACAGTGCTAAATGTGCCTGTGTCCTGCACCTAACTTCAGGAAAGTGTTGTGGTTTACATAAAAATGGAAGAAAAATGACTGGCTTGCTTAGCAGCAGAATCATTCAGTTGCATCAGTTTCCTTATTTTTCCTCTGTTATGATTCTTCAGGACTTTGAGAAATCTTCTTGGTGTTGGGAAAAGTGATCAGGCCCACAGCTCTTGCCTATGTGTTACATTCTCTCCTGAAGAAAGAAATTCCTGCAGCCCCAGCTCTTTCCTAGGGTCTCCAAGACACTGAAATGCAAAGCTGGTGCCATTCTGCTTCCTGGCACAGAGCCACCTGGCTATCAACAACCGAGCCCAGCTTCCCAGCTCTGGAGCAGGATTGCTATCCTGGGTGGACGCAGCTCCTTTCATTCAGCAGCTGTCCTGATGTGCCTGTGTACAACAGCTTTCCTCACTGCTCCTCGTGTGGAGCAGGTTGCTCTCCTGTCTTTTTCCCCCCTTTTCCCATAAGCTTTTGGCACTGATGTGGCAGAGAGGGCATTCAGGCATGGTGTTCTCTATTTGGCTGGATTGAAAGCTAAAGTTTTATATCATCCAGACTCCTGTGGCTGCTGTTCTTCCTGTGGGCCATAGAAGCTGTCCTTCTCTCCCTGGGCTGAGCACCTTGAAGATCTGTTGTCTTGCTTACTTTTCAGAAGTGGTCAAGTAGAGAGGAAACACCTGGGTGGTTTTTTTTTCTTTTTTAAAAATTTTCTTCTAAATCTTAGTTAAGTATGTAGCAAAACACTTGTTTTCTGTGAAGGAATCTTGTATCACCATTTCCAAGCAGAGTGATGTACTGCTCATGGAATGCAAGCTGTTTCAAAGTGTACGTGTGGGAAACTGGGGCTGCCACTGCTAATTCGCAGAAGTGCTGGGACTGGAAGAAAATCTGCACCTCCACCAATCTGCACACTCCTTACTCTCTCTCACTTTTGTTCTGTGCTGGGTTTGGCAGCCTAGTTCAAGATGCTTGCATGGAGTTAGTAAAAGAGGGATATGTCCTGGGAAGGTTAAATGGCTGCTGCTTCTAATGCTGCCCCATCACTCAAAAATTAACAAAAAAGACTCTCAGATTCTTTACAGAACAGAAACTAATAGGTAAAAACATTTGAGTTCTTATTATTAGAACAACAGAAGATTCACCAAAGAACAGATCAAATGGATGTTGGACAAAAAGCAGCGGCAGAAGTTTCTGAAGTGCTAGTCTGGACCTAGGAAAATTCATTTTGGTTTCTTGTTCACCACGGATTTCTTTTGGCAAATTTCATGATCTCTCTCAGATTCAGTTCATCAGCTATAAAATATGAAAAGAAATACTCCCTCACTTTACAGGAATGTTAAAATGAATTTAGGTATTATAGGAGAAGGTGGTAAATAGGTTCCTCTGATACAATGTCTTGAACATTTGATGTAATTAAGCATCAGGAATTTTACTCAGTGTAGAGTTTTTTTGCCACAGAAATAGAGAACTATGGTATTATGTCATCATGTCTAAAATAATGTGCTATTAATTTCCTGGAAGTGAAAATAAACTGCTGAAGAGTGAGACAACAGAGTGAGAAAAATGAGAATGCTTATACTAGACTTTCTCCAGGCATCATGTTAGTCTAGTGCCTACCTATGGCAGAGGGGTTGGACAAGATAATCTTCAAAGAACCCTTCCAATGCAAATTATTCTATGATTCTATGTTTTGCAGAAAAGAAACTGAAATGGAAGTTAATTATCAGATGTATTTATTAAAAGAAACAAAGGCTAATTCACACAAAAGATATAACTAAAAGTAATTTCCTTTAACTTTTCAAAATCAAGATAAGGCAAAACTAATAAACATTAAGATCTGCTTCAAAGGTGTTCAACATATTGACGTGTAGGAAGGCTTTTGTTTTCTTTCTCTTCCTTCTTTTGCAATTAAAATTTGAACTTTTTCATTAATTCCATGAAAAAGAATCCTCTTAAATCTGACATCTGTAAACACTGATTTTCCTTTTGAATAGTATTTTGCTTTGGTCATTTTTCCTTTGCTTGTTCCAATTAATTAATTCTATTATAGTAGCCCTCAAAGACTCTAAACCAGACTCCATTATTTGCAAAATACTCAAAAAAGAGTGTTATGTCAAGAGAAGTACAAGCCTGAAATCCTCTCTCTTGTCTTCCATCTCTCTATTACAGGCTTTCTCCTATCTCTTTAGAAGGTATCCGTTCATTCATCAACTTTTGTGTGTGTGTTTTCCTTGTTTTCCCTAGACTGGGCTATGCAAACAGTCTTAGTGGCAGACAGACTCTGAGGAAGCTTTCCATCCTAATTTCTTTTCATTAATGAAAGTGAGGAAGCACTGGCAGTGTGAATGGTGCCTGTAAACAAGAAGTGAGTGAATTCAATGCACTTCCCCAGCCCCTCTCCTCTGTGGGGCGAGTTGGACACTGACAGATAAAAGTGACGCTATGCCAACAAACGTCAGAGGCAAACCCATGCAGACTATTTACATGAGACAAAGCATTTTAGAAAAGAGATGTAAGGTTCCCCATACATCCAAAGGAGCTCCTTTTGCCTCCTCCCAATGCGAAGAGCCTGCTGAATTCCAGGAGCTCCTGCATTGCCTTCAATGGACAGGGCAACTGGAAAGGTGATTAGAGACTGTAGAACAGCACTGCATGTGCTCCCATGCCAGCAAATGTGAGCTTCTCATTTGGGTATGAGAACAGCAAGCTAAAAGAGTAGGAGAGGAAATCCAGTGTGCTGTACCCTGAAAATATCCAGCTTCTATGACCAGGGACACACCAAACACAAACACTGGACTAGCCAGCAGCCCTTCAAAGTAAAAACCTTTCTAAAATAATTTCCACCTGGTATGCTCCTAGGCTCTTAGATTGTTCCAAGAACAATCAAGTATTTTGTTTTTTTTTTCTAGAAAGATATTAACAGCAGATCAAGAATTATACGCTCCAAACAATTAATGCAGCCTACGGCCTAACCAGAAAAATCATTATTTACAAAAAGTCCTATTGACAGAATGCTGCAGCAACCTTTCAAAACTGCTCCCACATCCGATGACAACAACAATAAAACACTGCTATTTTTCTTACCTCGTAAAGTTGTCATCTCAGCCCAGCTAAACGCCTTAGTTGCCACCCAGCCTGTAAACATCCTTATGTGGTGAAGGTTATCAAAAAGGTCATGGAGAAGCAGCTCTCCCATTATCTAGAGTACTATCTAGAGCCCTCAGATTTCCTGGAGCCCTTTCAATCTGGTTTAAGACATGGTAATGTTACAAAGACACAGCTATTTCTTGGCCACTGCTAGTCTCTGATTTACTAGCTTCTACTAATGGATAAAGACTAAGTGCTCAATCTAATCTGACCTTTCAGGCGTGCTGGCTGTCAGAGTGCATTTGCAGCCACCTCTTCTATCTTAACAGTGTCCCTCTAGGAAAGTGCAGCAATCTCAGAAGGAGAACATACTCCGTTTTAGTTACCAGCTTTAATTCTGTGCCCTTCACTACTTCTACTGTTAAATGTGGTAGACTCGGCTGCTGCTTCTGGGAACAGGAGTAAGCACTCCACTGTCCTAATCCTCTTCTAGCAGGCCCCCTTTCAAAATGTCCTGTGTTGGATAGGTAGCATTCCGTGCAGCATTTATACCAGTTTGATAACCTTTTTTTAGATAAAAGTATCTATTTGCCATACCAGCCTCTAGACTGCTGGCTGCCAAGTGCTCCTTCCCCTGCTTTCGTCAATGCTGCTAAAACAAGGAGACTGCACTGTCCTCTTCTGCAGATTCACTTTTAGAGGTTCTGTAATCAAGTTTTCTGACATTAAAATTGAGACTACGTGAAATATGGATGCCTTGAAGTATTAAAAAATAAAGTGGGCAGGAACATTATCTCTAAACATCAGCTTTAGCCATTAAGAAGCAATGTATTCCCAGATTCTGGGTCTCCTTAAAGCCTTCTCTTTTTGCACAGCCAAGTGCCTGCACCTCATCAGCAAACAATGAAAAAGATTCAAGTAGCAGGATCCTGCCCAGTTCACATTTATTTAACCCTTTGTTGCCACTATATTCTTTTCACCAGCCTTCCTCTTTATGTCTAAAACAGATGCTGAGATTGTTGGTGCCAGAGAGTTAATCTTATTATTAGTTTCTGTGTTTATTGTCGGAGGGACTTGGTTACACTCTCCTCTCTGGGCCAGTAGGTCAGGGGATTCAAGTTCCCCACTGAGGCTTGGAGCAAATCTCAGTGCTGACTGTGCACCTAAGACTGGAAGAGAGGGAATATGCTGCATTGGTACAAATTTTGAATTTCCAGTAAGACCTTAAAGCAAGGTCTTGTTTGTCTTTTTCAAATATATTCCAGGTAAAAATTACTGAACCACTTCTGCAGCAGGGAATTTGTTTGTACTTCACCCCTTTTACATGATGGAAAGATGTGAGTTTGTGTATACCACACCAAGAACCAGATCTGGCTAATCTACTGCCACCCAGTAGGGAAGTGTTCCCTTATATCCCTTAGGAAAGATAGTGGGGAAGCGGAGTTTTAAGTGTCTGGGAGCAGAGCCTATGCACTTGAGGTGTAGGGGTCTGACACTCACTTCAGACCAGCAGGAAGTAGCAGACATGTTGGAAGGAAGAAAAAGCCATGAGTCTAAACTCTTTCATAATATGGAGTGATGACTGAGTTAAAAAAGGTGAAAGGAAAGGAAGGGAAAAAAACTGAGGAAGATGTTCTTTTTGGGCTTTCCTTGTCTTCACCAAATGGAAGCTTCAGAAGTTCATCTCTGCCTTTCATCCACCTCTGCACTGGGGGAAAGCAGCAAAGGGGGTAAGAATGGAAAAGCGCTTGTGCTAAAGTATTTCCAAATGTTTCACAGCCATAGGCATTTATTGGTTCTCACCCTCCACCCTATCACCACTCCCTCCATATAAAACCAGAGTCTGAGCTCCAGCATCCAGGCAAGAAGGAAGCCTTCTTCTCCTTTTTAGAAACCTACATGTTCCAATGCAATGCTTACAATGCACTCGCACTCAGCTAGGACAGCTTGCCAAAAGGCAGCGTCAGAAAGCTGCTGAAAGAAAAGTCTTTCAAAGATATCCCAGAGAGTCAGGTCATTTGGTGTGGAAAGCAGGCAATAGTTCTTTCTGGCCTCATGGATAGAGGGAACTTCAGCTTGACTGAATTGAAGGATTAGCAAAATTATTCTCCCACTGTACCCCCTGCCTTTAATACAAACCCAGCAGTTACTTTCCACTTCACTCTGTGTGTAAAACAAGGCTGAAATATGATATTTAAATTATTCCCAAGGATGTATTTGTTGAAAAGGAAGGCATGAGCCAGATCCTCCCATGTGCTTGTTCTTTGTCAGTGTAGAATTTTGGATTATTATACGGAGGGAGAGAACACACTAATTCCTAACATTGCTAGTGTTTCAATGAGCACTGCTATCAATCATTTAGGTTCTCACTCTCTCTTAATATTTGAATAAGTAAAATTGCCAATAGTGCAACAAAATCAACCAAAGTCAGCCCACAGGAAAAAAAAAACAACACTGCAAAACAATAGGCTTGAATGTAGTCCATTGTCTATTTCTGTACAGAACAGAAATAGTAAAGCAGCATGAGAAAGAGCCTGTGCTTAGACGGAGCTGTGGCACAGCAGATGTGGAGCTTATAAATACAAGCTGCCATACTGCAGCACCACTTCACTGCTGGCAGCTTGAGTGGTTGGTTGTGTTGCCTGGTCATTTAAACACTCTGGGTCCAAATCCAGCTTCACTGCAGCTATTCTGTCTGCTTTATACGGACACTGCAAAGAGACTTTGTTGATATATCCAAGACCTGAACAGACTTTAGAAGATTTCACTCATGCCATTAATTTCAGAAAGAAAAATAACTGCTGCAAATTGCATTACAAAACATGCATTTTCTTCTTTCCAATTAAGCCTGTTGTTATTCCTTGTATTACCAATAAAGAAAACAATATTGGAATAGCTAGTACATTTTCACATGCAAGATTTCAAATAAAACAAATTTTATAAAAAGAAGAGAATGTAGGGGCTCTAGAAAGACACCAGAGCTATGTGTCCAAAGTAGGGTACTCCTTGTCACAGTATTGCCCTGAGTGATTTCCTCACACTTCTTGCAATTTGGGGTTCGGTTCATTTAATGAAGCACCAGCTTCCACATTTCTGCAACTCTAGGAGATGTTTATCTCCCATTTTCGAGACATTTCAAATTCTTACAGCTGGAGATAAATCTTGAAAACGTGAGCCAACAAGTCTATAAGTAGAGCAAAAAAATATGTTTACTTCTTTTTAATCTTTTTGGCTCTAATCAAGGGTAAGGCACATATATTAATAAAATTGATAATAAAGTAGATGTTCCTTTTGCTTGACATCTGGTTTTTCATCCTGTGGGGGTATGTTGAGACATGCTTTCAAGTCATGCTTTTAAGCTTTTCTCTGTGTCCATGAGGGCTAGTAATGTAAGTTTTCTTTTTAAATGGAGCATCAAAGTCTTCCAGAGCCAGTATTTGAATAAAGGAAAGACACAGTGATGCTCTCAGTAATAACACTGACATTTGAACTGAAGTGATGATGATAATAATGGAAGGCCAGAAAGGGTCTCTTATCATCCTGGCAGAACTCAGCTACCTCTTTTTTCAACATCTGTTTTGGTACTGTGGTTACTTTCCAGGTCTACTTGTGTATATTTTCATATCTTTTTCTCAAGTGGCAGAATCAAGTAAACTATTATATATGAATGATAGAGAAAAATATAGAATTGTTTGACCTAACTCTGAGATTTCGTGATGCCACTCTACAGATTTGGTGTGGAGCTTCCAGTGAAGTTTTTGGATTCACTTTCCTGATGGTGGCAGCCACCTCCCCTACGTGAGCTATGGCTGGCAAAGGGCTCCAGAAATTACTTACACATGTAGAAAATAATGGGGATTTTTGCTTGTGTTGCAAATGTGTGTGTGGGTATTTACTTTGCATTTTATAGTGGTAAGCTGCAGTTGTGGAGAGAGGGAAGTGTAAATGATGATAGCTACTGTCAAAGCCTTTGGCACATTCCTGGAATCCTGGCTAATGTCTGTGTAGTTGTGGAAGATAGATCACGTTGGAATGGTGTGCTTGCTTTTTGTTATTGCTGTTGCCTACCCCAGTTAAGGAGCTTTCCACCCAAAGGAGATGACTGACTAGGAAGGACGGAGACCCTGCTTTAACATCTGCTCTTTTAAATAACAAGAGGTGGGAAAAAAGGTGGTGCAGGGATGGCTGGAGCACAGCTGCAGCTGAGCACAGCCTGGCCCTCTGGGCAGGGAGGGACAGGTCTGGCTGACACACTGGCACTGGCAGACTGCTGAAGGACCCATGTCCAAGCTCCTTGGCTGGAGGGGAGTTGACTGGGAGAATCATTATGCCTTTGGGGAAGGAGGGAGAGAAGCAGGAACAACCTGCTAGCTAAGGCGTGGTAAAAGGCTTCCACCTCTCAGCTTTGGAAGTCTTAAAAAGCAAAGTCCCATGTGTGTGGCATTCACACAGTAATGAACTAATAAAATTTTTTAGAAAAGTAGATTAGCTGGGACAGAAATTAATATTTCTTTTAAAATTAGTGTATGTGTCAAAACACATATGGAGAGTTTGGAGAATAACTAGTGTAGATCTAATAAATACCTCACTGTTTTGAAATGATTTGAAATTCGATTTCTTACGCTGGTGCTTAGTCCCAGTGAAGCTACTGGCAAAACTTTTATTGGTTTCAGCATTGTTAAAACTTTTCTGTTACTTTTCTGTTCTACGTCCTTTTTGGGGAGCAATCCAGCTCCAGTACCAAGACTGTCCATTTTTATGAGAACTGAGCACTGGCATCGGCATTTAAAAGGAAGGGCACCTAGGAAGATAATATTGTACTGAAAAAATTTACTTTTTCTTTGTCGTGTTGCTTTAGTAGAATTACCACAATTTTTTTTTTTTTTCAAACTTGTCTGTTTCTGGCCTATTCTACAGATTGTGCTCTGGGAAACAGAATATAGCACAGGACACAGGATTTCTGGGCTATGTCACTAGTTGAGAGAATTGTTTATCAGTTCCGACACAGGGGCATAGATATTTTCTTATATTTCTTCATCTAATCCTAGACAGAATTCCCCAAACCCTCTCTGCTTTTCTTCTCCGTTCATGTTTGCCCTTCCTCTCTATCTGAAATCAGGATGCAGATTTCTTTAAAGTGACTTTAGTATTCTTTTGTTTTGTTTTGTTTTGTTTTTGTTGCTTCTTAAATGGTTGATAAGTCTGAAAACTAGTAGAAATGAAAATATGGGAATTAAGCCATGTTATCCCAAGTAGAATGAAGCTCAATTTATTGCTTTAAATTTTGGAAAATGGAAGATGAATTCTAGAAAATTTATTAAATAGGGACTTTGAAAAATGCTGACAGATTTGGGAAAAAAAATAAAACTGCATTTTAAAGAACCGTATTTCCTCTGAAAAAATGGCTTTTTAACTGTGTTTGAGTTTGCCACAGCTGACTTCTTCCTCTCAAATCATCTTTCAGATGTACTTACTCTTTCCCTTCCACAAAGCCCAAGCCAAGAAGTGACACGTAGTGCTTGTTGTAGTATCAGAATCTCTGTCTGAAGATTGACACAAAGCCAGTATAGCAGTTTCTTTTCCATGGTCACCAGCATTGCTCATTTAACACTTTTTTCTAACCATGGCCATGACCACTATTGTGTGTGCCTTGAAGTGGCTAAATGGACACCTTGGTTTTGTTTTGTGTCTGGCTTGTCAAAATCTTGGTGAAGGAATTTTGTCATGGGCTAAAACTTGTTAGGAAAAAGGGAACAAGAGTAAAATGGTGTAAGAGTTAAGTCAAAACTATTTTGAGGCTGTTGCCAATTTGCTTCACAGGGCTTTTTTCTCTTCAGACATTCCCAGAGCTAGGTCCATGTCCAAATCTGATGCGGGTGAAAATGGCTGTTTTCAGCTTCAGGACATCCAGCCAGGACGCTGTAAATACTTAGGGATGTGCAAACTTCACACATTCTGCTGATTTTGCAGCTTACCTGCTTACAGTGAAGCCCAAGCTCAAAGCTGTGTCGTTCTGTTTTGCAAGAACTTACACTGTACAAATTTACAGTGTCAGTAGTCTCACCACCTGAGGTCGTTCAAAACACTGAATTGAAGGATATTATTGGGGTATTTGATAGTGTTTTAAAGAAGTTTTTTAACTTAAATTGTAAATGTAAATTAATTGACTATATTCCTAAATAACTTCTGAAAATGAATTTACTTGTGTTTACTAAGCCATTAACACAAATCCTGCATTTACCTAATTTGATGTTCGTGTACTCACATCTACTTCCACATGAACAAACTTAATGCAGCTGAAATCACTGTGACTATAGACGTGAATTTAAATCAGTCAGCTGCTCACCTGCTGTCCTTAAGCAGGGTATCTGCTGTAAGAATGAAGAAAGAAATCTCTTCTTCCTCCTTCTGCAAGGGCTCCCCCCTGAGATGTCCATGGGACGGGTACCAAAGTGTCCACGATGACAGCCAGCTGCTGCAGAGTGCACTGCCTTGTGCTGGCAGTGCTTTGCTCCCTCTGTACTGCCCTTGCTTTGGTGATAGCTCAGGCAGGCTATCACTGTGCAGCATGCCTTATCTCCCTCTATCAGTGCCAGCTCCAGAGTGCTCTCTGACCTTTTCCAGTCCTGATGTGTGTGACCTGATTGCAGCTTAGGACAAACTTGTGCCAAGATTTTTTTGTTGTTGCTGTTCTGAGATGATGGACAAATCATGATGTAGCTCAGCCTTGTGCTGTGCTCTTCTGATCTGCACAGTGAATGACACTGAACTTGTCAGAGTTTTAAGAGTGTTGAATTGACTTGTAAATAATGGGAACCGTTATTAATAGCCATTAAATACTTTCTTTTCTGCAGTTCTGTCATCTTTGTTTATTCCCTTTTTTTACTCTGCTCAAAGCCAGAAACTGGTAAATGAGTGAAGCTGCAGGTTTCTGCATTATCACCTTAGTCAATTTAAAATCCAATACTTGAAATAAACTATCTGTAAAGGCTTGGATGCCATAGTTTATGGTGTCTACTGAATTTCTTTTTAACCATTATCTGTCTTGGGCATATTTTTTCTCCAATTGCCTTGCCTCTGTCAGGAGCCCAGCTGTGAAGGATCAGTGGTGGTTTGGTCCTCCACACCAGCTACCTGACAGCCCCAAGCCACATTCTCCGTGTGGAGTTCAAGCTCTTGGGGTGGAGCAGGGGTGCCAGGGTGGGTGCCAGAGAGTGCTGGCCATGGGCAGAGGGGGCAGACTGCTGGGAGGATGCTGCTGCCAGTAGCAGAAGAGCTCTGTCATACAGCAGGAATCTCTGCCCTGGGTGACGGACAACGCTGATTAAAAAAAGGGCTAAATGTCAACATTGTTCTGAACTGGTAATTGGCAATTTTCCAAGAGCATTTTAGACATGAGACTGGAGATTTTCTCCTCCCAGGGTGCTCTCCCCTCTCCTCCTCCTCCCCCTCCTCCTTCCCCCTCCAACCACTGTAACTCATTCTGTCAAGAACTGAGTGCTGTCCCTTCAGACCTTCAGATAAATCCTTTACAGCAACAATTTTTAAAGCTGCCGTAGTGTCTCTTTCTGTCTGTCTGTCTTTCTTTCTTGCCTTCCCCCTTATTAATTTATTTTGTGGCAAGGGGAAGGTGGCCCTGTGAGCAAGGTGGGGGTGGTGCAGAGCAGAGGGGTGAAAGCCATGTTTTGACACATGTGGCTTTCCATTTTTGCAGATGTCATTAGCACTCTGCTTAGTGACCAGAAGTTGATTACAAACACCGTGTAGCACCGATGCTTTGCCAAAACACTTGGAGAGGAGATCTGCGCTTATGCTCCCCTTGTTCAATTTGTCTTAAAATATATTATTACCAAAAAGATTTAAAGAAAAAATTATTGCTTGCAAAGAGGGACCCAAATCCCCAGGGCAGAATAAATAAAATAAAAACATGAGAAGTGCATTTATAGTCCTCCAGAAAACAAGAGTGCAGTCTTAAAAAGGTTTCCTTAAAATGAAAAATGAATCACTGAGTCGCCAACTGCTACTAATCTAAAAGTTAGTGCTTTTGATAGTGATGACTGTGCTGCTAACTCTTCGTTAGCAAGGGTTTTTAGTTGTAGAATAAGAGTGCTTTATAGAACATTTGCTCCCCTGTGGTTTAGAAATTAGCCTGTATGTGGAATAAGTGAGCAAAGATGGAACGTATTTTCCATTGCCCTAGTTATTCCTATGCGTGTGTGTGTGTGTTGGTGTGCTTTTGCATGTGTGTGTCTGTGCACTAATAGCTTTGTGGTGATGATGGAGATCTTCAAGATGATACAGAATGGAAATACTCTGTGATTTTCTGGAGTCAGCCTTTTAGGACTCCCTTTAGATGGGAAAGGCAGTGATTTCTGGAAAGCAGGTTTGCCAGCAGGCTGCACTTAAGATCCTTAGATGGTATTTACCGCAGAAATGTACATTACTGTGATGTGTTTGAATCTGGAAATAATTTTTCTCACAAGGGAGAAAACACCTTGTCATAAAATATAGTGTATTTTTACTTGTTTATTCAGTGTTATGTTTTTCTAATAAATTGTGGGCTTAGCCTTGTTTTCATTCATGTTAGTGGAAGATTTTCACCTGCATTCAATCTGGTAATATTGACTGTATCTAGCTCTGATGCTCAGTGTGAGATTTGCTTTCCAAAGCTTACACTGGTATTTCTGAGGGTCAGAAGCCGCAGCTGTTCCTGAAGCCATCAACAGCAATGTGAGCCCCAGCAGAAAACCTGTAAAGCCTTTTTCTCCTACACACAGTTCATGTGTTTTCAGCCTCTGTCATAGTTTGGCTGAGGACTCTATCCTCCACCCTCCAGTGGTCTCTGGGCAGAAGGAGCAGGAAGAAGTCACTGGTATTTTCCTCCAAGTGTGGCAGAAAAGCAACGTGTGCTGATGGAGTAAGAGCCAGGGAACTACACGGGCAGAACTTTCAGTTCAGCTGCCAGATCTGCTTTTTAAGAGTAGCTGGTAATGGGGAAATGAGTTGTTCAAACTGACTAGAGTCTTGCTTGTACTCTAGAAAGTGGGTCTATTTTCTTCTAACTAGGGTCTTTTGAAGGGAGTACTGTTTTCTGCTCTTTCCTGGAAAAAGAGCTAGGAGAAATCCCATTTTTCAGTATTGTTTGTTGAGCTTTCCTCTCTGCAGGTGAAGTCAAGTCTTTCCCTGTACCACTGTACACTTAACCTCATCACCTTTTTGTCAATTGGTTAGAGTGTTGAACTGACAAACGACTCGTGCCATGGGGCAACGTCTTAATGAAATTAATAACAATCCTTTAAGCAAAATTTATATTTCCTTAAATGGGAAGTGCTGATAGCAGTAGGCTAACCTCCCCCTTAGGACCCATGGTGGTGAAAAACCTCGGAGGCAAGAGAAGAAGGTCTCTTGGAGAGGCTGTGCATGCAGTGTCACGTCGGCAGCGGGAGCTGATTCCAGTTACTCCGTGTCAGCCCAGCTCTGGACGTCCTTGGCAGAGCGACAGCCAGGCCTCATTGGCTGAAACCCTTCCCGGCGCTGCGGCCACAAGAACACCCCAAGTATTTTAAGTTAGCTACGTAGGTCCTATTCTTAACTTTTCATCTCATCAGATACTTTTCTTATTAGGACTTGAGAGCCTTCCCTCTAAGGTAATGATGATGTACATGAAACATCCGTGATCAAGCCCTAGCTTGTGTGTTTCTAATGTGTTATGACTGTGATCCGTGCAATAGCTGTGCTCCAGCCCTGCTGGGCCATGTGACATAATGGCGTTTTTAATTTCCTCCTTCCAGTACGATTGTCTGCTCGCATGTAGGAAATTACTTTGTTTTTCGTGTTAATTGGTAGCACGACCTGTTTCAGCAATTCACCATCTCAAAGGTATGTCTGAGATCTCCAAATGACTCACTGACACGAACGCAGATGAGCTAAGGCCACTTGTGTTACAGAAGGGCCGAAAGCCAAAGCAGAGGATCTTGATATCCGAGATAGCCTTTTAGCCTGTCGGACCGTGAGCCCGTGGCCCACTTTGTTAATGACTGCAATGAAGTCTAGTGGCAAATGGTAGGTTGTAAGAGGCAGCCCGCAGAAGGAGTCATGTTAAATTCATGGCCTCTAGCTCACTTGATCAATTGCAAGCTGGTAGACATTTATTTAAAATTTATACCACATGAATGTCTGAGGTAATAGGTGAATACTGTAAAGGGTTTATTTAAAAGAATATTTGACCAGTAAGGTCTTTAGAGATGAAATATTTCATTTTCAAGGGTGTCCTGCATATTTGTAGAGGAGGAGGGGGAAGTAAAGAGGGATTTGGATAATGCGAAATACCACAGAAAGCAAGATTTTCCAAGGAAAACACCAGGAAGCTTGGTATGAGCATTTAATGTATGCTGAAGTTTTTAAAAGGAAACATTAATGGTGAAACATGCCCTCAAAGGACAAGCCAGCAATAAATTTTGTGTCACAAAATTACCTGTCAGTGAGATTATGTTTAAATAACGTAGAATTGTTCCTGCTTCTTCAGGGATTGGGAGAAACTTCACGGGAGATTGTTCAAAGTATTCAGAATTATGTGCACAAATCCCATTAACAATAATGGGATTTATGTGTTCAACCCTGCTCAAATGGCATTGAAAAATGCTGCTGTTGGTTGTTCTTCCCCAAAGCACAGACACAGCAAGGGAGCAATGAAATCCAGAATATTTTCTCTCAAGATTTTTTTTTTTTATTACCTTCCAGACGCAGAGTATCTGACTAGCAGCCCGTGTGTACTGCATTATTATTAAAGCCTAAAGGCAATTCTCCTTTTCCTTGGGTCGGGGGTGGGGTGGGATATGACAGCAACAGCAAAAAACCCCCACCAAACAGATTTGACATGTCAGCATTCCCATTATCTGTGTCAATGGGGAACATTATTACATAAAAGATCAGCAGGACTATGAGCATTTTCAATGAGTGGACTCCAGTAAAAGGGCTTGGTGTTGGCTTTTTTTCCTCTAATGTCCTTGCTTTAAAAAATCATGGTCTTTGTTTTGATGTATTGTAGATGAGACCAAGTCCTTACAAATAAAAGTATAAGGCAGAGAATGCTCCAAAGGTGAAAGACAGAGGAAGAAAGGGGAAAAATATACAATTAAGTCAACTATGACTGAACATGTTGCCATGGGATTTGATCTTATCCTATTTACAAGAGAAAACTTATGACTCATGGGTTCTAAATGATCGAGTCATTACTCATTTATGGAATAAAAAAAATGGATACCTTTTATGGGATTTTTATAAATAATGATTACTTCCCCATATTTGTGAATACTGAGCAAAGAAATGCTGCGGTCATAAAGCTCTCTGCATGCGTGGCTTCTGTGCAGACTTTTTGAGAAGTATTTAGCGTTAAGTGATTGTTTCTGTTTTCAGGCTTTATTCTCCATGGGGTTCTGCTCATTGCCTGTGTTGAGTTGTAACCCTTATTTCACAAAATCACAAAGGGAAAGTAAGATAGGTTTTGCCAAAATCCAGACAGTTGATGCCTAAAGTGCAGTTCAGGATGGACATGTAAAAGATACCTTTTTTTAAACTATTTTCTTTCCACCTAAGCCTGGGAGGGCTCTGCAGGATTCCAGCAGTTCTGCTTGCCAGTGGTCTCTTGTGATGGTCATGATGCTGCTTACCATGTACTTTTGCCTAGTCAAGATTTTTCAGCTGTTCCTGAGGAGCTTAAAAGACTTTATCCTGCCCCTGCACCCTTTCTGGACAGTGCTGACTTGTGGGTTATCACCCTGTGGCACTCTGGTCCAGCTTTAGTACCCTTCTCTTCTGCTGGTCTTTGTTAGGTGCAGTTAAAGCTTTTTTTTATCTCTACCATTGCCCTCACTCACAGGATTATTAAAATGGTAACCATTATGAGCTGTTTTTGAACTCTGTCTTTTTGCCCTGGGAGGGATCCATGCTCTTGTCATGGTGCATGTGAAGTGTTAACCTCTTGTGCTGCTAACCTTCCTATATAGGTTTGAAGAAGTGCACGTAACCATTACTAGGAAAGAGATATCTGCATATCAGATTAGAATCTGATTCAGTGAGAGGGAAATCCGTTTCAGAGCTTGTGTAATGGAGACAGTCACAGAAAAAACTAATCCTTTTTTGAAATTTTGATGTATGACAGCTGGGTAGATACAGCAGGAAAATGGATTTTTGAAGGGGAGCAATTGTAGTTTTAAATTTTATTGTTTGATGCACAGGCTTTGCAGTAACATTTCTCCTTGGGTGGGCAGTAATTTTATGATGGCCACAACTGGCTTCTGACTGAGTTCAAATCTAGAGTGTTCCGGATCCTAGAGATCAAGCCCAGTTATAAATTTTGCATTTGAAGTTATGCATGTTTTCCTGAGGGAGAGTATGTAAAAAGCAGAGGATGTGGGAGCAGTGAATGCTACATTCAATTCTTGGGTTACAGTCTACCTATAATATCTTTCCAGTTGTGTTTGTGTATCCATTTTTTCCATATCCTTGAATGTATCTCTCTCTGAAAACCAGACAGACTTCTACAGAGGATTCATAGATGTGAATTCTTAAAGCAGCTGGCCATGGTATTGAGATGAGCTTCCAAGGCTTTACTTGATTCTCTGGAGAAAAGAAACAATTGGAAGAGAAGCATAAAATGTGTATACTCGTACAACAAAGACATCCTATGGATGTAGAGATCGGAAACCCCTTGCTGAAATTCATTCCTAACACCTGTCTAGTTGTCCAGAGGTGCATTTTTTAGAGATGTATTTTTTAGGTAGATTGACTCCGCATACCAGATGAAAGTGGAATCTGCTTTCTTATTAATTCTGTTTCTGTGCCAAACTCTGTGTTTGTGGGAGATTATGGCTTTTAATGTACTGGGCAGTAAAATCTAGTATTCGACTTAATGTGATTCTGGCTGGCTTATGATGTCCTAAGAGTTACAATACATTCACACATTTTAGTGGTTTCTCCACCTCTTACAAACAGTCAAAGAGAACTTGAGATGGTAACACTGTCTCAGAAAAAATGAGAATTAGAATTTATATTTCCCCCTTTTTTCTATATATACACCTGTACCATTGAGTTGCAATCTCTAGGGAATCCTTTGAGGAAAATGGAAATTACTGTTTATGGGACACTATGTACAAAAGACAACACATTTGTAGAGAAAAAGAGAGGATACTTGCAGCCTGTCTCAAATAGCACAAGTATTCTTTTATTTGCACTACCCAGTGCTCAGAGACCCTTTTTGTAAGTTAAAAGAAGGATTAAAACTTCACACATGCTTTAACTTGAGGATGTGGAGAGATTTCTGGATAGCACTATTGTTCCTGTGAGCAAAGCCAATAAACTATTATCCAAATCCTTTTTCTGCTTTGGTGTCAGACAAGGAGATCAGCCAAAATGCTGGACTTATCTGGCATGTATTGGGTGTCAGTTATGAGCAAAATCTTGGTTCCAGCTACCAGAGTCATATCTCAGAGCTGCTCTCAACAAGTTAGATCAAGAAAGCTGTTGGGTTTTTTAAAACATTCTGCTCTGTGCAAGTGAGCTAATGTCATTTGTGTTCTGGACAGCTGTTGGATATCACAGCTGTAGCAACAAAATGTAAGATTTTCTTTTTAACATCATGCTTCAAAAGTGAAATTAAAAATTCTCTTGCAAAAATAACTGTAATAAATACAGTATGCATCAATAAATGTACCAAGGAAGGGCAGTCTGCACCTGATATAATAAGAATATTTCTTTTGAAACTTCTGTTCAAAGAAGTGGAGCATGTAGTTGTGACGAGTGACTTCTCTACAGAATTTTAGAATTCACTTATGGGATGGAATTTCTGTTATATTAATGTCCCATTTACACCATTTTGGCTTCATAAAAGTTACTCAAATATATAGGAAACTCTGGTCTATAGAACATTTTGTGCTCTGAGAAGAATTCTTTATTGAATTTTACAGGTTGCCACAGTTTTCAGGTCCTTTTCTGTGGAACTTAGAAATTTTAATCATTGTTAGTGTAAATATGGTAGGCACGTGTGGCTTTAATTTGCAGCAAAGCATTCAACACTTCCTGTTTTAGAACTGCATTTAAGCTCAGGCTAAATTTGTGCTTACAACAGCACAGAAAGATGCTGAATAATCCTGAAAACATTTGGCAGCATTCAGACTATGTAAAACCAAAATCCTGCTCTGGCTTGTTGGACCGAGGTGATTCTGCTGGCAAACTCTTTTTGGCTTGTAAATACTTAGCATGTGGTAAAATCACTGCCTGATTGAGAACTGTACTTGGGAGGAAGGTGTCTGACCTTGCACCAAGTTGGTGTTTTAAGCTGGTTTTTATTTTCTCTCTCTATTTTGGTCCCCCACTGTGGTTTTCTGAATACTTGTATACAGCTCTTCAACTACACACAATAGTATTATAATAATATTCCAGTATTTGAAAAACACCCTAGATTTAAACCTACAGGTCCATATATGTGAGCAGTTGGTGATGTTGCATGAAGCTTCCAATAACCTTATTTATTGAGAAATTGGATTTTTTCTTATAAGTGAATACACTGTTGTATTATTTTTTAGGATAATATTATATTAACCACTGTGACACAGTCTGCTGTGAACTAACTTCAGATGTTCACGTTATGTGATCTGAAAAATGTCTGTGTGGAGTTGGATTTGGAAAGTACACGATTTTGCAAACTGAACCCAGTGATCTAGCACACTTTAATCAAGAGTCATTTCAATAATCAGCCTTTTGTGGTGTACTTTAGTGTCTCTTGTTACAGAAATATATATCATATCATGTTAAACAGAGATAGGTTTTTCATTTGTTGTCGAAATAAGATGTGCCTTGATAACAGAAATTACTTACCAAGTGTTACAAGATTTAGTGTCCATCCATTAAACTAAAAAATCTGAAGAACTATGGCCTCTTAATGCTGGTATGAGTGGAAAAATGGAAGTGCCTGATTTCTGCTCCTTGCACTGGAATGATCCCCCAGGAAAGGTGTAAAAATGCATGAGATTCTGCAAGCGTGAACCAGGTTACACACATGCTGTTAATCTCTTATTGTGCTTGAAATTCTGCTTATACACATTACTACCCACTTTTAACAGGGATCATTTAGGGAGAGGGAAATCTTTCACCTAGAAATAGTCTAACACCAAGAAATAAAATAAAAGATGATGAGGAGCTGTAGGTCAGTGTCAAAATTGGAGAGAATGCCCCCACTGTCTCCCATGGATCCTGCCTCATACATGCACCTCTATGGTTGTTATATCACAGCTCCTGACACTGCATCACATCACTTTCTCTTCAGTTCTAAATAAATTTAAAGAACTTTTGATTTAATAGATGTTATTCTTATATTTTTCTATTATTGCTGCATTTTCATGACAGAAGAGCAGGATATTGCTCAGAGTGCTGGTTGTTCCCCCCTCACTTAAGGATTTCTCTGTCCTTTTTCCCTCTCCTTTTTGTCTCCAGGTTATTACACTGAGAAAATTTGTCTCTTCTGTCTACCAGTGATAGCCTTTAGATCAGGGTATTGTTTACTTCATAGCCTAAAAATGGCTCTTACTCCTTCATCTGACTCACTGTTTTACAGTACAGTCACAGATCAGTTTGGTTTCAGATTCTCAAAGAAACAGATTCTATGGGAATCTATTTTTTCTGATCAAGAGCTGGTACCAAACTGAAATACACTGCTAGAGGGAATATCTTTTCAACTTGGCCCTTAATATAAGGACCCTCTGAAAGTTGTTTCATAACATTTGAATGTCTGTTTTACTCGTCTGCAAACTTTTTGGGATCAGTTTTAGGAGAAAATGCAGAAATTTGAAAAAATGCAGAAATACAGACACTCCCATATTCTCTGAAGCATGTGAGTTATTGTTTACTGTTTTTTTTGGTTTTTTTTCCTAGATAGATATATAGTTTCTTTGTGGATGGAAGATTCTTCTCCTATCTGCTCTATGAATTTTCTTTTTCTAAGTTCGGGGATGGGTGTAGGGGGAAAGAATCCAACCCCACATTGTCATACAATTGTCACTCAAGTTTGAAGTAACTGTTTAGCAGTTTTGAAGGTGGTTTTCTTCATGTTTTTTAGCTCAAAAGTGGAAGGATTGGGAGCACTGTGATACACTCTGCTCACTCAGTCCTAACTGACACAAGTGGTTAATTAATGGTTCGTAATTTATTATGTGACATTTTTTGGTTTTTTAAAAGAATGTTAAATACTGCAGAGAGTTGATATTGGTGTATCATAACTACTACCTGACATACTCTCCTTATTATTTAATTTTTATTTTTAAACTTTTTTTTCTTTCGTATTTTTAAATAAATTTTTAATGAAAAGACATTTTTTCTGCATGGCAAAGTAACAATATACTGTCTGTAAGAAAGGAGGGAGTCCCTGGACCTACATACTCCAGACCTCTAACATTCAGCCAAGCCCCATCCAGATGCTGATACGTGATTGAATGTTTCTGTCTGCTGAATCCCAGGCAAGAAATGAAAATATCATGCTGTGCAGTAGATCCACTAGGGAGAAAACACATGTACACATCTAATTAAAAAAAGAAATCCACCCCAACCCTGAGTACAGCCCTGTGATGTCCTCTCTATTTTAGCTGAGGGTGTCATACTATTGAAGGATGTGAGGAAGGCTGTAACAGTATTTAGTAGTACTGTTCTTCTGTAAGGTACCTCCTTACTTCACATGAAGCTGTTGTTATCCTAGGCTGTGTTACTTACAAGTATAATGTAAGGATAACTTCCTGTATCCCTGCAGTATTTTAATTATTATTCTCACAAGTTAATGTTAGAGTCAAAATGTTATTCTCAGTACATTAAGAGGGAAACAGCAAGACAATCTAATTTCACCTCTTCTTGTGGAAACCAGTGCTTCAGCCTTAACCTGTGAACACTTTTTTAATACCAGGGACACACTCAAGGATAAACAGCCTGAACTTGCTGTAATTGATAAATAATTTTTTTACAGGAATGGCAGAAGGCAACAGTGTGCCTTTTTTCTTAAGAAATAAAGGGAAGGAAAATAAGGAAACAAAACCAGCCATGCCTTTTCCTCATGAACAGAAGTGCTGAACACAGTCTGATAAAGATGACTTTCTAAAGCATTTTTTTTTCCTTATAAGAGAAAGGGAATAAAACATTTACAAGTTTGCTTAGAGATTTTCCTTTTAAGGGTGTGAAGGAGAGAACATATGGATTTGCATTCTTGTATACCAGCCTTTTGCAATCCCTCTGGCTCTTGCAGAGACTATTCCCTTTTAATTTGACTTGGTATTAAGCACCTGAATGTCTGCATTGAGGACCATGCTGGGGTCTACCATATGCTCACACGTGGTCAGAGAGGTGAGAATGAAGCACTTGGGCATCATGCAACACGTGCTCCAGTGAAAACCCAGAAGGAATTTTGGCTGAGTTAGTGTTGTCCTTAGGCCATCCCCATAGCTTATTCCCTATGCTCTTTTCAGCTAATTGTAAGAGATAGTGCTTTCTCCAGGCTTTTAGTCTTTTTGTGTATCCCCACAAGAGAATCTAATTAAGGCTTATTAGAGCATTGACTCTGTGAGAAGTCATTTAAATGGGGCTATCAATCTGCTGTCCAGCTGTTACAGATCCAAGTGGAATTTGAATTGACAGCAGAGCCTGAGAGGAGCTGTTTTATCTCTTTACCGTTTTCTCATGCATCACTTTAAAAGCGTGCATGGCAATAGATAGGGTTACCAAATCTATATTTTGGGACCTGACTTCCGAAGGAGGTGAACACCTGGATCTTTCATTGAGTTGTGCTGAAATTGCAGATGATGCCTTTGCAGATCAGGCTCCCTGGAATTATTGAAAAAGATTTTCAAATGTATGGTCTGTGAGCCACTACCTCCAGGGATCCTTTGTGATCACCATTGCTGCTCACATGTACCAGCAGGGCTATCACAACCACCTCCTTCCCTACATGAGTAAAAATGGGAACTGAGATCCCTCAACAAGCAATTCAGCTTCCCCTTCAGATGACTAAAGCTTCCTTGATGCAATGGTTGCCAGTCAGAGAAGAGTGACCACCATCCTTCCTGCCCACACTTCATCAAAGCCTCCTGTTGTGCTAATTTTTGAGTTGCAGGGAAAATCACAGTGATTTAGTGGAGGTCAAGGCAATAAGCCAGCAACTTTAGTAAATTTAACTCTACACAAGGACAGTGGAAAGAAGATGCCTAGGATGCGAGAAGTAACCAAGCAAAGGAAAGCCCTTTAAAGTTTGAAAGAAGTGAATGCATTTCCATGGTTGCTTGTATTTTGGGCTCTAGGCAGCAGGAGATGGGGATGGAGGAGAGGGAAGGGAGGCAGTTCATAAATTCTTTAAAGATTTTGTTCTTTCCCTAGAATGTGGTATTTTTCAAAGGCCAAAGTTCAGTTACTACCCATGTGCTACCCCTACAAGCATATAACATTTGTCCTTGTCTTTTACAGTGATCCATTCGATAAAATCTGTGATCCTTTTCTGTCGGTGATGTAGCTCTAGTGTACTGCTAATAAGCTTGCTTAGAAAAACAACCTTTAGCATCTTCACATCGTGGACAGCTTTTGAGGTGGTGGTGATGGTTGTAAAGTCCTGTTACTCTGGTTGTGATGTAAAGCCTGTTGAGGTGAATGGGAGTCTTTCCATTTCACTAGGCTTTAGATTTGTATCCCTCCCTATAAGCAGAGCTAAATCTAAACCATTTAATATTTGGAAGAAGAGAGCAACACAGATTACACTTCCTGGCTCTGGAGTTTCCTTTGTGTTGTCCTTAGGTCAAAACTTGTCTTCAAATTCTGTCTCTACAATGTTTATTCTCACAAAAGGAGATAAAGGTCTTTGTTCCTCTAGAAGTCCCTAGATGACTAGATTGAACAAACAGAGCAGTAGTGTTCTCACTGTTTTCCATCACCTACTAAAGAGCAAAACCTTCTCCCTCCCCCAGCGTTTCCATTTCCTCTACTTCCTGGCTTTGCAGATTGGATAACAAATGCTGAATATTTCCTGAAGTTGACTAATGACAGGACATTGGTGTCTGCAGCTGAGCAGTCTGGTTAGTGCTGGGTTGAATTCTTGACTGAAAGGAGGTGCTACAGCTGTGTTTATGGAGTCATCGTGTCACCCCTCTGCCCCCATATGCTTCTGTCCTTTTAATACCATTAGGGTATGGTGTCAGCCTAGTCTAAGCACCCTGTGGGAAAGAGACTTCAAATTACTTTTAATTTTATTGCACTATTATTATTCCCTCAAAAAGATTATTATAGGCCAAGCTGAGATACAGTGTTCGTATGGGTTTTTTTTCACATTTTGCTCAACAAAGGCCATTAATGATTGGGGAAATTCATTATCTGAAATGAATGGTTGTATTTGGTTTGTGCAGGTTTTGGAAGCAGGGCTGGCTACAGTGGTGGCTTCTGTGAGAAGGTACTAGAAGCCTCCCTTGTATCAGAGCCAGCTGGCTCCAAGATGGGCCCACTGCAGGCCATGTCTGAGACCATCAGTGATGGGAATAGTGCCTCTGGAATAACAGACATAAGATGGAAAAAAGTTATTGCTCAGAAATTATTACGTCCAGAGACGATAGGAGTGAGAATATGTGAGAGGAACAACTGCAGACAGCAAGGTCAGTGCAGTAGGAGGGAGATGAGGTGTTTCAGGCACCAGAGCTGAGATTCCTCTGCAGTCCATGGGGAAGACCCTGGTGAGACAGGCTGTCCCTAGGCAGCCCATCGAGGTTCATGGTGGGAGTAGAGGTTCACCTGCAGCCCATGGAGGAGACCCATGCTGAACTGACTGCAGACCCCATTCCCAAACCACTGTGCCTCTAAAGGAGGGGAGATAAAGAAAACGGGAGCCCAGGAAGAAGAGAGGGGTGGGGAGGAGGTGTTCTAAGATTTGATTTTATTTCTCATTATCCTACTCTGATTTGACTGTCAACAAGTCAAATTATTTTTTCCTTGAGTCTGTTTTTCCTGTGATGGCAACAGATGAGCAGTATCTCCCTGTCCTTATTTTGACCCATGAGCCTTTGTTATATTTTCTCTCCCCTATGCAGCTGAGGAGGGGAGGGACAGAGTGACTTTGGTGGGCACTTGGCATTCAGCCACAGTCAATGCAGCACAATGGCCTTTAAAATTAGGAGGAAGAGAAGATAAGATCTTCTTCCACAGGTGGAAATCACATTGCGTTTGGTTTACACAAAGTTTGGTTATGCACTCCCGAAATTGAGAATGTTTAGAACTGTGTTTCTTAGGTCTTCTAGCTACCCTTTATACTGAGAATATAACTGCTGAGAGGGAAAGGAATTTTATTTTACAGCTTAGGCTTTTCCTCTGAAATGGCTAGACTGTCTCTCCTTTTGTCTGGGGGATTTCTTTCTCATTATGTCATTAAAACTTCAGTTGCTCCATTTCTTTTGTGCTGACAGAAATGCATAGATCTGTGTTTCTGTATGTATCAAATTATATGGCCTTCTCTGAGAAAAAAAGTCAAATATCCATGTGTCCCTTGGCCTGATTAGTAATGGCATTCATGTGAGCAGAGAAAGTCCAGTGGCAAAGAAAAACAGATTATTTCCTTAGCTGGTATGCAATGGCTGTTGATTCCAGTGTCCTAAAGTGCTACCAGATATGCTTGCTTTGGAGCTGGAAGCACCTCTTCAAAGACAGACAGAGATCAGCAACCAAAACAGTGAGCAACACAAAAATGTAAGCTCCTAAACAAGGAAGGTGAAAAGATGGGATAGAAATGGGTTGTGAAGTGACACGAGGTTTAAGGTAACAAGGAAAAAATCAGACTGTTGCATTGTTTGTGAATCTAATGGATGGAATTCACACCCAGATACCTGCTGGCAAATATACCTGTGAAAGAAATCTTAAAATGAGTGGGCTCATCTCCTGACAGGCTACAAAAAACTATTTATTTGACACATATGCTTACTTTGGTGCCATTGGCTTATTCTTGACTTAAATAGGATTTTAGCCTTGTTTAGTAAATGAAAGTAGAAGACATATTTGAGTTTTTACAAAACTTGGGATAGATTAAAGTATCTAAATTTAGGATACACATAGAGTACTTGTGACTAGTTTTGGGGCATGTTTTTACTTGCTATAGCCATTTGTCCTTTTTCAAATTGAATAATATCTTTGCTTTTATATAAATGTTTGTATGCTAGCTATAACAAATGTAGGAAAAACGTGCACTTCAGTAAAAAGCCCACACACCATCAAATCCTTAACACTTTTCTTCCTTTCCTCCATCTTCTCCATAACTGTTATTAATTTTTTCCTTTGCTATGTTCTGATTCTCCAGTGTAGAGGCTTTCAAATGAAAGTTAACAGATGCTCTTCCATACAATCTGACTGCTCCTGAGGGGAGCTTGTTCCCACCAGACGTTTTACAACATCTGTTTGAAGCTAACTTCACGTTCCCTCTGTTCCATCTCAAACTGGAAGCCCTGATGAGAAGAGATGAGAAGGTACATGTACAGAGGCAGGGCTTTGATCCACGATGCCACACACTGACTGACATTTCCACTTACATTGAAACATGCTGCTCTCAGATACATGGTAATAAACAGGACTCTTCAGCTGGCTAACAGAGATGATGTTGAGACAGCAGGGGAAAAATTTCACCTTTGTTAGCAGAAAAGTTTCTTTATATCTAAACCTTGGAAACATTGCTTATACAATCCGATAATATTTTTTTTGTTTGTTTTATTCACTTACAGCATGAATTTTTGTGCATTTATTGGTATGCTAGCACTCTTATTCTAGTGAGTTTTCTGCAGTTTGTTGGCAGAACTTCAGGATTTTTCCCTATACCAAATTTTATCAGTTCAAACTTATCCTGCTATAGTGTGTAAATACAATTTTTTCTCCATTAGGGCAATGCAAACTTCTTTGTTCATATTAAACTTTTCTTATTCCAACTGTTTTGTCACTCTGTTCTTAATTAAATTAGTTGCCTTTGAAATTATAGCATTTAATGCTGTCTCTTTAAAAAAATAGGGAAACGAAGATACACATTTTTCAGAGGGGGAAGGATATTGCAAAATTGTTTTCACAATTCTTCAATACACCTAAAAATACAACACTGCAGAAACAAAGAAATTATTTCATTGCAGCGCCATAATATAAGCAGTTATGAAGTCAACTGAAAACTTTTCCACTAATACTGATGAACAGAGTTTTCTAGAGCTCTTTCTTTTTAAACATATAATCTTTTGAATGCTGACCTGTGAGAATAAAGAAATTTTTTGCGGCACTTAAAAACTTTGATAAGATATATCTTATTTTCCTTTTTGAAAAGTGCATGTTTGTTATTTTAATCTATAGCCTGGATTCCATTGAAAAAATTGTGAAAACGTTAATTTATTCTGGACCTTTTAAGTAAAAGTTCTGGAGTGACCTAAAAACTTATATATTTTGAAAATAAGTAGTAATTTTACCAAAAATTCTCCCCACCCAATGATCATGTCATGTCTCATTCTGTTCTGGCTCCTCAAGCTTTCACAAGCTGTCTAATTCCTAGTCCTCTGAGACAGGAATTTAGGAATAAATTGGGTCATCTTTTGAAGTAGTAGTATTGACCAAGTAATAATTTTAATAATATTTAATTCATCCTTCATGTATTGCTATGGTCAGTTCCAGTCTTTTTTCTAATAAGTCATTCTCCTGACTTAACTACTTCACTGTGTTGTGTCAGTGGCTGCTGGAAACAGGGATGGCCAATGATGCAGCAACCCTGCCATGCTTGTGAGAGTCACAGTACTTCCCAGACTCAGTATTTGAGTTGCTTTTAGTTGAAAAATTTCTTTTAAATTGTCTCCACAAGTGAATTCTGAAGATTCTGAATGAATCTTCAAGGGTTCTCAGTTGCTAATGTACTATATTGCATGCATCAGGTAACAGTGATGGACTGAATGTCTACTTGAAGATCATCACTTTGTCTTACTATGATGGACCCTGAGAGACAAAGGAAGTTCAGAGAACTCTCTTACTTTTTTCTGCAAATTAAATAGCTTGGACCAGTGGTATCTCCCAAGTGGTATCTCCCAAGATGAGAAGTGCCAAATCAGTAAGCCAAGCAGGGGAAGTTGCTCCAAGATGTGAGAACCTGGTATGAGAGTTCCTAATATTTTAGGCTATTTGGATTTGATTGAAGCTGCTTTTTGAAAGTTCTGATAATCTTAGCTGAAGTATCTGACAGGAGGCCAACATGAATTTCCCAACCTTCCAGTTCTTTTGTGAATTACTGAGTCATGGCAGAGAGAAATTGTGGTAGTATCTTGAGATTCAATCTCCAAATCCACAGCTCCTTCCCCTCCTAGATGGTTGACTCCAAGCAAGATTGGAAGTTTAGACAGTCTGACCATGTCACTTCAGATTTGTGGTGGTAGATCTAGCAGCAGTGACATGGATGAATGACTTCAATAAAGAAGTACAGTGGAATAGCATCTCCCAAAAACCTATTTGTACCATATGTCATGCTCCCAAATGATGCTTTAGTAGAACCAACAACCTTGGGGTCTTCTGCTTGTTATTAGAAACATTTGCTGTGAGTTCCTTGCTACTTTTGGTGGTGCTAGTGGTGTGGTGTGGTGTGGTGTGGTGTGGTGTGGTGTGGTGTGGTGTGGTGTGGTGTGGTGTGGTGTGGTGTGGTGTGGTGTGGTGTGTGGGGGGAGCATGGAATATCAGAAAACAGTAACTCTCACTCTGTTCATTGACATAAACCGGCTGTCAATTCCTCGTGGGACCCAGGCTGATAAAAAACAGGGAAAAACTATTTTATTTGCAATGTAAGGAATTTTAGCCTGTGGAGATTTTTAGTTCAACAGCAGTAAAGGTAGGGACAGCAACCAGTGAGGCTGTTAAAGGTTACATTCTCTCCCACCCTCTCTTTTTTCCCAGTCCCTTGAGTCATAATTAAAACTCCAGAAAGTGAGAAGCTGTTACTAATGCTAACATACAATTTGGCACAACAGAATCATGCATTTACTGACTTGTGGTTTTTATTTAATTTCATTTTTTATAGGTCAGGCTGAAATTTTACTTTACTATTTGGTTTACAAAGGGCTTTTTTTTTTCTGAATCTGGAACTTCTAATTTCATTTAAGAGTTTCTCAGGTATAACAATTATGGAAACAAACACCTTGTTCAGCAGCCTGACAATAATTATCTCCTAATGGAACAATTAGGAACTTTAATCAGATGTGACTTTAGTGCTCTCAAGTTGAAAAATGCTGGAGATGGTCTCTTGTGCTTTGTACTGTTTAGAATTTCTCCCAAGAAATTAGCTGGACACAAAGATGAATTAGTTACCCTTTGTATCTTTTTGAGAGTTGTTCAGATTTGAAGGAGTGGTTTCATAATAATGATATTTATATACTATCTTTCCCAGGACTGAAACAGTATACAGGGTTACTTTAAAGGCCTCTGCTCAGACAAGACTTTGTGAATTTGGTGGGTTAAGTCTGAGAAAGAATTTAGGAATTTGTAATGCTGCTTTCAGCCATTTTCTTAATGCTCTGAAATGTATTGTGGCTCATTTATAAGAAAGGCTCTCTGTCAACACAGAATTCCTTTGAGTACCTGCTGGAGAGGTTTATTTACAAGTCTTTATGACTATTCATGTCTGAAGTTAACTACAGGTCTTAGAAAGCCATTCCTCAGTAGAAGGTTATTTTTCTAAGACAAATTGAGATGGAAGGCTGTTGCTCAACCCTGAGACTCGAATGTGAGCTTATACTTCCCATGTACAAATATCACAGAGGCAATTTAAACTGGTCAGTGAGATTCTTGGAAAATCTCGCAGTGAAGGAGAAAGAATTATTGGCACCTGTTGGATCACCATTGCCATTTCTTAAAATACATAGCCCCTTTTAAGGTCATCTGTTAAACTACTGGCCACCCTGACCTTGCAGTCTGGTGTGAATTCACCCCAAGGTAATATGAACTAGTAGAGTAAAAAAAAAATTCTCCCTCCTGCTGCAGATACATTTCAGTGCTTAACCACCATTTGTGTTTTCTTTCTTCCCTTTCTTGTCTACGGGATAAGATACCTTTGGTCTCAGGAAGCCTGGAAAGCCTTGGGCTGCAGTTCACCTGGTGGTATTCTGTTCACAATAGATCCCAGTTTTCCTCATGTACTGAGACCACCAAGTTTAGATCAGCCATTCCCTGTGTCATGATTTGCTGTTGCTGTGCAGGATATGGCAAACTGCAGGGCACGAGTTTTCATGAGTTTACTGCGAGACCCCAGGCATGCAGATGTAGCATCAACAGTGTCTCTTGAAATGCAGTTATAATCCTTGAAGAGTATTCCAACTGCCATCCTCATGCTCACATTATTTCTTGGTGCTGCCATCTCAATAATATGACACGAGAAATGTGAATTGTGGGGAAAGTTTGCCTTGTTCTCATTCAAAGAATGAGGATTAAGTCTTCTCCATAGGTTGCCACAAACCAAAGTCTATTAGATCAAGCCGCTTGCAGAGATCAAGATGTTGCAAATTGTAAAATCAAAATCAAAGAGTACTTTCCCTCTAGTTGTCTAGATAGCATATCAAAGTGTATCTGTTGTCATATTTAATGAGGCAGAATTGAAATTCTGCAGTTATGAGATTGAACGCTAAATAAAAGCAGTTTTTACCTACTAAGATAGGAAAAGAGAGTAAAATTGCTTGATAAGCTTACCTGTGCTGCTGCTGCTTGTGGTACCATTTTGTAGTGCTCATTTTCTACAAATGTTCATTCATCCATTTTTAATAAGAGTGAATCTCAGACAGAGATACCAATTTCCAGATGCATTTTTGCTATCCTGGAGAGTGTTTATTTTCATTCTGAAACAAAGTGAACTTTACTATCATAGAATATTTTAAATTAAAACAAAAAATCTCAAATTATGTATTGACACAGTGCTCTTGTTTCTAAAAACCTAATAAGAAGTCAAATAAGTATCCATACTGAATAAACAGATTATTTGTTTTTAAAATATTTTTACCTTCTGGTACTACTCCTAGTCTGATCTCTGGCTTCTTGATTATTGAATCCTGAGGCTAGGGTCAGAGAATCAGATGTTCTCTCTCTTATTTTAGGTCAGGAGTTGAGAAGACTTCTTTCATGTCTTCATGGTTTGTGACCTGTAGACACCACCATAATATAAGTAATAATAAACACACTAATGTGTGCCTGGTGAAACTCCCCTGAAGCCAAAGGGGTTATGCTAGTATAAGGTAAAAATTAGGATGATTATTTGCCTTAGAGGCATCCTACACTTTGTGTATCTGTAAAAACTATCAACAATTGCTCTCTGGGTAGCATTTACAGCTGTGGTAAAGCTGTATGAAGTTTTTTCTGAAGGTTTTCATCTTCTTCTGTGTCAACAATATTTAAGTATGTGCTGTCATGGAGGATTATTAGTGCATCCCTGATATTGCTGAGCACTTTCTCATTCCATAATGGAGCAGCATTATAAGTGGCAGTCTGTAGTGCCCTTCACAGTAGTGTGTCCCAAGCTCCCAAGACTGCTATTCTACATGCCATGACAGGAGATGGCACTTGGATTGACATTCCAACACCTTTCTTGCCCACACAGCGAAGCTTCAACATTGCCAGCTGACACTTTCTTTTCACACTGGAATTCTGTAGTTATAACTCAGTCTGTTTGCGTGTCTCAACTTCTATTTTTAAGCACTGCTAATCCCTAGCTAAGGGCCAGCCTTCATCTGGCCTTACAAGGGTGCCTGGTGGCAAGGGAGGTGGTGGGCAGGGACCCAGA
Source organism: Sturnus vulgaris (assembly GCF_052056855.1). NCBI lineage: Eukaryota > Metazoa > Chordata > Aves > Passeriformes > Sturnidae > Sturnus > Sturnus vulgaris. The sequence goes on from NC_142243.1 coordinate 34,184,150, forward strand.
CCTTGTGTGGTTGTCCTTGAGAGCCAGGCACAACTGCTACCTTAAAAGCATGGACACACAAGATGCTCTTGCCTTGTCTCCCCATTGAATGCAGAAATGCCAGCACCTGGAGGAGCTGTGCTCCACCACATCCCATATGCCCCAGAGAAAGAATGTCCCCTCTCTGGAGGACACTCTGCAAATGGCAGTGTGAACCTACTGCTCTCTTCTATTGTGAACCTTGTCTGCAAAGGGCAGCTGAGCTTTGAGGTGGTTGGATATGTATTTTATTTCAACTGTGAAGGTCCTCATCTTGTGTGCTTTCTCTCAGATTTACAGAATTTGTAGAATGGTTTGAGTTGGAAGAGATCTTAAAGATCATCGTGTTCCAATCCCCCTGCCATGGGCCAGGGACACCTTCTGATAGAGCAGATTGTTCAAAGCCTTATGCAATCTGGCCTTGAACTCTTCCAGGGATGGGACACACACAACTTCTCTGGGCAACATGTTCCAGTGCCTCATCACCTTACAGGAAAGAATTTGTTCCTAGTAGCTAATCTAAACATATTCTCATTTTAAGCCATCAGCCCTTGTCTTATCAAGGTTTACAGTTGTCAGTTCACTCAAGGAAATTAGGTCTGTAGTCTGTGCAGACCTATCCTTGCATTTGTTGCATGTCTTCCTAAACAACAGGAAAATAGAGATAACAGAGTGGAAGTTGTGTTGCAAACTGAGCAAGCAGCCTGTGTGCTGCTAAAATGGGTAAGGAAACTCTTCTGTCAGTCATGGAGATATTGTTTCTGCTGGAAAACTCTGTTGGAAAGAAGTAGGGCACCAAAAGGGCAGCACTTAAAAAAACCCCAAATGATTGTTTCCTTGAGAGAACCCTACTCTTGTTTATTTTTTTGTGATATTGCTGTCCATCTCCTCCAGCAGCTCAGTGAGGATGATGTGGAAGGTGACTTTCCTGCCACACACTTTTCCAACTACCCAGCTGCTGTTGCATCCAAACAAACCGTGGAGACTGGAGAGCTGATTTTATAGTCTTTTGAAATAGCTGGCTTACTGAAGCAAGGAAGGATCAAGCCTGCTCTCTTTTTTCTTCTGGGAATGTTGAAGACCCTACAGATAGGGAATTATGTTACGCTTTTCAAAGAAAAGGGTTAGTACATGCTATCGCTTCCTGGCAAAAGCTCTGGCTCATTAAGTGGCCAGCAGGAATCAAACTGCTAAAGCTTGAAGCAGATATAGTTTCAGTGTGCTTTTGCAATAAAAGTAGCTGAGAATGATATGGTCTCTTGGAACTTTTATTCACATTCTGTTTACTTGATATCCTTTTTAGTCAGATGTTGAAATCGGTCTCCTGCAATGTCTTAAGAAGCCTATTTAAGTCTGGAGCAGTGGATTTTTTTAGCTGGGCAAGGCCTTTGGTTGATCAGTTGGAAGAAGGATGGTGATTTGGAGGACGTGCATAAGGAAGATCTCATCAGTACTGATATCAAAGGATGTCAGCCAAACCAGTGTTTGCAGGAGGTGCACAGAGAGTCCCAGTGCCTCTAGGTTTAAAAGCATCTATCCATTAACATTAACCTTTTGTGACAAAGTAAAATACATTCAACTAACTTTTTGCTTCAAGTCAGAGTTTGCAATTAAACGTTTGTTCATCCAGGCACAGATGGACCTTTCCATCTTGCACCTGGATCCCTGATATTAAGGTCCAGCTGGGCAAGTCTATCACAGTACAAACTCATCTGCCATGTGTTGCATTCAAAGCTTAACAAGGAGGGGCCATACATCCTGTGCAAATTAAGTAAGTTTAATTTCCAGTAGGCGTCTTTCTATTCATGCCAAGCAAGTATCTTGCGACTTACCAATTTTTCCATTACTCACTTGCGCTGAAGTTTAGCAGGGTGGTAAAGGTTATGGAATTTGTTGTGCACTTTTATTGATATTGTTCTGCTTTATTTACTAACTTAATTTGTAATATTTCCTGGAGTGATGGCAAACTAGTAAGAAATTGTCCAAGTGTGGACCTGAATGAAATATACTCATTGGTATCTGCCTCAAATCTCATTCGGCGGTGAGTAGCACACAGTGTTCTGAATGCACCAACCATTGAAACGTCATCTTTTAATTTTTAACAGTAGAAATAAGAAAAGGAAATAATTGGCACTCTGTGTATGGTGAAGCTGTTAACAATAATTTTCTGTTTGTTATTTTACTTTTTTATTAGGGAAATGGAATATACTATACATTTTGTTTTGCCTGAAATTATATAAGCAGTAAAAGTTTGTGAACGAAGGAGCACATTTTGAACTAATACCACAGCACTTCTATTTCATTTTATGATTTTTTTTTATTTCACTTCAGAGAGTACTTCTCCTGAATTCAGGGAACAGTAGGAAACCCACCCACTGGCTAATTTAACTTTTAAAATTTGTCTTTCTTCAAGTGAAAAAAAGAAGTAGCCTGCTGACTATTTTATATATCTAATTTCTGTTTCCAAAATTGTTCATTCATATCCTGCTGAATTTTGATTTTTTTTTTTGTTTGTTTGGTTGGTTGTTTTTCTTGGTTTTTGTTTGTTTGGTTTAGTTTGTTATTGTTTGTTTGGATGTGTTTTTTCCTTCATTCATTTAATAATGTATTTCTGATATTAATCTAAACTAGGAAAAAGGAGCCAAATTAGATATGTGCTTAGAAATTTAATCAACAAATGTGCAAAAAAGATTAACTATATCTATAGATGCAGAATCTATTAAACAAAAAAAGAAGGAAAAAAGTCCGCTTTTTTCCTGGTCAAATAAAATAAGACATAAACCAGACTAGAGGTTGGATTCTATGAAGAAAAGCATTCTAAAAGGAAAACATGCAAACATTTAACCCTATTTTTGTATGGCTAGTCTCAATATAGTTTATATAGTGAGCCTTTATTGACATGCCAGCTGGTCTAAGTAAGACAACTTTATATGGCTTATTTGCCCTGTTACCTGTTGTCTTTTAAACTCCCATGTGAAATATTTTTGATAATCTGTTACAATCCTGTTTGATGCTTATCTGAAAGCATTTCTTCTAATTTAAAAAATCTAACTGGAATGTGTCTGCAATCTTTTATTTTACTTCACAATTGTTTTACTGAAATGTTCGGGTTATTTTTTCAGAGCAGTTTTCTTTTAGCTATTTTCTTTATACAGTCACTGTAGATTCTGGTAATCAGATAATCACAGCTATGGAGTTATAGAATAAACTTTGAATACAGCAGAGAATAAGGATTAGAGTTTTACATTTAGTAGATATCTTTACACATCCCTTTTCTATTACTCTGCTTTAGTACATGATTCCAACTCATTTAATTTATCATAAGAAGAAAAAAAAATCCCTTGTTCTGCTCCTCTTACAGACACACGCATTCAAAAGACTTTGAGCCATCATGTTCCTTCCCATTATTTATGACCCGCAGAAAACATGCTTGTTTAGAAAGTTATGTGACTTAGCCAACAAATGCTGTTCAGTATCCAAAAATCAAGCTGTGGAAACAAAAGAACTTTTATTTAAGAAAGAACTTATTTGATGGGATATTGTCATAAATTCCTGGAAAATTCCGATTTTTGCATTGAATTAAAAATTTTCAAAAATTTTGCAACTGCATATGGAAAAAATGTATGTGAAAATGCACAAGTAATCTACACGTGCACTCATCACAACGCTGCCAACTGGGCTCCATCTGTACTTGAAATTAAAGGAGGAATCAGTGAGCCTGCGTGTAGCACTGCGTGTGCAATAGGTGGGAGTTTGACCCAGTCAGTTACATGTGATGTTAATACACGCTGGGCTGTGCATCGACCTCCTTACAGGAACAGGAGGTTTATATTTCTGACAAAGATGCATTTTAGGGTGGATTATGGCATGGTTCCTGCTGAGGTTTTGCTCTTGGCTTTTACTGCGTGTCAGACTGCTGCCTTTTGCACTCCAGAACAGCCTGGAGTGTGTAGCTGGTGCTGCTGCTTTTTCCAAACACACGGGTAAAAGCTGATGTTTTGTTGTTGGTTGAGCATCTGGCCTGGGTCATGAGGCTGAAAAGAATGGTATTATCTCCTTTTCCCCAACTCTCTACCCTTGGTTTGGGCCAAGGTAAGCTTAGCTTAGTAGCAAAGGAGCCTTGCAGCGAAGCAGTCTGAAGGCTGCTGTGGAAGGCAAATAAAGACACTCTGGTATTCAAACACCATAGAGCAATGGGTGGTTTAATGTGTAAATTTTTGCTGTCCACTCCATCTGATGTGCAGAACTTATCTTGTTCCCCACCCTTCTTTTTCAGTCCTTTCAATTCTTCAGTGTTTTATCAAGCCAGCCCTGTGTGACTATTCTGTGGTGCAGCAGATGGGAGGCCAGCCAGCATTAACAGTTCAAAATCTGTGATTAAGGGGAGTACTCTACCTAACTTATCTACACAGAGGCTCTATGAAGAGAAAAAATTGTTTGAATTGGTACTTAAGATTGAGAATAAAGTGCTAAGAATAAGTCTTATGAAAAATTATGGGGGATGAGCGTGATTGCTTCTCTAAGTGGTGAGGACTTCAAATGTAATCTTGCATAGCCCTGCCAAAAAGCTCCTAATGCCAATACAAGGATTTGACTTGTAGTCAATTGACATTCAGCCAGTTTTGACTCAGAGGGTAGAGTGCTACTGACTGAATTTTTAACACTGAGCAGTTCCTAGGAGGCCACTAATCCAAAAATATAATCTTGCACAGCAATGCAGTACTTAATGAAACATGATGAAATCATAATTTCATGTGCTGTGATCTCCTTGAGGCTGATAACTGTTAGGACTTAAGTGGCCATCAGATCTGGGCTGATGAACTAGACTTCCTAGGATACAAACTGCCATGACTGCAAGGTTTGCTTTCCCACTATTTGCTGATGTTGCCCAGCTATGACTGTTACCTGTGAGCTGAGAACATCCATTCTGTGGTTTGTGTAACCTTAAACAGGCCGGCTGAGCTCCTGTCATCCCTGCAGTCTGTGCCACATGGATGGTGAGCGAGTTGCTCATATTGACCTCTTTACTGTGGACCTCAGGACTGTGCTGTTAACAGAGCCTGACCTACATAGCATCAAACCAGCTCTGAATACTCTGTGAGTTACAGCCCGTGCAGGAGAGACTTAATCCAAGACTGTGGTGAGATCTACTTGGATAAATCCCAAACCCAAAGGAATACAAGTTTGGCATCAGTGTAGCTTTTTACCTTGAAATATTTAGTTTTAAACCCAAGTTATTTGTCACATCTTAGGTATTCCCTTACTGTCATTTTGTGACATGGCTTTTCAGCCAGCAGTGCACGTGAAGTTCATGCTTGTGTTTTCTGTACTGACACATATTCAATATCTCTTTCTTTATAATGATTCCTTGTCATTGCCATGAAACCTGTTTGGCAGCCTAGGCTTTTTTCCATACCCTGTAGAATAAATGACTAGTATGATCAGTGGAACACTAATCCTTAAATACAGTTCACCAGATTAATATGTAAATGGTCTTGAATAGAGCCTCAGTTCATACTCCTACTATTTGACCCTCTGCATCTGGAGGTGTAGTTTGGACTGTGTGTCTGTCTCAAGTTACGCTGATGGTGGGATAGTTTGTTGTTATTTGTGGCTCTGAGGTTTTCCTTGAATAATTCATTTTGCAAAATTCGAGTTGATCAGTCTCTTGTGTAATATAGTAGAACCTATCAGCCATCTTAAACTGGCTGGTTAGATATATGGCATAGCTGTTAGTGCAGTCACATCCTCATTCACTGAAAAATTCTGAGATGTTTTCAGTGCTTTGTTATGTTTGTAAATCGCTTTGTGCACACTGAGCACTGATTGAGCAGAATAATTGACCGCTAGTTATAATTCCCAGGCTGTTTACTAAGCAGGTATAATAGCCCAGCTTATGACTCTCTCATGCCTTTCAATCAGCTGCTGCTGAGACTGCTCACTCTGCACCCATCACCTCTTTAATGAATAGGCACAAATTAACATCTGTGGACATGACCATGTCATATGCTGCTTGAGCACTGCTGGTAGTTACACTGCTAGCGAAATAATAGAATGTGATGCCAATCTTCTGACTTGCCTCCATCCATCCATCCATCCATCCATCCATCCATCCATCCATCCATCCATCCATCCAGTTGTCCAACTGCATGCTTCCTTGTACTGAGCCATATTGATTACCTCATGTTCTAGAAGTCCAAAAGTAAGCCCCATTTCAGACTTCATTAGAGCATTTTACAGCCATTGATAACAGTGGCTACTAATTTCTATACTTTTGGAAATACTTTCAAATGTGCTCCCTTGAAATGCCTGGCCCTGATCATTTTTTTGTTCTGCACCTAGCCCTTGTGTGTCTTTAATGTATCTTTTAGTTTTCACTCCTCTGTTATCTTCTTTCTGAAAGATCACTCAGATCTCACAGCTGTGCTGGAGGGCTCTGGCATGCACCAAAAAGAGCACGGCTGCACTGATTCACACAGAAATGGAGAAGACAGTATCAGATAGACAGCTAGATGAGGTCTAGCCCACTGGCCCACAGGCAGCTCATAGTGCTCCCAGGAGGACTTAGGCTGGGTTTCTCAGGCTCCAAGCTGATTAAAACAAGAGGTAATGTAAAGGCCATATCGAGTCTCGATTCTGGGACTGGGGAAGAAGCTGACAGCTGTCTTGCAACTGGAGGTAAAAGGGGCACAGATAGCAGCCACAAGTATGGGAAAATCAACTGTAGGGACTGATAGTCAAGAGCAAATTAAATTCTGGTATGCATGCGTTTTTCTTCAGGATATACATATATTCACAAAAGAGTCATTACTTTTTTGTGTAGACTTTGAAGGTCAAAATTATGCACCAAGTTCTGTGTTTACTGTCTCTTAAAGCAGAGCAGTTATGGTTAACAAATTTTAAGTATAAATATTGCTAATTTACTAAATACCATGAGAGAATAGTGTTGTAGAAAACACATGATGTAGACAGCCCCTATAATAAAAACCCTCTAACATATGCTGTATTTGACAAACCAAACAGAAATTACTGGGAATAATTAGCATACATTCTTAACATGTGGTGGTGTTTATGTATAATTGTGATGAGCATTTTCACAGGAGATGCTTTTGAAAAAAGTAATCTGTATGATTTGTCCTCGGGCATCATGTGAAATTGTCACTTCTTTCTGAAGCATAGAGGTAAAAAGAAGCAATGTGTTAGGAAGGCAAAAGCAGGCACTGGTTTAGGGAACTAGAGAGATACTTGTAGGGAAAGCTGGATATCAGTGCTGTTGGCATATCATGAGACTAGAGATAATTATCACTATAGAAAAACAGACATGTTGTTAAAATAAATATGTTTAGGTCTTTTTGCCTTATAAACATTCAAGATGTAGGAAACTAAAATCTGAAAATTTACTGACTATGGTATAGGGTGTTTGTAATTACATTTCTTCACTACAGCTTTTTCTCCTAAAATATCATTGCTACATTTCAAAGTGTCCGAGAACACTTACCAAAGCTCTAGTCAGATTTTTAAAGCAGGTACTAAGGCCCATTGAAAATGTATGATTGAGATTTTATGCTTAGTTTAGCTCATATTACACCCTGTAAGGTGAGAAACTTTTTGAGAATTTGTAATGCTGAGTCTGAGAAATGCATGAAGTTCAGAGGACTTGTAGAAAGGATTTTGATTCTATAATGCCTGGGGTGTGAAGCTATCAAATCTTATTGTCAAACCTGTGATTCTGTCTAGAAGTCTCATCAGTGACTTCAGTCAATAGCACTTACACAGAAAGTTAAGCATTTCTGAATTTGATCTCTTAGATTTTCTTGTTTCTGAAAAAGCTGGTGCCTAACCTTGTGACTCCTTCCAAAAAGTACAATTAAGTGTAGTGATAAATAGCCAAAGACTTACCCCTTTTCTCAAAGTATTCTTTCCTAACTGACTTGCCACTGTCCTTTAAATTTTCTGCTATGAAGATTGTTTTTATAGGTAAAATAGGACCAGGTTTTTACCTGGTCCTTTAGCTGCCTAGATAATGGAAAAGAGGAAGAATATTGAACTGCCACCTCTTTCCACTAACCTCTTGCTCCTTGGCTACTTATTCTTTATAATATGAAGTGTCTCAAGCTGCTGAAAATGACCACCACAGCTTGAATGTCTTTTGTAGCAGGCTCTGTCAGGCTGCAGGGACTTAGAAAGGTTATAAAACACTTCTTTCTCCATTCTGCAGTTCTCTAAAATCGCAGTGAACTCTAGAGTCGTTCCACCAGTAATTAAGCAAGCTTTATGTCAGCCCTTTTAAAAATAAATGTATTTTTAAAAAAACCCCACCATAATCAACCCATCAAATATAAAGATTACTTGCTAGTGTAATGAATGGATTCCTGGTGTTAAAAGAAGATAGTTATTTTGGCTTATTTGAGTGCAAATTTTTACTTTCCATGTATTTGTATTATATACTTTAGGTATCTAAATACTTTTCAAAATGCAGCTAAGCTTTGCATGGTTAATGTAAGATCTCTTTGACATTGAAATATGAGCAACTTTTTACTGCAAGCCCTGTAATAATATCACCATTAGCATCACAAATGCTCCAAAGTAGCATACATGACAGGTAATAGTGTACTCAAGTATAATAGAAATATTAGAGCTAATAGAAATTTTAGGAGAACTTATTCCAGAGAGTGTAGTTTCCTGAGCTGGATCTGAGCTGTGGTATCAGCCAGGCTGTCTCAAGAGGGTGGTGTAACCATGGGGTTTATTTCTAATAAAAAAAAAATATTTTGCTCAGGAATCATGCCAAAAATGTCAGTGGGGAATATCTGACTTCTCATTCAACACCCAACAGTTTTGCAGTGTCAATTATTTTTTGGGCTGGGGAAATAAATTAGGATGTTCTTGCGGAAAGGAAACCTCTTATTTGAAAATGAGAAAGTACAAAAGTTCTAGTTCTCCTAAGGTTATTTCCCCAAATTTAGTAAACTGTTTTTAACCATCCCTTACTCACACTGTTATTAATACTGGCATGGGTTCTTTCGAGATCAGAGACAGACTCCATGGTGTCTAGTGGACAGTGAGGATGAAATGCTTGTTTCTCTAGCTTAATATCTTTTTCTGATAACTTAGTATCTTTCCTGATACAATGCTCAGAAAGCACAACAAATGTTTTTGCCTAGTCTATGCATGTATGAGGCTGATTGATGTGGTTGGGATTTCTTTCAGAAGCAGATGTGAGGAATGGGAAATGCTGCTGATGAGAAATGGTGCCTGAAGGGATGGGATGTACATATTATGAGGATAAAGGAGTGGCTAAGCTGCTTCCTTAAAAGGGAAATTTACCCTAAAGTGATTTTTACAAGCTGTCATCCTGAAAGGAGTCATGCCTTATTTAGGAAATTGAACTTTAGGAGCCAGGAACGTGCAAAGTATACACCTTGGACTTTACAGAGTACTAAAGAAGCTGAAACAGAGCAGAGAGTCTGAACGCTGCTTTGAAGAGCCTGGGAGTTGCTGTCACTGGTAGAGCTTTTGTAGAGGCTGAAATAAATCTTTCTTCTGTGAAAATGTGGTGCTACAAATATGTTACTACAAATGTGGTTTTACAAATGTTAGTTATTTAGTTAGCCAGGCTTTGAGTATAAGGAAGACCTTTCTCTTTTCCAAGTTGCATATTGACATGGCACATGCTTGGGAGTAAGTAATTGCAGTCACGTCATGCTCTGGGTGTAACTTCACTGCAGAGTGCAGTGGGAAAGGGTGGTACCTACTTCTTGAAAAACCAGCAATTACAAGAATATTTGAGTTGGAATTTATTTTTTTTTTTTTTACAGAGACATTGTATATTGAAATTTGGAAACATAGTCGTTGTTTTGTCAGTATGCAGTTGGCCTTGTACATCTGTCTTATACATTTCATCCATGTGCAAGCAATTTCGGCATGTGGCCCATTGGCATTTGGAGAAGGAGCAGGCTGTGCTGTTCCTGCAAGTGGACTCCATCAGTGCTTGCACAAGGGACTGTTCACACAACCACAGGAGCACCAGGGCATGTATGCCTGCCTGGCTGCTTCTTTAAAAATATGTCCACAGAAGATTTAGTCTGGCTTCCTACAAAGCAGTTCCCAAAGTGCATGTTCTGGTGTTCTTTTAGCTTATTTTGAGGATTTTTTCCCCCATCACTAGAAGAGTAAAGATATTCTGCAGGACAAATTGCATACATGTTAGGAGGGAGGCAATTAATTCAAGGGCACATAAACAACAGAATATTAATGAAGTGAGTTTGGGTTTAAAAAAAATAGCAAGAATTTGCCTTGCACCCTTCTGATTATTTTGTTATATTAACAATCAACGAATTTATTTATTTTTCTGGTCACAGAAAACTGACTGAATTATATTCTTTTCTGAAGTGTGGCAGCATAGGTCATATATTTCTGTTGTTATTTTTGAATTGCTACCCATTTTATGTTATGAGCTTTCAAAAACACATTGTAAGATAGGTCATTCAGATTAAAACCACAGCAAGAATCTCACATGCCTATACATACATATAAAATACAGTGAAAAAAAGGAAGGTTGTGAGCAAATGATAGTTGTCCCTGAAACAACAGGCAAACCAGCCAGCTGTGAAGGAAACTAACATGATGTACTAAAGCAGAAACACAATATAATGGGGAAATGCGGTTCTTTGTTCAGATCCGTTTCCTATTAACACTTATAATGTTATGCTTGTGCATGCCATCCCCTGAGGACCACTTGGTCAGCCTTAAATGAATAACAGTGGAATATGTAAAAACTGCTAGATGCATAAAACTTCTGTGCACCCCTAGTCTGTTGTGTGTATGTGTTCCTTTTAAAGGAAATCTGAGCTATTTATTGCATGGAAGTTTGAGTTTAAACGCTGTTGTGTTGCCAGGGGCCAGCCACTAGCACTAATTTTAAAGGGTGAGAGTAGAGGAGATTAAGGCAATTTGAGCATGATACTTAAGGTCTCTCTGGCTATTAGTGAAGGAGAAAATGTTTTAGCATTGAAGGAGGGGAAGTGGACTTTGTAGTGCTACTCAGCTGAGAGAGAGGCTTCTGCGAGGGGCTGTAAGTCTGATGCCCTGTCGAAGTCATCTGTTTCTTTGCTCTGTAGGGTACTGAAGCAGATGCTAGTCAGGTGTGTGATGGAGATTCATGGGGAAGGCTGCTGTGAAACACTCTTTCCTGCTGATTTGAAGCTGAAGATTTAAAGTAACTGTCCATATGTCTGTCTGCCTAATCTGGGGATAGATGTTGAAGTCAAAGGAGTAAGCATTTCTCATTTACAAAAATGTGTTCATTTGAGGGACCGTGGACATTCACAGAAAAAGAAGATAATGTGGATAAATGTAGGAATACCTGTTTTATTGGCTGCTTTAGTTGCAGAAATTCCCCCTGGTATAAAGAGCTCACCATTTCAGGTATTTAAGCACCTAGCATCCATTAGAAGTCTAACACTGTATACAGTCTCATTGACAACAATTCTGAAAGAAGCTGAATGCAGCAGCCTGAACTATCATTGACAGGAGCTGACATTCATATTCTGAAAAATAAGTGAGTTTGTTAACTGATACATGGGTTGCCAACCTGAGAGGATGCTCCTCTGGATGTGGAATATCTTCTAAGGCTGTTTGGTGTTTCAAGGGCTGTTACACTAAGAGTTTCACCAATGCTGCTTGATCCAGAGCTGTGGTCTTCTCTGAAGGGCTCTGTGATCAGCTCAAGAGGATATGATACCTGCGTTTTGTTATTAAAAGGAGAGTGTTTTTCTGTGTTAGCTGTCTGGCTTATGATGGCCTTCTTTCTAGGGCAAAAGTGAATTTATAATGCATTCAAATAATAAAATAACATTTTGCTGGTTAGTTCTGCTCTAATGAAGAGAAAAATCTAGGTGTTAAAACAAGCTCTTTAAAGAGTAAGAAAATTGGGATCTCAAACTCTACAAGGGCAAAAGAAGTGCATTTTGTGTCTTGGCTTGTTAACTACCTTATTTATATCACTCCCGAAAGCACAGCTTCAATATGTCTGTAATTAAGCAGAATTACTCCCTTAAAACTCTCTTACCACAAGACATTCTCTCAGTGTCTCCCTGTGCAATACTTCTGAACACTCATCATGTCCATTTCTCCACCCTGAGGTCTGACTAGTTGAGACTGATGAAGTCTGAACACAGACTTTGAGGGATTTCTAATGGTATAATAAGGAGGTGGCTGTTGAGCTTTAGAACATGTCATTTTCAGGCTTCAGTGTTTGTTTTAAAGCTTAAAAGGCACCTTGAGATTCCTTAAAAATTAGTGAACAGGGCCTCACAGATGCTCTCTTCTTGTTTGTTTTTTTTTGTTTGTTTGTTTGTTTTGTTTGTTTGGGGTTTTTTTAATTTTTTTTTTTACAAAAATGACAGCATAATCAAGAACCTGTTGGATAAAGGAGATAAATACAATGGAAGAGCAAAGAGTGGGAGAAGAGAGGACTTGTGTGGCAACATATTCTTCCTGGATGTCATAGACCATGTGCAAATAATGAGCACACTGAAAGAAAGGCAGAACCTGGTTAAGTATTGTGTCAGGAGAGCCTGTGATCTCAGGCTATTAAATACTACAGCACTCCTTCAGAGCATCATAATTCAAAAGGCAGGTGACAGTGTGGTACCCGTGAGCTGCTGCCTGGCATCAGGCTGGAAGGGAGGGGGGAGCTGCATCAGAGCAGGCTTTGGGTTTAAAGGAGGTTATCTCATTTTCATAAGGAAGATTGCTCGAATACCTGCTTTGACCTCTTGTGTTAGAGCATGAATTTCAATGAAGGGATAAATGGTGACATCTCACCCCTTTGCCAGTTTTTGAGGATTGAGCTGTGTTATATTAAATCGTGCTTGGAAATCTCTGGTTAATACATTTAGAGAAACAGCTCTCAGAAACATCTACCTCCCTTCCTTCCTCCTTAAAACAGTAATGAATCCAAATTGCTAATAAAATATAAGAGCTCAAAGATGTTGTACACAGACCATGTTTCTGGGCTGAGTCTTTTTTTAATGTCGGTTTTCCCACAGCTGTTAAAATGTTACAATCATTAAGGTATCAAAACTGTCTAGCCAAGAAGAGAGACTTTTCTTTCTTTACGCTGTTGAACTGTTTGAATATTTTGTTTAGTAGGGCACCATTCTTTGTTTCATTCTGTGGAGAAAGTAAACTTGTAATCTGTCTGTACTGTAAATCTTAGTTAAGAGCCATTCACTGAAGAATAAACTATGCTTTCTCCTGCAGGGCTATTTTTCTAACAAATAAGATTACGTGCCTGCAAACAAACAAAGGAGATTAACAGATACATGTTGTCCTATATGCATTTTGAAACTGTTTTCCTAAATCGTAGGAAAATCTCATTTAAAGGTTGTGTTTATTTTAAAAAAAAAATTGTACTGACATTCAGGATTTATTTCTGCTCTGCCATGGGCTGCCAAGCAAAACCAGAGAGGCTGTGCTGTAGTTCGGAATTAGAAAAGGACTTGTTGAAGGGATCAGGAATATACTGAAGTGTATGTATTTATTGCAGGAAATTAGGTCCTTTTTGCATGAGCGTGGGGAGCAATCAAAGGACCAAGGATGTCTTCCCTTCTGCAGCCCTGGATCCCTGTACTCAGCATCCCGACCCAAGAGCATGTTTTTTCTCAGGGCCACATGCCAGTACTATTCAGGCTGTGTTAAACCTTTCTTCTTATTACATTTACATGCTGCCTCTTCATCTCCCTCCAATGTGACAGCAATCAACCCACACGGCTTTCCCTACAAAATAACTTGGCAAAAGCCTTTTTCCCCGATCATCCTTATTACTGAGTAACTTTATACTTTTTTTTGTCTTTGTTCAAAAGAGAACAAAAAAGCAGGAACAGAGAAAAGAAGAATAGTTTCACGGTAGTTTAACCAGGACTTTAACGATATATTTTCTGGGAGTGTGTTCATCCTTAGGTTTTTTAATGCAGCTGAAAGGGGTATCAGCTAATACCAGCACCATAATTTATGCTCCAGGGGGATGATCCAAACTGCCCTGAACTCAGCAGCTAAACAGGTACCCAACTGATGAGAAAAACTCCAGGAAAAGTTGGTGTGTTACATAAACACTGGGAAATGTCTTCCTTTTCCCCTTTTTCTTCTTCAAATAAAAAAGGATCTGACACTTCCACAAGCATTAATAATGTTTTGTCATTTGTGGCATTATTTATTGACTTAGATGTGAAACTCAGATCTTCTCTGTGACTTTTTGTGGCAAAAATGGTGGAAAACTCTGGTTACATCTTTGTTAAAAAAAAGCCAGTTGAGTCAGATCACAAAAGTTATTTGCTTAGAAATCTTAAGAATGGGTAATTTTTGCAGTCATCCCCCTAAAATCACAGCACAGTTTTAAAGCCTATTTAATGTCATGTGTTTTCAGCTTTTTTTGGTGGGGTGGAATTATTGATTTAAAGTTAATATAAATAGGAAGAAATCTGTAATCCCAAAGCTATAAATATTTTGCTTTCATAAAAATTATGGAATCATTGAGCTATATGGCTGGAGGGGACTTCAATGTTCATCCAGCGCTCTGCCCAAAGTAGGATTAAATAACATCTACATCATTTCTGACAGAAATATCTTTAATGTGTTTTTGACAACCTCCAGAAATGCAGAGCACACATCCTATTGCTGTGCTTAACTCTATTCACTTTGAGACATTTTTTTCTTTCAGGCTAACCCCAAACCCTCCCTGATGCAAAAGCTAAAGTTCCTTATATTTTTTATTCTACTTAATATAGAAATGGAGAGGGATATTATTTCTTCTTTCTGTCTTCAGCAGCCTCTTGTGCATTTGAAAACACATTATGTCCACCTCTGCCTTGTCTTCAATACAACAACCACATTGCTCAGTGCATCCTTAGTCATCTTCTAGACTTCTATGTATTTCTCCAGCTGTCCAAAGGTTTCTCCTCTGCCTGATGCCCTCTCTAGCTAGGAACTGTACCTAAAAATGGGTGTGGTACTTCCAATGGGACCTACTGAAGCAAAGGAAAGGATTCATACACCTGTCTTTAAAAATTTGGGTAGGAAATAAAAAATTCTCTTCCTATTGGCGGACACCAAGAAGTCCAGCAACACTTACAGATGGTTCCCATTTGAAACACAATGTTTGCCACTGAAAAAGCTAGAAATAAATTCTTTCAGCTTATTCAAACTAAGGGAACTCTGCAGAGAGGATTGCTCAGCAGCAATGATTCCTTTGTTTTTAATTGCAGAATCCATAGCATCACTAATAAATCATGACAGTGTGACAAATGACCCACCTCAGCTGAGGATCCTGCCTGAAACCCCATTTGGTTAATGGTGTTGCACCTACCGAGGTTTCTGCTGGAGTGGCTGGTTCAGAGCTGACTCCAGGGGAAGTGTGCCACCTACTGAATCACCAGCTCTGCTTCCTGAAGCACCCTGGGATTTCCTTGGAGGCCTCCCAAATGCATTTGGCCAAGACCAACCCTGTTTAGCTTATGAGAGCAGACCAGATCACAGCCTGAGGCTGTTATGGCTGCTGGCCATATTACTCATTGGGGATGTTTAGTCATGTATCTCTATGAAGGGAGACCATATTGCATTAAATGTCTCAAGTTAGTTCTGCATATATTGTTTGTAAATTGCTTTGTGAGCCTTTCTGAGTGGAAAGAGCTGCATATGTATAAAATATTAAGACTTAATGGAGTGTATATAACATGCATGTATACTTTGAGGTAATTTTTATAATAACCATTCACGTATAGCTGTGTCATTGAAAATGTAATAAAACAGAGCAGGAAGGCAGCCTCTCTTAAGTTCTGCTGTTTCAGTTCTGAATTATTCAGATTTAACTGTTGAAAGTCTGGCTTTGATACTTAAATGCTGCTAAATTTCAGCAACATGGTTGTTTAAGGCTAATAAAAGTGAGTACTGGGACAAACACTGTATAGTTTACATTAGTTGGAGTGCAATTCCACTTGACTGCAGTAAGTCCTTATTGATATTTTATTATTAATACATTCACAAACGGTAGATGTCTTTGCATTAACACACCTCATTTTCTCACTCTAGGCAACATGCCCCCCCCCCCCAGTAGGTAACTTACAGCAGTACTGTGCAACTCTTCCCAGTATCAGGAAGAGTTATAATCTTGAGAGAGTGGATGCTGCTATATTGTATGAGATATTTGCTCCCTCCCTCTAACTTTTGCAGGGGATAAGAGTTAGGCAAAACAGACACTGGTAGCTGAGTATCCTCACTGTAGGGTGGACTATTGCAGTTGGTCAGGGTTCAAAAGTACAGATGAACCCCAGCAACTACAAGCCAGCATGCTTTACACCTCTGTCCAAATTACTAAACTTAACATTATTTTTTTTTGTCTCTTTTAGAGGTACTAGTGTAGGTACTCCCTAAAATATGTCTCGTCTTCTGTGAACAGTCTCTGATCCTGGCATTAATACCCCTTATGACTTCCCTGTCTGCAGTCTTTGCCTCTTTGTACCCCTGCTTTGAGTGTGTTCAGCAGGAATTGAAAATAAAAAAGCATTAAAGAACTGCTGGCACCTTGTGGTAAATGTTTGAAAAACATTTTTAGCAACAGTTTAGACTGTAAAACAAATGAATTCTATCAGTCATTGAAACCATTCTGATGAAAAAGGGATTAATATTATTTTATTCTATTTACCTCCCTTCTATGACCCTGCAGTCCATTTTCTGCCTGCTGCCTACAACACTACCTGGCACATGCTAAAAAAAAAAAAAAAAACATTTTTAAAAAGCAGTTTGCAAAGTTACAATGGGCCTGACTGCTTTCAAATGCTATAATTTTGTTTGCAAGGCTACTGAGTGAGAGGCAAGACTACTGAGCCAGAGGCAGATTTGTATGCAGGAAAGAAAGCTTAGCTCAATGGAAATATGTTTAGGCAGAGAAGATAACTCAGATGTTTCCTTGTGCTGGTTTTGCTTCTTATTAGCTCAATGCAGAGAGGCAATATAAAAGACGTGACTTGGGTGGGATTTGAAAACCCAGAGCAGTGTTTTGGTGAACTATGTTGGGAGGTTTTGCTCAGGAAAAAGAAAAATGAGACTTCAAGGAACCCTTATTTCAAGGGAAGAGACGGTGGAAGGAGCAGAACTACAAAAGTCACAAATGTAGCCTAGAGCAGGCCGAGTAAGTGAGAACAGGAAGAATAAAATTGGTATCATAGACCAGGAGAGCCAACAGGTTAGATCAAATATATGTGTGAAGAAGACAAAACAGAAAGCTCTTATATGAAAACATTTCTTTTTCATGAGCTGTGTTTCAGACAGTATATCAGCCTGTCTCTCATCTGTTCTTGTTTCTAAATTCACTAGCACTCTGCACTTTACAGACCTTTTTCTTTCTATAAATTTTTTATAGAAGCCAGGTTAGCTGAAATGAAAAATGGAGTTGTTTTTCTTCGGTGCATGATTTCAAGCTTAGTGAGAAAACTTGGGGAAAATATAATTGGCCTGAACACAACAAAACTTCTGAAGGGCTTCACCAAATAAAAATCTAATTTTTATCAACGCCCTTTTAAACATTTTTTTAGTGGACTACTTTCATGGCAAAGTTCAACTTTGTTCCCAGGGTTTATGACTGAACAACTTTTTACACTTTCTGCTATCCTTATAAAAGACAGACAAAACGGTTTAAGGAAATATTTTTTAAAATATTCATTATCTGGCAAAGACCAGGCCTGCTGTGTTTCAGCCTAAAAGGGGAAAGTTTTGGAGGTTTAAAAAATTAACAAAAAAAAGGGAGATGATAGAATGAAAACGAAGACAAAGCTGTCAATATAAGTTTTCATATAATTCATCCTGCATATTTTAAAAAATTCAGCTTTGTCTTTTTACATAATCACATTTTTTTATATGCATAATGCTTTCTGCATGATAATACCTGTTATTTAGGTGTGTGTTTGTGAGAGCTATGCCCCTATATATGGGTGTTACGAGCACAGCACTGAGGGAGGTTAAATCAAAGTAATCACAACCTAGAATTAATCCTGGTTCTGCTTTGTATTTACCCGGTTGGCTCTCGGTTGACTAAATCCATGGAGCTGCTTTTGGGTAGCTGCAGCTTGCATTTCTTTTACAGCACTTGCAAGTATTTAATATGTTTTTGTTTGAGCACTATGGAAATGCTGACCAGCTAAGGAATGAGATGCAACTGAATAGAGATTTTCTGACTTGACTCCAAAATATAAAAGACCAAGAACCTTATAAGCTGTTCTGGGTAAAAGTTAGGTGATGCCTGTGAGGGCTGCCCATCTTTATGTCCCTGTAGGCTGGAGACACAGAATAGCTAACAGATAATCAAAGCAAAATAAAAACATGAGAAAGTGAAGACATATTAACTGACCAATAAAAATAATAACATTCACGATAATCAAGCAACCAAACTGTAGCTTGTGCTCTGAACCTTGCCAAATTTGGGGCTGCTGGCAAGCCACCAAGAATAGCACATCCAACAGACAAGGGCCCCTCATCTGGGAGAGCCTCGCTGCAGTCTCTGCAGAGCTTTGCCCTATGAACCGACAGCAAGAGCATCCCAGCTGGTCTGAGCAAACGGCATGGGATCGCAGGGAAGGGAGACTCAGCCCGACTTGTGTGCTCTGTGAGCTGAGATTAAATGAAGGGACTCAGTTGTTATTTAGTAAAAACAGTTTCCTAGGTTACCTCGGAGTAATTTTTACTGTGTTGGTATGATGTAATAAGCTGGTTTAATATTTAAAGCTAGTAAAATATGTGCATATAATTTTTTTTAAAAAAGACATGCCTAATCACTTTCATTTTGCACCCACTTAGCTCAATATTAATTGTTTGTGTTGGCTGAGGATTTACAAACAGGCTTAGGAGTGTAATAATTTAGATTTCTACATCTGATGGCCTGAAAGTTAGAGGGAGTGAAGAGTTTTGTCAGACTCCTAGATCTTTCCTCCCACACATGCTGGCCACCAGATAAATCATGTGTATGAGTTTATAGTGGAGTCAGTGCTGGATGTTAAGCAACACCCAGAAGTGAAGTTCTTGAAATAATTTCCTGTGAAAGCAACAGTAGACAGATTTGTAATCACAGATCACGACATTAATCAAGTAAACAAACCATCCATTTTTTCCTGTGACATTACTGAAATCCCTTTTAGGAACACTGAAAATTGTACATAATGACACTGCCTAATAACAAGCATAACTGGAGCAAAATGGTATGCAGTGCAGGCAGCTTCTCAGGTCTGTGGAGCACAGATGTAAAATTCCTCTCTAAAATGTGCTGAGTGCCAGCAGACATCTGAAATACTGCTTAAATATTCTAGTAGTATTAATGCAACTACTTATCTCTGTTGTAATTAAAACATTTTTCCTCTTTAAATTTTCACAAAAAATTGCTTATTGCACTTTGTCAGCCAAGAGGAATTTCAGGCAGGGCTGAGAGTGAACCTGTAAGCAAGGGTAAACTTTGTCCTGCACTGTTATTCACTCTGACGAATTCCCACTCAGTAAAAGCTGCTGACAGCTGCAGACTGCTCGACAACTGCAGCTAATGTGGAGGAGTCTGTCCTAAGAAATAGGACAGGTAGGTTTCACTCATTGTGCTTTAAATGAGGTTTGCTGGAGGGGAGAGAACTGTGTGGTGTTGAAAGGGAAAGGGACAGGTCAGGGGAGGCTGCTTGTGGGGCTACACGGTGTCCACTATGCTCCTGATTTGGTTTAGTGCTATGCTGTCATTAATGATGGTAGGGAAACTATATCAAGTCCTGCTGGTGACGCAGGCTTTGGAGACATTGGCAATACCGAGACGGACCTGGATATCATACTAAAGAATACAAAAAAGAAAAACCAACCCAAAAAACATGGATGAGCTTTGAGTACTGAAGTAATGGCAATGGAATGAAATTCAGTATTAAAAAATGCAAGGCTGTGCCTGGGGGGACTAATAAAAATTTCTAGAAGCAGAAGAAGAAGCTGGAAGCTCATCATCTGGAAATGTCTGTGTAGGAGGAGGGCTCATGGATGGTCATGGAGTGGCAGCAAGCTTCTGTGATGATTTGCTCATTTCCTAGGAACTAGTACTTGTAAATAACACTGCACCACAAAAATTACTTTCCAGAGGGGATGGGAAGTATTAGATGGCATGGTGAATTGATCTGGAGCTAACTTTTAACACTGATGAAAACATGTTAGGGAAGGTGGGCGAAGGTTGCAGGAAAGGAAAACTTAGGTGATTAAGGGATACACAGAGAGGATTGACATGTTCAGCAGAAAGGGCTGGGAAAAAGGTCCTTGCAGCAGGAATCTGGGCAGATATGAAAGGTACAATTACATTGGTAAAAGCCAGAGAAAATGATGTTGCAACTATTGACGTGCAGGGTGGTGAGACATATGTTCCGGTTATGAAGCAATTACAAGAATATATAAGCCCTGAAGTGTTTTCAAGCTAAGCTCAGGTTGGCATTCCATGCAGAATAATTAACACACAAAAGCTTGAACATAAAGAATGAAGACAGTAGAAAAATTCTAAATCCTAAGAAATTAAATTCATGCTACCCGAAAAGAGGAAAGAAAGGGAAAGTTTTGGGTAGACAAGAAAGAAAGAAAGAAAGAGTAAAAGCTAAGGTTTTGGAAGGTTAAAAACTGATGGACAGATCCCAGCTAAGAAGGAAAACCAACTGAAAGGCTGGTTCTCTTGCATCAAGGCTATTCACTTATAATCACAGAAATGTTCTCTTACATTATTGGGTTGTTAGTGAATTCTGCAGCTTCTCAGATGAGTTAGTCATCATTGTTTTAATCTGTTTATCCTGTTTTCATAATAAATATATTTTTTCACTTTAAACAAGTTTAAAATTTAGTTTGTTGTTTCTTTTTCTTTAAATTGACCTGTGGATCATTTTTCCATCTGGTGCACTTTTTCCAATACAGAATTTACAGAAGTGCCTCATTTGGGCTGCTGTCACTAAGGACAAGCAGAACCATTTGGGTTTGTACAGCAGCAGGAACAAGCTAGAGTTAGAGGATATCCAAGCAGAAGACTGTGTAAATCTAGTAGAAACAGTGTGTGTGGAATGTGTATGTACTCACTGTGTACTTCAGAGTACATGCATGTTTTGTACAGATACTTTTTTATTCCGGAGTTTGTTTGGGTTTTTTACGCAAGAATGGAAAAGCTGTATGCTTTGATTCGTAGAAACTGATGTTGAAACTAAAGCAGCATCCTGCACCACAGAATGTGAAAGTGAAGTTAGAAATTATTTCTCTTTCATTTATCATCGCAGTAAAACTAGTGGTGTAACTGTGATGCTTTCCAGTCAGTCCTGAAAGGATTTATCTGAGTGTCTGCAAGAGATCTGTTTGGTTGTAATATGTTTGGATTTAATAGATAGCCATACTTTTTCAGAAGAAAAGCATTGGAAGACCAAACAAGTATGTAAATCCTAAAACTCTAAGTGGGTACAGATGGACCTCACTTGATTTCAGAAAGGATCTATCAGATAATGAGTCTGTGGCTGTAGAAGTTCCCATGATGGAAACTGAAATGAGATTTTCTCATTAGGTCCTATTAAAAAAAATAAAAAGGAAAATCCATTAATTATTCCCTTTTAAAATATCTTGCCATGCAATAGCTTTGTATTACCAACTACAGAATTTTAATTTTTATGGCTGACTTTTGACGCTGGAAAATTTACATGACATTATGTTTCAAAGAGAGTCACTGCAAATAGGGAATTGCAAGCTGGCCCTTGGTTGTGGCTGCATCTCAGTTTCTGTGCTGCAGACCTGTGTGATTTTTAAGAAACATTAAAAAATTCTAATTTGCACAAGAAGAGGCTGGCATTTAGGTGTCAGGCTTCTGGATATAAATTAATTTCAGATTCTTGGATAAAGCCAAGTTGAAAATGGTACCCCCTGGATCATGACTTTTCATCATCCTGATAGTGATTGAATGCTGTAAAGCCTGTGTGTGAGGATCAACAGAATTACTTGGCTACTTGTAATTCATGGAACTCCAAAACTTAAGTCAGTTTATTCAGCAAGAGTCCAGAAAAATTTCCTAGTGGACTGTTATAGCTGTTCATTTTCAAGGAATAAATATTGTACTATCAGCTGGATTGCTAACAAAAGAGGGCGTATCTTTAAAAACAAGTTATCTTGTGTATGTTCTTATCAAATAGCACTATGAATTTGTCCTGCTGTAATGAGGTTGATCTGAGTCTGAGCACTCTCCTTTTCCAGTTGGAACTGAGTTCCAGATACTTGCCTATTTTAAAAAAAAGTTTCATTAGAACATTAATTATTGCTGTCATGCTGAAAAATAAAGATGAGAGCTAACAAAAATGCATGGGGATGACAGTTTAGGGGAAGAATAAAATTTGGTTCAGTGCTAATATTTGTTTTAGAGTGGTACTATTTATTTTTCAGTGCTTACCATACTGTACTTCAGAGCACATATTTTTAATTACAGCATATAAGTTTGCTCTTTTAATGCAAATTTTACTATTTCAGCCCAGTTTTTTGTCTGCTGGAAGTAAAATGAAGAAAGACCATCAAAACCAGATCCTTTCTCCTATTACAATCTTTCAGATGCAGCTGTATGAGATAAAGTTTTCACTACGTCCAAGACAAAGCCTGTAGAGTTTTGACTAAAGATTAAGTCTTTATATCTTTAAAGATATCTTAATATCTTTGACATGATATTTGAGACCTAGGGTCGCAATATTTAGTGTAGATGTATGGCAAAACTCCTTTGAACAAGTGTAAAAAGAGCAGTGGCTCCACATTTTGACCAGTACATACTAATTATCTGTTAATTAGAATTGCAGTGGGAGAAAGGAACCTCCTATTCATTATGCATGCATATTAAAGATTACATGATTTTTTTTTTTTTTACGTAATTGCAGCTGTTTGCCTCTGTCTTTAGTCAACAACTCCCCTCTGCACTCCCGTGCTGTTGGCTGGCTGGCTGCAATCTCCTGTGTTTGGGGTAATTGCACCACGTGAATTTCAATGGCTGGCCTGCAAGATGCTTTGGGATCTTTCAGGGTAAAAGGTTCTGCTGAAATGTAAGACGTTATTAATTGTTTTATATAAATTGCTACATTATTTGTCTTGGGTATTTGTGGTTTACAGCTCCAATAAAAGAGGAGGCTGCTCCCACTGCATGACTCAGTGATATGTAACTGGATACAAAGCTCTTCACTTCCAGGTCAGCCACTTGCCACTGGCCCCATGGCTATCTGGTGAGTGAAAAGTAGGCTATTCTATTTCCTAATAGTTGAATGTTCCCAACACAAACCCCCATAGGATCCCCAGTGGCTTTAACGTGCTTAGAACTGTTAGTGGGAAAGTTTTTCCTTGAGATAATTCTTGAAGTTTCATTGCCAAAATTATTTAGGGAAGTCTACTGGCCATCATGCCCATTGCATATTTCTGTGTCCAGAGAAGTTGGACCCAAACTTTGGCAGTTCTTCTTCCTTAAATATTTTCAGTAAGGTGTTTCTAATGCAGCAGCACGTTTGAGCAAGCGTGTGAGAGTGCAAGATCTTTGTTCCCGGTTTCATTTAGGCTTCGTCCAGTCAAGTGTCTTAGAGTGTTTATGTTCAAAAAATCTGGGGCAGTTCTCACAAAGGATATTTCCAGATATTTTATTTAATTGCAATTTGAAGAGTTCATAGGAAAACCTTTGATACAGCTCAATACTGAGCTCTTTGATCTGAGTCTTCTGAAGCAAAGAATGTCTTTTTCTGAAGAATCAAAGTGACTTGGGAACATCTTATTTTCCCATTTTCTTATAAGCAACTTGAAGAATCCACTCTTAGCACTGCTTTCCTTTAGTTTCTTCTGAAACTGTGGATATTTACATTTTTATGTCCTTGCTGGTGGCAGCTAGCCTGCCCAGACAGCCTCCCTTGTGCAGACATTTGTGCAGACAGTCCCTCTGTCCACTACAAAAACATGGGACACCCAAGTTGAACCAAATGCTGAATACCACCACATGGGTTTGCAGTGGTCTGTAACTGAAAAGGTTCACTGGAAGCAATTTGCAAAGAAATCCTTAGGAAACCACCTGGATGGTTATTTTAAATTAAAAAAGGAAGA
This sequence comes from Sturnus vulgaris, assembly GCF_052056855.1. Taxonomy (NCBI): domain Eukaryota; kingdom Metazoa; phylum Chordata; class Aves; order Passeriformes; family Sturnidae; genus Sturnus; species Sturnus vulgaris. Next base: position 34,208,303 of record NC_142243.1, read on the forward strand.
GATGCCACTTTAAAAAAATAATTTTTAATACTGGGTTTAAGGTTCCATACATGTGATAGTCATTAAAGCTTATTTAACCCTGAAATTATCTGGCCTCTTTAATTCCACAGGGACTGTAAGGCTCTTGGGTTAGAAATGAAAAATAATGTCAGAATGAAAATGAGACTTTCCTGAGTGCAGGACCATTATTACAGAATATTTTCTTAATCAAGCCTCTTTAAGTGCCAAGCAGTGGAGGAAAAAAGTAATCAGGTTATGCTGCTTTTATCCACAGGGTCTTTGCTGATGCTTTGGGCCACTTATTGACATAGGCAAAAGTCAGTGCCAAGGGCTGGATGAGACACACTCACCTAAAATGCGTGTAGGACCTGTGATTTGTCCATCCACAATCTCAAGTGCAGTACACCCAGTTCCTTTTTACAATACGCATTTGGGATAATCCCAGTGCACTCTGACGTTTGGGCTCTCAAAAGTCAGAGCTTTCTGGTTGTCGAGACTGGAAACTTTCAGCAGCAGCAGTGATTTTTGTCAAGTTTCAGTTACACCAAACATCTGTGGTGTGCCCCACCACCCTTTCCCCAAGGATGAAACATTCTGCAGGGAGGGTGTTGCAAGAATTCCTGAACTAGACAGCTAAGCTGGAGTCATAACTGTCCTGGCCAGGGCCCTAGTTTGAAGAAGGCTCCCATTAGAATTAAAACATCCCATAAGTCTCATCATAACAGCCCTATTCTTGATGAACATGGAAATTTAAGGCTGGGGTTGGAATGGGGGGGAGAATGAAAAGACAGACGAGTAAACAGATAAAGAGGGAGCTCTTGCATGCAAGTGGAATTTCCTCTGAGCACAGGACATTCTTTATCATTAACTGGTCTGTCACAGGAAGGAAAAGGGAAAAACAGTGCTTCCTGTTAGGGGGAAGAAAAAATCAATAGGCTTTGGAAATACCTGCCTGGAAAGAACTTTTTGTTTTCCCATCAGCAAGAACAAATAAATTTTTAACTCCTTTGGAACATGATGTCTGTTTTAAAACAGTTTATTTCTTGAAATAAGACTTCAGTGTAAAGATGCAATTTAGAAATGCAGTTCAGACTGCTTTAATCTTTCTTGTTCATTTCAGAAAATGCTCTCACTCCTGGAAATATCTCGTATAAGACACTGTTTTGAAAGCAGTTTAATTCTTCGGAGTTTGTGTCTACGAAAGTAATAATAAATAGAAGGGCCATTTGCCATGCACACACAGTCACTTCTTTGATATTATGGTTAAGATGCTCAAGATGGGCAATGGATCTGCTATTTTTTCTGCTGAACAAAATTTTCTTTTGGAAAGAGAAGACTTGCCAAACAAGTGCTCAAAGCTTCAGGAGGACAATGAACTGCAGCTCCTGCATCATCTTTTTGGTTGCATTTTGCTCTGAATATCTACAGTGGTAGAAGTGTGGGTTTTTCAGAAGAGTAAGAAGAGGCCCAAAGACTGCAGGAATGGATGCATATGCACAAGCAGCCCCATGGTAACCTGAGTTGCTCAGGGTAATCCTTTTTCTCTTTAGGTGGCAGCTTCCTTCTTTGCAAAGCTGGACCTGGGGATTTAAAGCTGTGCCTCAGTTGTAGCCACATTCCTGTGTTCTGAGACAGGGATCTGTCCGGGGCCCATGACAAAGTTTACAACAATGTCAGTGGATAACTGAATGAGCAGAACCTAGGTAATCCAGCAGTGCCAATGTAAGAAAAAATAAAAAGAAGGAAGGAGGGAAGATGACCTCTTGGACATGCACAGAAAAAGGGGTGGAAGTTTCATTTTTTTAAATGGAGAGGGAGAAGTGGGAGAAGCTTAAAATGAAACTACCAGCAAGGCTAGAATTAAAAAGAGGGCTTTAGGAATGATCTAACTTTTATTTTATTACATGACAGAAGACAAAAAATCAATAGCTGGTAATTCAGACATAAATGAGTTATACAGGCCATTGACACAATGGACCAAACTTTATAACAACCACATCTGATGCTGTCAAGCCACAGGCTTCAGTGGCGCCAGTAATAATTATGGCTGATCACCTCTAATTCAGAGCTGCCTTGCTTGATAAAGGTGTCACTCTGAGTGGCTGCAGCATCAGTATCAATTGAGGATGTCATCCAGCAGGTCAGGTTGCTGTGGAGAACTGTGTTGTTTTTTTTAATTGAACAGGACAAACTCTTAGTTTTCTCCTACTCTCATTCTGACTGTAAAAATCATATATATCTTAAACAAAAAAATAATTTGAATTCATGACTGAATCTACTTGAATTCAAGATCAAACTGTGACAGAAGCTAATAGTGTTGATCCATAGAAATATATTCTAAAAATAATTTAAAACTGTAAGAGTAGTCTCAGGAGGAGACTTTGGTACTTTACAATAATTTATAATAATCTCTGTTGCACTGCTGATGTGATCAATTAAAGAACTCACCCCAAAAAAACCCCAGTGTGGCAAAATGCTGGTAGGCAATAGAAATTGATTTTCCATAAACTCACATCATTGTAAGAAAGAAAAGGAAGCACACTGACTTTGCTATTTTCCTACTGTTTTCTAAATTTGAGGGGCATAAGTGCATCCACTGAATGTTGGAAAATTGAGTTTCACTCAGAGATATGAGGCGAAGTGGCTTTGTGAAAGAGCTCTTGATCTATAAAGAAAGGAGACACTTTTAAATACCTCTACGGTGTTTCACGTGCCATTAATACTTACATCTGCAGTTTAATGTTGAAACTATTAGTCTTTGAATTTCTCAGGGATGCTCCGCGTGCTGAGACATTTTCATTTATTATGATTATGATTATTATTACTTAGGCTTTGCATTCTTTTGTGGACCAGCTGCTTGGTACTGCATTGGCTACAGTCAATCGGGAGTGATGAACAGTGAGAAAGCCTCTGTGGGGGAGGACATGAGAGGTATTTCAGCCACAGCCGCTGTAGCATTTAACATCGGGAGCACTTCGATGAGGCAGAGCACTTTGCACCACAATAGCTTATCCTTGCGTGAGTGAAAGTTTATTATAAGTTCCATTTAGAAGCATTCTCTAAAAAAAACAGACTTGTGAGGGAAACACCGGAAAGGCAGTGAGAGCAGCACAGCAGTGAGTTGGTTGTAAGCTTGCTGTGCCGTATGGCTTTTCTGGTACTTTTTTTCTGTTGTGGGGAAAGAAGGTGCCTTGCACCTGTGTGTTTGCGTACAGTGCAAGGAACAGCCGGGTCGTTTTCCTTCAAAAACCCGGGGCTCCATTCCAGCTGCGCTCTGCTGAGGCGGAGAAATCCCGGTCTGAGGCAGAGCGTGGAAAGGAGCGCTCTCCATCCCGCAGACCCACACACACACACCCGCTGCTCCCCGGCTCCTCCGCTGCCCTCCTCAGCCCAGGCTCCAGCTCTTCCCGAAGCGCGGACCGCGGGGCGGGATGCGGGATCGGTTCGGCAGCGATGCGGGATCTTGTGGTGGTCCCCAGGCAATCCTGTCAGCCCCGCTCCTGGTCCCAGGGCTTTCCTGCGCTCCGGCAGGCAGCTGCGCAGGCCCTTCACAGGCAGCACTGTTTCTCTCTGTTTACTCGTTTCCAATGGCAATTGCACCACCGAGTCTCAGTACGTCTGGAACTTGGCCTGGGGCTGTTTTGGTTACATTGAAGTTTTTGCTTCAGCGCTGCCAGATTTAAATGGTGACTTCACCAGCACTGAGCTAAAAAGGAGAAAAGGGGAGGAGGGAGGTAGTGCAGCGAGCGGGAGCGAGGGAGAGGGCCAGGGCATTACATCATCGCTTGGACGGGAATCAAATGGGAAGGATATGACTCACTCGGGCTAGTTAAGCTTTGGCTCAAGTTCTACATACACTCATTCCAGGGCTCTCATGTTCTGCACCTCAGCAGGGAATTCAGGCTCAGTGATGTCCATGAGGTTTGTTTTTAATTTTCTTTTCCTTTTCTGATTTCTATATAGTTTCCCCCCCTCCTCGCCTTCCTCCTTCTCTCCTCCTCCCCTCCCGAGTCCCCCTTTCCCACTCTTTTCCACTTCTACAGAGTTTGTTTTCTGGTGCGTGTAACCCCAGCTCTTATGAGCAGAAGCTGTTTTTTCGACCAAACCAAACCCAAACAAGGAGCACAGCAAACTTGAGAGAAGTTTGGTAGTTTGTTGTGGTTTGCTGTCCCCCCCCCTCCATCATTATGTTGTTTCTAATCGGAGGAGACAGGGAGAGAGTTAAAATGCGGGAGCCAATCGCTTGGACGGTGATGTAATGCTGGAACTGCAGGGTTGTTAAGTAATGTGAGAGGAAGGGGGTCAGGGTTGCAAAGCATTTACCTGCTGTCAAGGGGCTTTAAGTTTATTATCAATTGCAGTGACTGTAACTGGCTTCAGACTGCACTCTCTAATTATTCGCAGACTCCCCTTTTTTATCTTTTATTATTAAAAGTAAAACTATATTACGGTATTTTAAAAAATGTGATATTATCACAGCTGCGAATTATTTTCCACCGGGGTTTTTTGATATTTTTTAAACGGCTTGAAACTGGATGTCGCTTTCACGAAAAGCCCGGAGAGTGCAAAAAGAAAAGGGAAAGGCGAAAAGGGGTGGTTCTTCGAGCGTGGCTGGCGAATTTGAAACTGTTTGAAGAAAGCAGTTCAGCCTCTGCCTAGCAGAGCGAGTAAAAGCTTCTACTGTTGGAAATCCGCTGTAGAAAATAAAGCGTTTAAGGGAGGCAGTTTGCAGAGCTCATCTCAACGAGCCTCAGCTTTTCATCCCTAACACTTGCCAGCATATTCTGATCCTCAGCTTACCCCTGGCTCGTGGATGTCTCACCTTTGCTGGAATCACCGGGGTCCCGACCCCGCACAGCAGATCCCCTCCTGTCACGGTTCTGCTCTCTAGAACTATAGCGGGGTCTTGGGGCACCTGCCTACACGGATTTCCTTTGCAGGACAGAGCACTGTGCTTGTCTCATTTAAGTCTGTCAGTCTCCCTACAGACTTTTAGTCTTTTTTCCACATAGCTAACAGTCTCTAGGTCTGGTGTGGAGGAAGGAAAGGTACCTCTTCCCCGAGTTCTCTGGGACTACTTTGCTCTTAGGGTGGGCCACAGAGTTTAACACTCAGCCTGTGCTCGGGCATTGGTTTTGTTTAGATGTGGGATGAATGCGAGCTATCAGGTGTGTGTTGGTGTCCTGAGGATACCCGTTCTGCTCGGAGGAGCTCTGCATCAGGTTTCTGTGTCAAGAGTTGTCTGCTCTTAAGGTATGACTCTCAGAAGTGCCTCTTTCAAAGGGGATTTTTGTCTCTCAGGGAAGCACTGTGTTGGTACCCACTGGAATTGCAGTGAACTATAGATTTGCTTGGTTAACTAAAGATACCCTAAAGCATGCTTTTGAGGGTTTAGTGACTTTTTACTTTTTTTTAACAACCTGTATTGGGGCCTGAGCAAAATAAGAATACTGTTCTGTGGTTGATGGCAAAACGTCCCCCTCTCCTTTTGAACACGACAAGAGCCCGTGGCCAGCTCCTCTGGTAGCCCTCTGCAAAGCCATCTTATATCGACCTGTTATGTTCCTGCACGATATTCACAGGTTTTCCCTAAGTGCCCTGGTTTTCAAGCTCCTTGGCCAGCTGCTCAAGCACAAGCAGTTGCTCAGGGCCAAGCGTGTATCCTCGGAGAGCCCATTGCTGGGCCGCACCCGGCCCGTGTTGCAGTGCAGAGATACCATATGGACTGGATTGCGCAGTGCTCTCTTGAGGAGGTGTGGGTTGAGCAGGGAGCTGTGCTGCTGCAGGAGTTCCCGTAGGATTTCTGACTCATACTTTCTCCTAGAAATGTTGGGAAGTGCAGCTCCACAGACCATCAGAATAAAGCATAGTAGATTCTTCCCTTTGCCTGCCCGCTTTAGATGCTGGGATGGACTTGTCTTCACTCTTTCCCTTCCTGCCTTTTCTGGCTGGAGATTTTGTTCAGGAAAAGTCCGTCAGTGTTGTCCTAGGATAGTGTCTAGCCATGCTGGCAAGATGCTGGGCAGAGGATAACAGACTGTCACACTCCATCTTTCCTCTGCAGAAATGCATTCCTGCTATTTCTTTTATAAAAACACATGTAAAATACACTGTGCAGCGTGGCCTGAAAGTCTTTGGGTATCGGATTGCATTCCACAGGGGATCAGAGTCTCACTTGTCTAGTACCAGCTATTGACATGTCACCTGTCTGGAAGGGCAGCAGAAGAGAACGTCTTGGTGCTCTGGACAGTGCGGACTGACTGATGACTCTGCTGTGTACTCAAACTTCCACAAATTCCCCACCCTGCTGATTCATGCTCGGTGAAGTTAGGTAGAGGGTGTAAAGATGTAAATCCTTCTTGCCTTTCAGAAGCACACTGCAACTCCAAGTTAGAATTTACTGCTGCTGCTTCACTGATTTCAACACAGCACCACAGGAAAAGCAGCTGTAAAAGCTTCTTTCAAAAAGCTGCAGTTGTGAATTCCGTACGCATACACACACAGGTGTGTGTGTGTGTGTGTGTATGCATATTGGTTGTTGAAGCAACAAAACATGTAATTAATGAAGTATAACTTTCCAGATGAGAGTCAGGCAGCTCTGGTTGTGCTTGACAGGTGCTTTTGAAATGCATGTCCTTTTTGGACAACAACAAAAAAAGGAAAGTAGATGGCCATTTGGATTCCTCTGCTGCTAGTTGCTGGGACCCAATGTGCAGGCTTGCCAGTGGACTTGCAGCTTCATGGTCAGAGGTCAATAGCCCTGACAATCAAGTTCCACACATTTGAAGACAGGTCTTTAGGCAAGAGGATTTACTTATTGAAGGATGATATCTTTAGGGACCTAATTTTTAAACAGCAGCCAAGAGAAATGTTAACAGTGCTCTGAAAATGAGCATCAGAAGATATATTCAGAAGCACATGTAACCTGTCAAACAAACCAGAGGCCAAACACACCAGAGCTTGGGAGTGATGTTTGCGCTGGAGAGCCAACTGTGCGTGGTCGGCTTGTGAAGAAAGGCAATCTGCTCCTAGCAGAGCCCAGCTGGACCAGTCCCAGTAAATTTTCCCCACCAAGATCCCAAGTAACATTTCCGCCTGCATTGCTGGATGTGTGCATTGGCAGAATATCCGCTCCATAAGCTGTGTGATTCTAAGCCATAATTTGGTGCTCCTTAGCTGGTCTCTGCATGCAAAAAAGAATCGGCTCTGTGGTTGAGGTACAAAAGCAAGAGGTAAATATCAGACGGCTTGTTTTTATTTCACTGAATGTGATCCCCCTGCTCCTGAATTCCTCCGTTTTCCTAGCTCCAACTTGAGACTTCTCCTTTAAACCTTTTTGGAAGACTTGGTTGATGTTTGTGAAGCTCCGTGAAGCTTTCAGAGCTGGTGTCATGTGTGCTGGGATCAGAGCAGGTCAGGTGGTGGACAGAGGTGGTGGCAGGGCTGGCCACTCGTCAAGTTCTGGACGCAGCAGGCAGGAAGACCAAGTTGTTTCCTGCACTTGGGTGGGGATGCTGGGGCAAAGCTGCCTCCTGTGCCCTTCCCCATCTCTCTGTTCTCTCACTTTCCCACCCTTCTTTTGTTCGTCCTGCACATGCCTGGGCCGTGTTCAGCCCAAACTGTTGAGATCAGCTTTGCTGAAAATTGCACCTCAGATCAAAATGTGAGTTAGGTTCCTCCAGTGTGAAGTGAATGCTGGGTCTTTCTCTGCAGCTACAGATAAATCAGATAGGAAGGTAATTACATCTCATTCCTATCTGACTCTCTTATTTACCATAATCTCTTTTAATCCCTTTGATACTCATCATAATAATGTTAATCTTAATGAACTCATTTGGTATTAATGCGGATGTGATTTGTAAGTTCAGAGCAGGCTTGCCATCCTTGTTTAGCGATCATTAATATCCACTTAACTCTGTTTATGCTCTCTTTCTCCTGCAAATGGACTTGCATATCTTTGTCTTCCACCTAGATGATGTGGCAATTCCCACAGTGGAACTCTCTTTCCACACTCAGGTTTGTATTTCCTTTCTGTTCTTCTTCCTACTTACAAGATCCCAGAGCAAAGAGCTGTTGGAAACACTGCATCCATCTACTAGTGGCTCTCTGTACCCTGTTGCTTAGTCATTTCTTCCACTTTTGACTTCAAAATTGGAGGAACCCTTATCCTCTTATTTCTCATTCATGTGGCATTCTGTCTTAGATCGCTTCAGAGATATTACCTTACTATAGCCCTCGTTTTATTGTCTCAGAGGGTGAACAAATAAGAGACACAACCCCTAGTCTTGGCAAAGAGACAAATTATTTGTTGCTTACTACCGTACTCTCCCCAAATGCTCTGTTTATGGGTGGGGTTTCCAAAAACAGTTTCCAGTGTGGCCAGCCAATTTTAGTGAGTGAGGACTACATTTGGATGTTGAGCTTGATCCAAAGCTTATTGCAGTGAATGGGAGAGCTGAGTTGATGGGCTTGGGATAAAATCTGTGGAACTATCCTCTTTTCAATCCTTTGAGCACCCACGTATTTTTCAACATCTCTAGCTTTGGAATGTGCCCTCTTGAAAAACTACTTGTTCAGCCACAGTGATCCCAGAGACTGATGAACCTTGGATCTCTATTAATGTGTGATTTCCTCTCTACGTGGGTGCTTGTGTTTGTTTTTAAATGTGGCATGGAATTTTTGTGTTGTGGTGCTTGCTCCCTCTCGACTTCCTCCAAACACATTTTTAAAGCCTATATTGTCAAATAGCATGAATTATTTTTCAGTCCCAGTGACACACATTTTGCTTTTTAGGTCTTTTGAATCCTGACAGAGCCAGGAAAGTATCATTTGCTTAACACAACACTGTTTCTTCCATCCTCACTTCCATTCTTTATTTTATGGCCTGATGTTTCCAGTGTTAAAGTGAGTATCTCCATTGAAAACATACAACTTCTAATTGACTGAAAGATTTCTGTACATTATAATTAAACTAGCCATTCTCTTGATAAAAATTACTAATTGAGAGTGAGAATTAAAGTCTCTCAGATCAGCACAAGCTCTTATTCTGTGGTGGTCTTTATTTTTACATCATATCTTTAATTCAAGAGCACTGAAGTGTTGAAAATTGCAGCCATTAGTCAAATATATTAAAGCTCTGTATTAGTATAAGTACAAGGTGTATTAGTGTAAATAACAACATGGAGAGTTTTACTGCAGGTAACTGTAACACTTGTGCTGCTCCATGACCATAAAGAATATGGGCAGTGTGCTTCAGATGGGCACTATTTTCTACAGATCAATAAATCTGTGCCCATTAGCAGAAGAAAAATAATAATTACAATAATAAAAATTCATTATCACTAGCTCTGTCAAAAATAAGGTCAGTTGAATGTTTTACCACACTGGAAAAGCCCATCAGCACCAGTAATTTTATATGTCAGATTTAACATGAGCTAGTTTTTTCCAAATGAAGTCTTACAAACCAGAACAGAAAAAATGTACTAGACCAGATTCTTCCTTGACCTCAGTTTAAGGCAACTCAGGATCATGTCAGAAAAGTTCCAGTACTGTGTTCTTTGTTATCATTTGGTTTCCAGGTCAAAATGAACTTTTCTTTCATTGCAGCTAAGGACGTGAGCTCTATTTCTCTTGTATCACAGAACTGCAGGAATTCTCATTGCTCTGAATACTTTTCAGTTTTCTGATATACTTTCAATAAGTAGTAAGTTTCTTTAAAAAACTCATGTAGAAATAAGATTGACTGAAAAATCAATATAAACACTAAATTAAGGCTCATTTTACAGTTTGCCTGAATGACCAGATTCCTTGCCATTGGAATCCATTGTTGGCAAGTATCTTCTGTGGCCATTCATGTTATGAAAGGGGGCTGTGTTGCACTAAGTGCAGATTGGCACACAAGATCTCTATATGTGTGGATCTATTTGTGTATGTAGGGGGTGTGTGTGTGTGTTTGTCCCCATCTTTGAGACTGCAAGGCAAAATTAACTTCTGCTATTCCTAAGCAATCATACCAGAAAGAATTTATCACCTGAATAAGATTCCAAGTCGCACAACTTAAGGTGGTGATATTGGTATATAAATTTGATTGATGGTTTCTTTCTTTTGGAAATTGACACTCTATTAGCACCCCTCAGCTCTCCTTCACATTTCAAGTTTTTCTTTAAGGATGAGAAATCAAATTTAGGGCAAAAATTTAAGCAACAGTTAATGGGGAACATTGCTGTGCATCACTAAGTTCGGTTTGGATTTTACTTGCTAATCTTGTGCAGTATGGAACTTTTCCCAGCTACTGCAATTCAGTAGATATTCTAATGTTTAGTAATTAATTAAGCCATTTTTTTCATTTAATTTAAACTATTTTGACACGACTTTGTAGTGCCCTATAAGGAACCTGCAGTACATACTTTAGGAAAAGTAGAAAACCTTACCAGCAACATTTATAAAAACATGCAAAAATAAGTGAATGTTATGGGGGGGAAAAAAGAGTATTGAGATAGTTGGAAAAGCATGAATTTATAAAGGTCTTCTAAGAAAAGCAAATGCAGCTGATTGAAAAATTTCCAACAAGGCTCAGTAATTATTAAAATTTGAGCTTTTGACAACAATTTTTTCAAGAGAAATTGGGATTTTTTTTTTCCTGACAAATACCTTTTTTGTTATTTAAGAAAGGTCTTGAAAAATAATGTTTTTTATTTGCTATGCACTGAACTGAAAGATGATTAAGCTTTGTACATTTCATTTTCTGTTTATTATGTTTATTATTCTGGTTTTTTATGATATTTAGTGCTGCTTCTAAGCAGTTCTGTTATTTCTGATTTGTTTCTGTGGCTAAATGCCCAGAAAGTGTGACGAGTAACAAATGATAAAACAGGCAATAATACTCTGGCATCTGCACATGTTACATTCCAGAGTTTTAAACTTTGGTCTCACCTGGTTTTGCCCAGGACAAGTTCTTGACTGAAAGCACAGCCAGCTGCAACTCTAATACCTCTTTCTTTTTTCCCCCCTTAACAGACAGTTCTTTTTGTCAGGGAGACTTGTTTTGAAGATGCAGTGCTCCAGTAACAGGATGTTTTGGAGTGCAGATCAGATTGAGCTGGATGTAGGAAGGGTCTGTGGCTTCTCCATGTAGCACTGAGCACAGGAGTGCTGAATTGCAGCAGCACATCTGCACCACCATGTTTCTTATGCAGAGTAATTATCAAATAGGACAAACATTACATATAATAATTAACTGATTGGCTTGAGGTCAGATATTTGAGTTTGCCCAAACAATCCCTAGAGGACTTGGAAAGATCTCTGTTGTGAGGGCAATACAAAATTTCTGCACCCAACCAAAGTTTGGGGAAGTTTTGGGTGAAATGTGCTTGGACTGTTGAATAAATCCAAACCAATGGGCACCACAAAATTGCACATATGTTCTTGTGTGGGTCTGCAGTGAAGTGAGTGGAAGGTGGGTCAGTTGCACAGAGGACAGATGGCATTATGGACATCTTCCCCAGGGAGAGAGGAGCCACAGAAGCAGAGACTGGGGGAACTTGGTTTATTTACTCTGAAGAGATGGCTACCAGGGGATCTAATTGCAGCCTTCAGCTACTTACAGGGTAGTTACAGAGCAGACAGTTGCGGTGTGAAGACAGAAGACAAAAGACACAAGTTTCAGTGAGAGAAAATTCCAGGAGACCTAGAGAAAGAAAGGTTCCATCAGGAGAACTGCACAGCAACTGGCTGGAGCCAGCCTCTGCTACTGTAGATTTTCACACTTTGTCTAAAAAAAGGCCCCCAGCAGCCTGGTCTGATAGTGCATTCAGTCCTGGCTGGAGCAGGAGGTTGGACAAGGTGACCCTCTGAGGTGCCCTCTGACTGAAACTGGGCCTGCCCTGGGAAATGATGGCAGCAGCATGGGCTGTCTGTGCAGGGGGTGGAAGCAGGAAGAATTTTGATGAGCAAAAAGCAATAAGAAAATTAAAAAGTGAGATAAGAACATAATGTCATCTAAAGCATATCTTGTGCCTGCTTGTGTCCACCTTGAGTGGAGAAATAAAGAATTCATGCACTTGACGTAACTCTCTAAATGGGGACTCTGAATTACTCTGTGCTTCAAGGTGCACAGTTTCCTAACTTTCTCATCGTGCTGTAAGTGACAGGCACTCAAGTTTTAGTAGGTGCCTGATAAACATGCAAAGATAAAACAGTAAGAATGAAAAACAGCCATTTTTTTGGCTGAAATGTTAGCCAAAATACAGCCAAGTATGTTTTCAGTTTATAAACAGCTAAAGGGATCTTTTCCTCTCCTCGACTAAGCATCTGAAGTTTTTGCTTATAGTGAAGAATTGCAAGAGAATTTTAAAATCCTATGAGAAAATCCATCTCTGATGTATTTCCAAATTATTCAGCTTTTTAAAAGTACCTTTCCTCCCCTGCTTTTTTTAATTTTTAAAAAAGTAATGGAATTAAACCAAAGCAAATAAAACTTTTGAGCCCCCCATGGTAATTTTCAGCACATTTTGCAAAGCTAGGAGACAAGCTTTGTCCATAACCATGTGAGGGACCCATCTGCTAATATCCCTGTGAGCTCACATGTATGTTTTACAGGAACTTAGCTAGCAAAGGCTGTTCCCTCTGTAAAAGTAATGGCACATTAATGCCTTTTTTTCAGTGAACTCTCTGTATACCTTATCCTGCATTCATGTTTGTTCATTAACTAATGACTATCCAATATGCTGTCACTACTATTGCATGTAAAATCATGCATGCTCAGTTATTTTATTATTGCAAAATTAATAATTTATTACTGACTAGAAGATGAAGACTGAGGATCTGTATATGACTCTTCACCGACAAAATTTTCTGGAGTGACACTGACTCAGACTTATATTTGTCTTGAGCTAAAAGGCTCAGAGAAGGATGTTCAAATTTATGAAGTTTCTAAAAGTGCAGCCTTAGAGTGCACAGCCCTGTTCTCACTACGCCACTGGCACCTTCTTTATTGTTATGCATTCACCTTGTTTGCAAACTCCTTTCCTGTAATCAAGACAAGCTTTGTCCTTTTAAAGAGCTCTGCCTGACGCTTCTGTAAATGTCAAAGATGATTTTTGCACTGCTGTTGGATGCAGAGCAAATCACAGAATCTGGACGTGTGGTAAAAACTTCCTGGCTGGAAGAGCTAATCCCCTTGGAAAACAAAACAAAAAGTCCCATACTTTCCTGTAGAATACCGTATTTTCCCTTGAAAACAGCATTCCTACCCAGTTAATTTATTACTGAATCTAATCAGTCTTTAAGATAGCTTTGAAATACCAGTGTTAGTTCTGTTTTTCATTAATATATTGATATTGATGGTCAGGTTTCTAACTAGATGTTAAAATCAGTTAGGAAAAATCTAGGAAAGAAGACATAAAAGAAGAGTGAGTTGGAGTATTGAATTGTTTTTAATAGAGCAGGAAATGAATAAAAACTGACAGATTTAAGGTTTCTTTTGTGTCATTGGTGTACTTCATGCAGGTGAACTATAATGGTAACCAGATTTATGTGAATAACAAGCTTGTTGACTTAGTGGCTGAAATTAAAAATAGTAATTCAGTTTAAGTCAATATGATTTAATTTCTTAATTATACTGTCCAAATAAACAATAAGGACATTATCAGGTTTTCAAGACAATTACATTTTAAAAATAACTAGATGAATTGCAGATTAATATGGCATTTCAAACTAGAATGTTAAGAGATGCTAAAACTTTCTGCTTTTCCAGATATTCTGTTCTTCTCCACTTCTAAGATTTATGAAGTACAATTTGTTAGTGAATTTAATAATTTTATTCAACCTGAAAGTGCTATTCTAGCTTTTGAGCTTAGCTGCAATTTTCTGCAGAAATCACAGCAGTAACAGTGCAAGTGAATTCATTGTGACAGAGTATATTTAATTTGAACATACCCTGTAGATAATTGAAGTCTGTATCCTCATGTAACTTCAGGGGTTTGAGTTGATATCAGGAGCCTCTATAAAAAGCTTTCTGTCATTTCTAACACAGACATGACGCCTTTCTCACAATTAAAAGAAAGGGGGTTGGTGCAGAAAAGGCTTTTGCAACTTTATTTTTTCCAGTATATCTTTGTCCTCGCCCGGTGCAGGTTTCAGGGCCAGCAATGCGTTGTGCTGTACTTTCGTCATCTCTTTTCCTGGTAAAACGAACTACAAGTTACTGTGGCTGAAGAAATCTTGCAAGGTTTGTAAAACTGAGGAATATTAAAGGAGGGCATGTAAATTCATGTAGCTAGATGATTGCAGGATTGGAGACTAGATGTCCGTGGAAGACGATTGAAAAAAACTTGTTTTTTCACCAGTGACAGATTAACAATAACTCTTCACTTTTAACAGCATTTCTAATCTTTCAAGAAAGAGCTTTTTTTGTGGAACCCTAGTGACCTAGAGAGTTAAACAGAGAGTTAAATCTTCTCTTTGGTGCCTTTATTCCCTGGAGTTTCAGTGAATTGTTATTTTGTCTGTCTGGGCTTTTGATGATTTGAAATACCAAAGGGACCTGTAAGGGTTTTCCCTTTCACATAGTCCTAAGGACTGATGGTCAGTGTGGCAGGTGTGACTGGATGCCCACGATGTTCATTGCATTTGGAAATCATGTTTTTGTTCCAATGGCGTATCTTCAATTATTTTTTCTTCTTCAGGTAAGAGTCGGAAGTTAATGAGGAAGCACATAAAACTCCATTTTAATATTGCATTCTTTAAGTCATAAAATGAAGGTCCTTTGGGTGAGACAAAATATACTAAATATTAAACACATCATTCAGAATAACTCTTTTTATTTAATGGCCTTTTTTCTCAGGAAAGAGCACAAATGAAAAATATGTAATCCTCCATCTAAGAGGAAATCTATCAAAACCTGACGAGTTTTCAGGTTTTTTGTTTTTGGTGAATAGCAAGGTTTGGCTATGATACACTTTCAGTTGGTAAACATTTTATCCTGTAATGTGGAGTTCTCATTTTGTTATTTCTCTATGCGCTGATCCTTGATATGTTGCTTAAAAAAAAAAGTCTGAGCAGTTAAACCATATGTTTATATCATATCTTCTAATGTCAAATTTTTAATTGATTTTCCCGTATTCTGGGTTAGGAGGGGGCTGTATCATATTCCACTACGTCATAAAAACAAAAATATTTAAAATATGTTTCAAATAAAATGAAGGAGGACAAGAAAAAAATGCTTAACTTAGAAAAGATGTGGGATTCATTAACAAAGGAAAATACTGGCCACGGACCAATGGCAAGCCAAATGTTTTGCCAGCAGTTTGCAGTTCTCAGTCATCATTGCATGTCACTCTGACTGCTGCACCAGCCCCTCCAACCATATAGGCCTTCCTTTTAAAGAGAAACCTGTCTGGTTTGAGTTGAATAAATTAATTTGGGTTTACTTAGTTTAAAAACAAAAATATAGAGGGCCCAATTTTATTTCATTATGCCCGTGGGTAAAGCAGTCCAAGGTAATTACAGCCACAGTGCTGGTTGCTCTATCTTAATTAAAGAGGGTTTTTTTTGCACAGAGGCTTTTGCACAACATAATAAAATAGTTTGTGGTCTGGCTAGCCTCAGTATCACAAGAGTGTACTCACTTGAGAAATTGTCCAGCTTTTCCAAAAGCTGAGGCCCTTCCACTGGAGAGGGAGCATGGAGCTGCTCAGCAGAGCACAGGTAGTTTACAGTAAGGGTACCATCATAAATCAGGCAGAAAACAGCCTTTCCTACAGACTTGTACACTAAGTGGCAGGCTTGTCAGCAGCAATGAATCTGGACCTCAGCAGGTCTTGAAGCAATAATGTGCTCTGCAATGTGCAACACTCGTTACACACCTGTGACTAAATCTCTTATTTTTCCAAACTTTCCTGGTAGTGTTTTGGGTTTGGGTTGGGTTTTGGGTTTCTCTCTCTCTCTCTATTTTTTTTTTTTTTTTTTTTGATGGGAGCTGTCTCCTTTGTAAATAAATATGACTTATTGCTTAGCAAATAATTTTGAAGAAAAGGCATCAAAGACATTTAAATAATGTACTTGGCATGCTAATTAAAAAATCTCTGAACTCAAATCCCAACAAGCACGGGTGAGATGGCCTGTTATTAGAAGAGTCAGAGGAGGCATGTTTGCTAGTTGAATAAATCAAGTAGCATTGTAAAAACACTGTCTCAGGGATGATTAAGGGTAAGTGATTTTCATTACTACATTAAGTTCTCCTTTCTGTTGTGGTGCATTTTATATCACATCAAGCTTAGCTATTTACTTAGGCTACTTTAAAAAGCCCCAGCCCCTCATTTACTGAAATCATGACCCAGTGCATCGATTCAGAAAGACAGCAACCCAAGCTAACTTGACTTAATGCTCAGGATCCTGACACGGGTCCTTCCTTGTGAGCTCTCTCACTACAGTTGGTAAAACTGACTTAAGTTTTGTGCATACCAGTGGACCAGAGTGACTTAAGCCAGTAAAATTTCACTGCTTTCAACAAGTTATCCTCCCTACCTGGTGCTAGTGGTTTCCTTTAAGTTGCACAATTTTCTTTTTTCATAGATCCAAATACTCTGGTATTTAGGGCCACCAATTGTCCTGAGCCAGATCATAGTTGTGCTCCCTCACACATTGGCAAGGGCAGGGTTCACAAATATTTATGAAACTAGCAGGAAAGGTCTCAAGGTTGGCATAAGGAGCAGCAAAAGGCCCTAGATGCCTTAATCAGTGAGTGACTGGCCATGGATTTTGTTTCTTCTTGTTGGGGACACGGATTCACCTATGGGGGGACAAGTGAGTTTAGCTTCAACTGCTTGAACTGGCACAGTTTCACCTGAGCTTGCATTCATGGAGAAGGAAATGCCAATGGGATGTGCACTGTACCCCAAGGCAGGACTCCAGCCAAGGGGAGGGCAGCCCTCAGCTGCATTTGGGCTGCTCTGAAGCACCACTAGCAGTGGCTGCCTGCAGGACAAAGGGAGCTGGAACGTGGTGTTTGACAAAGCTGAACTATCTTCCAGCCTCCTTAGGCATGGCTCAGGTCCTTGGCAGATCTGGGTGTGTGATTACAGACAGCTGGGCTTCCTAGAGGTCTTCAAGCCTAGAATTAGCCCTGTGTAAATGTAGACAATTAGCCTAGAGGTGGACCAGAGAGACTTCCATCCTCTGCTCTTAAGTTCAGAACATGAAAATACTGGCTTACTTTCCACTCTGTGTGGCAAGGCTGAAGCAACAACATCCGAATACACTTCTAGGATGCAGCTGCCAAAGAAACGTTTCACAATGAACGCAGAGGGGCATCCCTGTGGCAGCCTCAGCTGAGGTGCTAATGATTTCATAACCTGTTCCTTTATTACACAAGCTATAATACCTGCTGAGACAGTTCAGCCTGCTGCCAGGGCAGGAGCCAGGGTGCAATGGTGGATTGATAATGGGTTTGCATGTGGGACAGATCTCGACTGTGTCTTTTACATACATGGCTTTGAAACTACAAGAAAACAGCCACTTTGTATTCACATTTGCATTAGAGGCTTCTTATGAATATATGAAATAGACACTTAATGTGACCATAACCCTACTACAAATTAAAATCAGATCCCAAGTCCCCTGTGAAAAGGAAGCTCATTATAATATGTGGAGATGTCAAAAAGATACTAAATTACACTTAAATTTAAATCCCAAGCACTATGCTTATCCATAATTTAGGGTTAAATCTACATTGGAAATAAGACCAGGAGCTAAGCAAGATTTACAGGAGTAGGGGATGTCCCAGTAGATGTATAGCCACAAACTAAAGAGTAAACAGCTGGTTGTATGTGTCTGCCAAATACAAAGTGTCTTGCATATGTACTGCTGCATTTTCTTTTCTCAAGTTACAGATTACCTTTGTTACATATCCTACATGGACTGGGTCAGATTTATACGAGGTGCAATATTGTTGATTCAGATAGTTTGTTGCTATAGAGAGAGATAAATGCAGATTTCTGGTCTAAAGGTACACATATTCCTAAATGCTTAGTTTCTCATCAAATTTTATGTACAGGCCATTTTAAGGACTTGTTATCTGGTAGGCTAATATAAGGTCGAAATCCATGCTTCACAAAATACAGAGGCTGGGGGGAAATAAAATACAAACATGCTGACCTACAATCTGACTTTGCCACCATTCCTTATGCTCATCATATTTGCCTTTCCCATTAAAAAAAAAAAAAAAATTAAATAGAACAACAGCAGAAAAAGTGGAGCGGAGTGAGTAAGCCGTGGCTTCCGACCCCTGGAATTCGGCCATACTCACTGCTGTGCAAATTCCTGCTGCTCTCTGAGCTGAGATCATACTGTTGGAGATGGCAAGTGTATAGAGCACAGATCTGTATCTTTCTTCCATTGCTAAATATTAACAGTAAAAAATAAATGCAGGTGATGCAACAGGCTTGGACTGGGTCTATTTATGTGACTGTTGAGATATTTTAACCAGATCAGTAAAATGACTGGCTCCATGTGACCAAGTCAAATAGATATGATGTTAGTGTAAACTGAGTGGAGCTGCCACTTTGCTGTTTAGGTAAAGTTAACATTTTTTAACATGTCCACCTGCAGTGTATTGACATATCTCAGGGTACATGGGGCAAATGCTTATTATATAGGAGACATCTGGAAAAGGACACATCTCCTTTCCATTATTCATCTTCTGCTGTGTCCCCTCCTTAAGCTGAGAGTCCTTTTCCTCTGCCCTCCCAACTGCTCCAAGCAGTTAAAAAAACCCAAAACCCTCATAAAACCAACTAATGTTTCTTGAATGTCAGCATGCACTGACTGTAAGGCCAACAGGACAAACAAATTACATTGTCAGGGCCTTCCACTGACAGCTCCAGCCTACCCGTTCCCACAGTTTATATCTGGAAACTCTTGATGCAAATGCTGCAGTTGATTCTGATGGCTATAGTGGCACTTCACTGAAAAGTGGAGTTGGGTTTTGCAGCATTCAGAGTTGATGTGAGTTGAAACGATGCCTGTGTTTCTGGAAGGGCATTTTCAGTCCTCCTACAGGAGACTCAGGCCATGTCTAGACCTGTGACATTACTTCAAATGTGCAAATGTAGCAAGAGAGCTTCTTCTAGCCTGGTCAGCCTGACCTTTTTGAAGTATTTTATACAAAAGTTAGTTCCTCTTTGCTGAATTGTTGTGTTGCTAGCCATGGGGTACAATATCTTAAAGTTATCCAGTACCAACAGTGTTTCAAAATTCACCTGACTCAGTTTTTGTCTCTGCTGATCATAATGCTGCCCTTTTACTTCCCCTGGTATGGCAGTTTTCTAGTTAAAGCACTGTTTCAGTGGCAGTTCTGAAAAGGAAAAAAGTGGAGGAAAAAAGAAACAGTTCAAACCATTCATGGAGTATGTTCAAACTATTCATGGAGTATGCACGTATGTAATGTCTTTACATGAACACTTATGATTCATGTAAAGACATGAAATAAATAAGTGGCACTCTGTTAGTTCATGCTGTGGACTCTTGGAAGCTGGCAGGATGACCTGAGCTTTTTTTACATGACTCTCTACTGACCATTAAGCCCTTTACTTTAAACTGGTGCAGAGGATGTTATTTTAGTCTTCAATGCAAAGTTCTGGTTTGGGTGAATTTTTCCTCTTTAAGACAGCATTTCTTTCAAGACAAAGATGAGATAAAATAAAAAAAACCTCCAAATAACAAGCAAAGAAACAAAAAACCCCATCTGTGAAACAGAAACCAAACACATCAGTGCAAATTGGAAGGTAAAATAACCTTTTTTTTAGTATGATGTAGCATGTCAATAGCAGGCATTAAGTCAGTATTCAGGGTGTAATTTAGAAAAATGTCTTCATAGGGGTCATACATTTTTATGGGTCTCATTCTGTTCTAAATGACTGTATTAGCAGCACTCCTATGAACTTCAGTAGCAAGAGCATCATGCAACTTCTCCTTGTCTTTCTCAATGGAACAGTATGTGCTGCACAAGGCAAACAGGCTGAACAGACTAGTGGAAAGGTGGTTTGCACATCAGCATAGGCTTCATAGGTGATGGTATCAAGAAGAGCAAAGGTAGAGTTTGGCCAGTGCTTTCAGGAGAAATTTTGTGAATATTATAGTGATCCCTCTGCTTTACTTCATAAGCTAATCACCACCAGGGATCAGGAGAATTTACTTGGTAGCAGTCCACAAATGTCAAAGTGGAAGATGGAGATTTTTGTTTTCTTTTGAAGCATAAGACAAAGATCAGTGTCAAAGCTTGTTTTACAACTGGATGTAGTGCATGTTACATACTGTCTGTTTATGGAGTGTGCGTGCATGTGTGTGTATGAGTGAGATTCCCAGTTGGTTTAAATCCATTGTCTTTGGCAAAGCTGTGTGCTGTACACCATTGAGAATTGGCTCTCTCGCTGTTGATGTATCCATTCTATTCTTGTTTTCTCAAGTGATTGTGTTAACTGGGCTACAGCTCATGAAGTCTCTTTTTTTTCAGGTTTATATTTCCTCAGCAGTAATTTGGTCATAAATAAGCTCATTTTGAAGATCACCAGATAGACTAATGTGGAAAGATTTTTAGGAGGAAAGTTTTGATTATGATTTTTGAACATTGATTGTCTCATTTTAAAGAACAGTTCAAAAGAGAACATAAAATTCCTGGTTTAAAAAAAAAAACAGCTTAGGGATACTTACCTTTTCATATTTTATTCCATTTCCACTTGCTTCTATTTAGAGCATTTCAAGGCAGTAAGTATCCTTTCTGCTTTAAGCTAGAGAGGTAAAAAAAAAAAGTATGCTTTACTATTTGCATTACTGGTCACTTAGACTTGCTGCTTTTTATCATGTGTATTGACTGGTTTGTATGCATATTTCTTAAACCAAGATTTAAGATTTACATGTTATCTGGAATTTGATCTATAACTTGAAAGGCTACTGTAGCCACAACAAAAATGAAAATAACCCTGAACTGTTGAAAATTCAGCTCGGAGCACCCAAAGTGGTAATGACTGCAATAGTAGTTTTGTCGATATTTATAAATCAATGCAAACCAGAAACTGGATGTTTTAATTTACTGCAGTTTCAATGTAACTGATACTCTCAAGTTTAGAGCTTTAAGCTTTGTGAAGTGCAATGTTATTGCAGGGCATGCATCCAATTTTTAAAACATTATATAGATTGGAGACAGATGAGCTTTTCAGAATTATTTTAGGCCTATTTTGATTGAATGCCTGAGATGCATTTTCCAGTGGAAATTAATTGCATTGATGTGAAAACAAATGAACCCCAACCTCAAAATTAGCTGCAGGTTCCTGCTCGAACCAGTACTTAAAAGGGAGGGAGTGGGCATAGATAGTGACTGGGAATTACGATGACAATGTATATTTTGTTGATAGAATAAAATAATCTTTCTTCAATGCCTGCTCTTTTTTGCTGTCTCTCTTAGCATGCATGCATGCGTAGAGAGAAAAATTTTCCCTTGCATCTGTGGCTGGACATGAGTGGACAATGGCTTTTATTTGCTACCACTGCTTCCCTGTGCATGCTGCAGGAAACCTTTGCTGCCCTGTGTCAGCAGCCAAGCGTCAGCAAAATATCCCACAGCCACCACCTGTGGCACTTCTGTTGCTGTCATGGGGCATTTCTGGAACACACATTTCTTGGGCAATGTGCTAGGTGAATTTATCAGTAAACAGCAGCTAACATGATTTCCACTCTTCAGTGTAATTTGCCTTAGCTGTGTAAAAATGTCATCTGTGATTCCTGTTTCTTTGACTGATGCTCACAATCAGTGGATATCTCCCAGCGAGAGGTAAGCAGAGAAGGCAGTGTGGATCCTTTAAATTAAGAGAGCAAACAACACTGGCTTGGAGGTGATCTCTGTTGAAGTCCAGCTGCAGCTGTTCTCCATGTCTTTGTTCTGTATGCCTTCGGATTCACCTCTTCCCTATTCTTCTCATCATTTGTACTAATATAGCTGTCAGCTGGGATTTTTAGCATGTTTAAGAGATGAAGCATGTGCAAAGGTTCCTCCCAAGAAATGGCATATATTCATTTTGATATTCATGAAAGTTTGAAGGGAATCTGTGAAGTGAGTTGGGGGTGGGAGGAGGGTCACTGAAGATACATAGCTATGTGGTAGCATTAAAATATTTTTATACCTGGAGATGGCTTGCTGAACAGATAATTGAGAGTATACCCTCATGTATGTGCTCCTCTGCCTCTTCCCCCACTGCCACCCACTTAAACAACCAGCAGCTTTGGGACACTGAGCATATTTGGGGCTGTGATCATGGTGGGCTGTGCTAACTTTCCTCTAGGCTGTAGAGAGAGGTTGGCACTGCAGGAACAATGTGCTGATGGCAGAAGTGCTTGGGATGCAATGAGCATTTAAAAGCACAGAGCTTCTCTGTGGTATTCTTGCTAAACGATAGGATTAAGAGTTGGATTTTGGTCTGCCGCTGATGTCATGTATCGTCTGAGTTCTTCAGGCTTTCTAATTTGCTTATTTCCTATTTTGTTTAGGAAATAATGTAGAATCATCTTACATAATGCCTTTTTTAAAGATTTCTACAGTATGTGTTACTTCTATAGTATTTTTAGTGTTGAATGTAGATTTAAATCTCAGTAAATAAACAATCTCACATGTATATACATCTACATATTGTCCTCATTAGTGACTGTGCTCTGCTAACCAGAGCAAATTCTGCTTTCCATAGTGGATACAGAAGACTTGTGTTTGTCAGCAGGAGACAGACTGGATCTGCCAGTGGCAGATGCTGGACTGGTTTTCTCCCATTTATCTGCTTTCTTTAGTCAATCTATTTTCTAGCAGAGTTGTGATCAAATCTCTGCTCCATGCCCAACCATAGCATTGCAGCTGCCTGTGCTGTGAGTTGTATTGCCACATGGTCTTGAGACTCAGAAACACTTGGAGCCACTGTCTTTGTATGAGCTCTAGACTGATGAGCATGAATGAGAAACTGATGGTTACAGTTTTATTGTTTTATTAATATGGAGGTGAAGAAATGCGAAGATTCAGATTAATCACCTTTTAATTAATATTATTTTATATTTAAATTGCTGGAAGCTTCTTTTTCTGGGTCTACTTTGTCTTTTCGTTGATTACCCACAGCAGCTGTTTTTTTGTGGGGACCTAAGTTAGGTACCTGAATTGAATTAGCCGGGACCAGAAACTGGCCTGCAATTTAAAGCCTTCATTTAAGTAGCAATCTTAATTTGATTAATTCATGCAGGACCCTTTTCCCAACCTCTTTGTGCACAGCAACCTTTCCACTCTAACTTTTACAACATTGGATGTGGGGGCCCACGGGGGCAATGCTGAGGAAGAAAAAGTCAAGGGAGGTGAAGCCACCCAAAGTATTAGTACAGCAGTCCTGCCTGCAGGCACATGAAGACATCAGCAAGTACATCTTTCTTAGACACCCAGGCAGGCAAACATCTCTGAAACACGGGGGCATGAAACTGCTGCCGCAGCATCCATCATCTGTGAAGGACAGTGAAAACATGTGCTGTCATCTTTGACATTTTAATTGAAAAGAAAGCTTACACAGATTTCGACCTTAAGCAGTATGTTTATACAAGTGTATACAGAGAAATAATCTGTCAGTTCAGTGCAGGCTCATTGCTATAGGAGTTGGTTTAGTAGCTGAACAATCCAACATTAGCTCACACACCTTGCCTTGTTCCATGCCTCAATAATTTTTAGTAGAAATACTTTGCCTAGAGGCATGCAGTTATTAAAAAAGAGGCTCAGCTTTCTTAAAGTCTGGAATTATTAGCTCATGGTAACAAGCCTGCACTGGAGAAACTGTTGGTTCTTTGTTTTCATAACTTTGCTGTAATTCACCATCATATTTTCAGAGACAAACTTCTGCATTGTTTGGGAAGTTCAATTTAAAAAAAAATAAAAAAGGAAAAAGAAAAATAAATCACTTCAAAAAGATTTTTTTTTTTTCATTTTTATTATAAAGAGGGTTTACAAAGCTCTTTTATCTTTGTATTTCTATTAAACTGCACTGGTCCAAATAATAAGGGTAAATAGAAAGACAATGTTGAGAAATTTGTTTTAGCTCATTTCCACTACAGGAATCCGTTGGTAGTGAGTAATCAGTGAGAGCTCTCTGAAGACCCTCTCAGCCCTTTGAGAGTAAAAGGTACTTTTTCTCCATCCTTTTTGCAACCTACTATCCCTTTCAGATGCAAAGTTATGAAGGTCAAATAAAATCCATTTGCAGTGCCATAACGTGTGTGTGAAAGGAGTCACTTGAGTGGATGAGGGCTCTGGCACCTTTAGATAGCCCAAACCTGGCAGAAGAGTTATTTGGGGTTCAGTTGTCACTTTATCTGGATGCTGCAGGTGGGTTTCTTTCCAGCTGTTTAACCTTTTGATATTTTTCCTCAATGAGCCTCAGATTTTCAAGTTTTCCTGATTTTGCTTGTCAGGCTGGAATCTTAAGCTAGATTTTTAAAAGAATGGTTATGTTTAAAAGTGTCTGTGTAAGCTTTATTGCCATTACTATCCCTGGTTTTAAGTCAGCTGCCATTTCATGTATTTGTATGTTATAGCCACCTATTTTTTCAATGAAAAATGATGCACCTTTATTTGTGGGGCTGCAAAATCATTTGTTTTCCTGAAGAACTAAGCTTGGTTCTGTCTGAGCTGAGAGACTGTGGTGGCAGTGGAATCAGTTTGACATCGTTGCTTGCTTTTATGATCAAATCATATTTATGTTGCAGTTTTTTGGGTTTATCCCACTTCTTTTTCTCTTATTTCAATGCAAGAATGTGTTTTTATATGGGCTAGTTCTTTATAATCCTCGAACCTGCCTTTTGCAGTGTTTCCCTGTTTTGCTTTAACTATGCCATTATCCTTCACATATCATTTGTGAGTTCCAGCTGTGTGCATAACACTATGCAGAACATAAACTTCTCCAAGGAGGTTATAGTCTAAGAAACCATTCTAGCTTTTCTTATTTTTCTTGTAATGGGTCAGGCAATAAGACCCAGTGAAATATTTAGAGGGAAAGAAAGATTGAAACCAGCAGTTTCTAAGACCTGTAAGAGCCAAAAGGCAAATGTTAATGAGTTTTTGTGAGGCTTCCAAGGACCTGCTGGTCCTCGTACTTGTGCTGAATTTGCAGAGGTTCCTTGAACATGTGTTCAGGAAATATAGGTGGCATTAACACGACTGGAGTTTCTAAAGGCAAGATTTATCATTGACTAAACCTTTAAATAGACTTTGGCCCACTAAATACATGATGGGGCTGCTGATTTGTGGGACTTTTCTTCTACAAGCTCAGGTGAAAATACAGAATTGTTAACAAATTTTGAAGGCATTTTTCCACAGGATGATAGTATTTTGCTGTATATATATATCCATTCTCTGTTTGGTTTTTTTACTTTTCTTTCTCTTCATTTGAGTGTTCTGTACTTGTGTATCAGAACAAGGGACCAAGAATGCATTTCTGATAGTTTGTTTCCAATGAGCAGCTTCTCCTCAAGTGACATTGAGGGATATTTGAATTGAGAACTAACATCTCTTTAGTTGCTTTTGACTTCTTCTCTGTATCATTTCCTATCTGTATGTTGCATCTTGCTCCTTTTGTAATGCTTTTTGCTGGATTCCTTCTCCCTCTGTGCCAGTGTATAGCTTGTTATCTTAATTGTGCCAGCTCTTCTGAGACACTTACATGGGCTTTCCCTTCACTTCTGAATCAAGTTTCTTGTCTTTAAGACTTTTTGAAGCTAGCCTTATCTTATCTCAGTCCTCCAGTTTCTCATTACAGTGTCAAGCATCACTTTCACTTTGCCTGTGTCTTTACCATCAGCTGGTTTCTCTTTCCCAGGCAGAAATCTCTTCCTGTCCAACACTAGGAAAATACCTAAAGGTGCAAAATATATGAAGACACATGCACACCCCATTTAAAAATCTCTACAGAAAGCATAACTTTGTCTGGATGCTTCCCAAATCCTCTAAGTTACGAGCCACAATTTTCCCTCTCTAGAGTGTTGCCCTTCCTGTGTCTCAGTCTTAGTTACTCCCTTCCTCTTGCAAATTTCCTCGGTCCTGTCATTTCTGAGCATACCAGTTAAATAAAAAATATACAAAGAAACAAAAAGGCAACCAGAGTCGTGCCTCTAAATTGTCTCCAGTTCTTTAGCATATTTATTTGCTTGTGTGTTCTATCTCCGTCTTCTACTTTTCATCTGGTTTGTGTTCCTAGAATGTAAACACGCTCTGTATGAATTGTCTCTTATCTGTGTTTGTACAGTGCCAGGCTCAATGGGGTCCCAGTCCCGACTGGGACCTTTGGGCACCACCGCAGTATAAATGTCTGCTACTGATAATAATAATCTGCCCACATCATGCAGATGTCTGAATTATCTGAGAAATACAAACAAGGATCTTTACTAGGTTGGCAGGGAGCCATGAATTCTAGGTGCCAGTTTTCTTTTACCCTGAATATGGTTTGGCTCCCTGAAAAATCCTGGTGACACAAGCCTCCCACTTCTTGGAAAGCTTGGCTCTCTGGTGGTGATGTGATTAAAACATCGTTAAACATGGGATACAGCAGGTCAGGTGAGGTCCCTTGCAACTATGTGAGGTATTCCAAGTACTGTTCTGATGCTTTGTTGTTGCTTTCCTTGTGTTTATTTTTTCTTTCCTCCTCTGAATGACAAATGGATAAATCGAAACTAGACAGAACTGCCCTACTTTGAGGGTGGGAAATAATGGATTACAAATGAGGAAAGCTCTAGTTAGACTGATAGGTTTAAATAATGGCAGTGTGGATCAAAAAACAGCAGACAAGCAGTAAATGAGGCAACCCCTCCAGTCAGAACACATTTCTCAGATTAAAACGTCCTCTCCCTGTCTTTGCCTCTGACTGAATTATTCAAATATTGAAGGCCCAGGACAGCACTCGGGCCAGGCACTCTGGCTGCAGTAGCTGCAGTAAAAGCAGCTTGCAGCTGGTCTGTGGAAACACATGCTCCAGGAAACTTACTTTCTGCAATGAAAAGTTTAATTGTGACAGTACCTGGCTGTGAATGAGACTTTCAGAGGGTAGACTGCAGCCAGCTGCGTTTATTCTCAGTATGGTAGGCTGCTTGGGGGCTTCAACCTGAAAGCCACCCAAACCACAGGCACATACTGACACCCCTTGAAAAGATCCAGGCTGCTGGAATCAGTGATTGCTCCTCATTACATTGATCATAACGTTATCATTGCTTGCCTTATTCACCTCTGTCTCCCTATTGCTTCTACTCACTCTACTTCATTTTTTTCTTGATCTCTAGGCTTTTTGGGGCAGAACCTCACCTCACCCACATATTTTAACCAAGGCTTCTAGGAACTGTTGTAATAAATATGTAGATATATACATGTTTATACATATATATGTATAAGTGATGAAAGTCTGGTCAAGTGTGTTGTGTAATGTCAATGTGGTATAGAAATCCCTCAGCCAGTGTTCCTGATATGGCAAATTTCCACAGCACAACCAGCCACCTGTGGGCTGCTCTGGTGTGAGCTGGCTGGGTCTGAAGGCTATAGAAAGTCAAGAGACGAGTTTCTTTACTCCAGGGCAACTCAGTATACTTCTGGCTAAATGTTTTCCACACCAGAGCTAGGTGAAGTGGAACAAACTTGTGATGTAGGTATTCTTGATGGCCTTGCACAAATGTTACGTGCAGGGGAGTAAGGAGCAGGAGAGAGGTCATGGTGAGACCCACTGACCCAGAGTGCTTCACCATAATAGAAAACGTTCTGCAGTGATGCTTTAAAAAGCATCAGTCCTTTTGCACATAGCCCCAAAGGGTCTAGGTCAGCAGGAACCTACTCTCATGAGACCTCAGCAACAAATTGTCATCTGCCCAAATAGTCCTTGAAGACTGTATTTAAGAGAAGCCTAGTCTTTTAACAGATGAGTGTAGAGTTTAGTCATCAGGCAATCGACTGCACCATATCAGACAGAGTATTTGGTATTAATCTAGGAGGCACACACTGAAGTATATATCCTAGATATTTGATTGCATTAGAGGAGTTATCTTTAATCATTGGGTAGAGTCATATGATGGAACAGGATCGAGTCACCATGGCTTAGCAGGGTACCACCCATCTGTTTAAATGTTAATAAGGGTGACTCATGGTGTTAGCACGACCATGCAGAGGAAGAAGAGCCAACCTGGTCAGTTACAGCAGCTTGGCTAACATGTGGTATTTTACTAAGCCACTGTAATGCTGACTATCCAGGCCACGTATGCCCAAAGACACAGCATACAAATGCTGACCTAAACCCCATCATGTTCAACAGCAGGCTTCCACTGGAACACAATACAAATTCTTAAATTTTGAAAAAATTCCATCGATAGCCACATTTCAGTGAGGTTGAGCATCTGCTAGTTCTCTATCTTATATGTCCTTTATCTGTGGGCTGTTTGCCCGACAGCCCTATTTATTTAGCAACACAGGTGCCAAGGAATGAAAATGTACCAGTCAGCAATATTGATTGACAGGCGGCAGGCAGTACATCCTCAGCATTTACAAAGAGAGGAGCAGATTCAATATGCCCACCATTAAAAATAACAATTATAAACTCTCCCTGACTTTCTTTGCTGCCAGATAGAAAGCAACAACAAAAGAGATTGTGTTGTCTTTGGAAGAGATGTCTTAGACAAATTGAGTATCTCAGCCTGTATGGTTCTGTGCCATACACATTCCCTGAGCTCTGTGAGACTGAGTTTGCAGGAGCACGTGCTAAAGCCATGGAAGTATCCATGAGTACTGGCCAGTGTCAGTTTCCCTGACATGGGAAGGGGGAATCCAGAGTGGGTTATGTAGCACTTTTATCAATGGCAGGAGCACTGCAGGCTTTTCAACAAAGAGGCTCAACCTTGAAGTGCAAGGCTTCTCTGACAGATTTGCACCTCTTTTGAAAAACAGACTTGGGAACAGACTAGCAGGGGTGTAGTAAGAAAAAATACCTGAAGAACTGAAGATTTTTTTCCCCCTCTAGCTAAGTGTAAAGTATGTGCTTTCCCCTAAAATGAAGCACTGTTAAAGGTAAAACTGGGGACAGCAAGGAAGCTTCTTTGCCATTTTAATAAATACCAATAATTCCCTTTTGCCCATGCCCCATATTCCCAAACTCATTAAAGCAATTTTGGAAATCTTTTTTGGCTCACGAACATATAAGCAAAACTCAAACCATGCAGTCCCTTGAGAATCACTTACACAAATTGTATAGGTCAGGCCAAAATAAGTTTCTGTCAAACAGCCTAACACCTAAGCTTATTATGAAACTGGTGAATTGTACAAAGGGTCTGTATGTAGGGCACTCTCAGAATGAATAAAGGTGGGGGGAGGCTCTTTCCACGGTGCTTGTTTTACTGTGACCCCACTGAAAATGCAAATGGTATTTTTATTGAATGTGTGGCTCTGTCCAGTGCAGTTCCCATAGATTCTATTCCATAGTTCCCACACATCTGAGCTGGTGGACTCAGAGGGCTGCAGAACGGGCAGGTGGGTGCACACCTCAGTCCCATTCCAGGCCAGGCAGGAGAGGGCACCAGTGCTTTCTCCTTTCCTGCCTGCTCCTCCCGCCTGCTGTCCCGGAGGAAACCCCACGTGCATCCCCAGCCAGGGCTGCAGCACACTTTGCTCTGCCCCTCAAATGCCCCATGGGGCTCCAGCCCTTCCATCTGGCACATGGACTTTAAAGCAAGAGGTAGAGAAGACCTGTTTGAGTTTGTTGTTGGCTGCTCTGCAGGGCAGTAGTTCTGGTGAGAATGGGCCAATGGGAAGTGGACCCTGCTTCTTGAGGGAGTCACCATAGCCTCTAAAAACCAAAATGAGATCTTCTCCTCACATTCAACCTGATATCTCTTCACTTTTTTTCTTTTCAAAAGAGCACTGAATCTGCTTTTCACACTATTTTGACCCTGTCCTATTGATTTTTCAAGTCCTCTTGTGTGAAAGAGTGGTGGTGCACGGAGCAGCTGAGTTTAAGTGGACAATAGAATGGGTCAGGGTCTGTGTACTTTGAGTATATTTCTTGAGCTCATTTTTCCTGCACTGCATCTATTCCACTTCTGCCACCTCTGCACCTCCCCAGGCTTAGCCATGTGCTGAGTGACTGTAGAGCTGCATATCCCAGAAATTCATTCATGCTCCCTCACAGAACTCACTGCTCTCTCTCACAGGATTACACCACACATTTGGAAAATGTTGTCTTGAGTTTTTTTAAGGTGATATGAAGATGTAAGTACATCATATTCCTCCATCAGCAGATGACCAGGGAGGAATAGGAAGAACTCCTTGTCTGTATCTGAGATACATTTGCTGTTATTTTT
Organism: Sturnus vulgaris; assembly: GCF_052056855.1. Lineage (NCBI taxonomy): Eukaryota > Metazoa > Chordata > Aves > Passeriformes > Sturnidae > Sturnus > Sturnus vulgaris. The sequence goes on from NC_142243.1 coordinate 34,238,690, forward strand.
GGGTTTCTTTCTTCCCCTTCTGAATAAGTACTGTATGTGTCTGGGAGGATTTTTAAAACATCCTTCAAAACACAGGCTTTTTCTCTCCACGGAGAACCAAGACAAAAGGATGGGTTCTCAGTTGTGTGCAGCTGCTAAAAGAGGGCAGCTGAGGGCAGAAGGGTGGGAGGAGCTGAGTGTCTGAGTATGAGGGAATTGTCAGGGCAAGGATTTTGAGGTGGCATTTGTGGAGATGGAAATGTTTCTGGGGAAACAGAGTTGAAGAGATGAGTGTTGAACGACTGCAAATCCAAGGATAGGAAATACCGGGGAGTTTTAAAGAAAAGGGGATTAGGTGATGTGAAGTCTTGGCAAAAGAGAAGGAGACTTGTATGTCAGAAGAAGGTGATTTTGCTGTCAGACAGGCACCTGCACTTTGGGACCCTGCATACTGGATGTCTGTGAATCCCATTGCTCACAGTCTTTGGACTTTTTGCATGTTTTTAGATAACTTGAAGTGACAGCTAAAGTTTGAGGAGGTTGCCAGTCCCACTTGCACTTGGAGGGGCAAAACATAAAGCCCCATCATTTGGTGTGACACAGTTCAGCCAAGAAGGATGGTCTTACCCCTTGCTCCTCTAAGGGTTATGACTCTGCCTCCCCCGACCAGGTCAGCCCAGTTTTGAGGCTTTTATGGCTAGCTGTGGATTCCTCACTGAAGCAAAGGATGCTTCTGCCAAGGCTTTAAATCAAGGCTCTAAATATCTTAGGCTTTTTCCATGATCGCCCCTGCAGAGGCTCTTCTAACTCCCAGATTATGCACCCTCTTTCCAGTCTGTCTCGTACCTTTAGGAGCAACTCTCCTTCCCAATAAACACTCTAAACCATGTGCTATACAGAAGAGCGTCCTGTTCTCTGAGAATTAACACACCTACTTGTACTGTCAATGTTTGTTGAGGCACTGAATGTAAAAACTTTATTTTAAAACTTTTTTTAAAGCTTGAAAAGGTAGAAAATTACACTCACCCAAAACTTCAAGCAACACACACTTTCTTCAAAACTAAAAAAAAACCCAAAACAACAAAAAACTGATAACATAATTCCCAAGGCCACATCCTTAAAGGGTTTTTTCAAAGTGTTATCCCAGCATTTTTTAATCCATTAATTTTATGATTCTTCTTTGTGAGCGGGCCTGCTTTCACACGTGCAGTTTTCCCTGTGCTGTACTTTAAAAAATCCTTCTAAATCTTTTTAATTCCTTTTGCCAGAATAATTCACTCTGCTTTTCTGTAGTCCATACTTTTTGCTTTCATAAACTGGTTAATCTGAATGTAATTTTCCTAATTTTATTTATCTTTTTTTCCCATTTTTTGTGTCCTGGTGGTGTGCTAAGTGGTAAAATTAGTAATCTTGCTTTTGGAACAAAGGCTTGGTAGATTTTCACAGGAGAGAATATCAAGAGTGATTTGAAATACTCATTTTAGAGTAGCTTATTTACAGGTGATACAATTTCAAAATTGATGTAAGAGTGGTTAATTTTCTGTCAAAGTCTGCAAAGCTATCATCCAGATATTTTTGTTCCTAAGGGCTAAATTTACAGCAGTGCACTAATGCCAGCAGATTTTTTTGGTTTGTCTGCAGAAAATCTTTTTTGTACCATCTTTTGCTAGCCACTATACTATGCAGAGGTGCTCAGGCTGAGACTAGCTGATAGGTTTACATTCATGTTATATCAGATGAACTATACTGGTGCTTTAACAGATAAAGGGAAGAAGGAAGGTGATTCATCTTCTTCTTGAAAACTTTATGTTCCACTGATTTATGCAGGAAAGAACAAATCCTGGATTGGTTTATCTGCTCCTGCTTGTCTGGAGCTGCCTGTGCCTACCAATGGCTGGCAGGGTAAGGCTTGTTTTGGTCTCCACAGCCCATGACAGCTTTCTTGTCTTCTCCTTTCTTCCAGGCCTGTCCCAGGTTCTCTGTCTTCGCTACTGCACCTACACAACCGACAAAGACAGCCCATGCCTGCCTCCATGCCCGGCACCCTGCCCAACCCTACCATGCCAGGATCTTCTGCTGTACTCATGCCTGTAAGTTTCCTGATCTGGCTTTTTTTGCAGGGTGAGAAGTTGTGTTGTGTTCGATTCAAGCCAAGCAGGGGTGAAAGTCTGCTGGATTTTGTAAAAACCCAGTCTAATAAGTTAAGAAGGCTGGACATCTTTGGTGCTTCACCTTAGAGTATTTCTGATTATGTTAATGGAATGCTCACTAGTGTGAGAGTGATTAGAACCAGTTTACATGAGACTACAATTTGTGATTCTCATACTTGTTCATGCAGGTGAGATCAGTACGTCTGTGCTGGAACAAAAGTATTTTTCTGAATTCAGAAAAAAATGGAAAAGCAATGTAGATAGGTTATGTCAGTGAACACTAAGTGATCCTCTTGTGTGGGAGATAACCAGCTAATAAGAAAGAAATGTGATTTACTTTTCTGGCCTGTTAATTTGCACTTACTGAGAACTAGGTAACAATTGCCACTAATCTTTCATCATTTCTGGAAGGATGGGAATGTTTCCCATCTTATGGAACCCAAAGAGCTGCTTTACAATTGTAACTTCAAATTTTAAATAATTTTAACCTTTTAACCTTTTCAGGAGAAGACATTTGGGCAGGTTAGGGCTCGAGAAAAGTAAAGATGACATGGGGAAGAGGAGATGGAGAGAAGAGAAGTTTTTGCTTTATTTCACTGTGTTCAGTTTGCAAGACAAACCTGAGAGCAATTTACCATGGGAGGGAGAAAAGCAGTGCTTGTTCTGGCTTTGCTGGATCAAGGGGAACACTCCACAGAGATACAAAGATTCAGGTTTGGCTGCTATTTGAGCAGTCGTGAACAAGTTATTAATTATTAACTTGTCAATAAGGCTCTCCTGGAATATCGATCAGGAAGTTTAACAGAAAAAACATAAGACATATCATTGTGGGAACTTTTTTTTCTGGCATGATTCCCAAGGAACCTGAAATGCAACAAACATCCAGCAACGGTGTAAGTTCAGTGAGCTCCCCAGTGTGCTGCCGTGGAGCCCTTTGGGCAGCTTTACTTGCAGACGAGCAGGTGTGCTCTGGCTGCGAGCCCTGCGGATACGAGCACGGAGGCGAGACAGACCCTGTCAGCACGGGCTGCTCCTCCTGCCCCCAGCACTCCTGAAAGGGTTGCAGGGGAGATGGCAGTGGCAGCTGCTCCTACCCCATGGAGGTAGGGTAAGGGGGCCCTGGAAGCTTTTCCCTGCCAGCAGGCAGCAGGATATTCACATTTCCCCAAAGCCCAGCACCCATTCTTGCAGGCATCATGGAGGGTGGGAGACAATGCTTCACCACAGAGCATAAAAAAACAGCTGCCCTGCTTGGATTGCTCAGAAGGACCCAAAAGTGTCTTTTTTGTCAGAGCCAAAGGTTTGGCAGACTGGCTCAAAGCAATTTGGGATGCTCAGCTCCGTCTGGAAGCATAACCCTGCTTTACCAGCCCTGACAAGGCCTAGCAGTGGGGGGCTTGTCTCTTTTTGGGGAATATCCTCCAGGAAATTAGAGGATTTACTGCTATTAGGTTTTGTTTGTATCACTCCCTCCCAACCTAGTGAGACTAGCTTGCAGAAAGGGCTCTGAACAGCCTGGAGAAGTTTTGCTTTGTTTTTTGATATCTCAGCAGTGCATGAAAGCTTCCCTTACAAGACACGTGGAAAACTCTTCCCAGCTGAGCAGTCCAAGTGAAGGAAAAACAGCCAACTTGTTTTCCATATGCTTGAGATTGTAGATTTTTATTTATGCTTTTAACAAGCTAAGTTGGGCTGCACTGGGAGGGGAAGCTACAATTTTATACAGTGATGCTTTTAAAACCACTTAACTCTGAGTGTTGTTATACTGAAAGGGAGAAAATCATTACAAAAAAGCACAAACCTGGGTGGCTGCTACATTTGTTTATTAAAGAACCCCTTTCTTTATAATTGGCTGTGAGTTTTCAGGGCCGATTCTGATGAAACACACGCCTACGTGCATACACATATGCAATTCATGACACAGATTGTTATTTTCCCAGTCATGACTTGAAGAAATAAAGCTGAGCCCATTTAAATAGAAACTGAGAGTAAATTCTTGCAAATGTCTCCAGATGTTTTCGAACCTTTTTTTTTTATTTCTTTCAAAAGATGGAGCGACAAATGTCGATGAACTCCAACATCATGGGGATGCAAGGGCCGAACCTCAATAATCCATGTGCTTCACCTCAAGTTCCCCCAATGCATTCAGAAGCCAAAATGGTAAAAAGAGAATTTTTTAAAATTATTGTATTTTCTCATATTGCTGTTGCATACCAGTTACCCAGACAGTGGGGGGGGGGGGGATGTAGCCAGACACTGCTTACTTCATTCTTAGTCATACGTTATACTCTTTTTTAATATGCTGCAGTAAATTGCCTTTGTGTCTATGAACTTTCAAGATGTTCTTGGTCCTAACTGATCTCTCTGTGAGAGGGAAATGAAGGGTGAACTATCTGATCTATACTGTGCTAAATAAGATTTTTGGTGCAGGTCAGTAGAATTTAAGCAAATGGTCTGACTGTTTCTCTAATGGTGTATGTGCTCCACAACTTGGTCTAAAGAAAACTGTCAGTTAATAAAGGGTGCAGTATAAAGTGTGTGCTGCTGCAGAGGGAGTGTATACTGTCCTTGTATACCTTTGCATACCAAACAACATATATACATACACATACACACACACACATATATATATATATAAAATATATATATATCTGGGATATTTTCTTTTTCTGGAATGCAACAAAGGTGTTCCCATTTAAAAAAAGTGTCAGAATTTGGACAAATGTAGTTTATTTATACAAGTCAAATGTCATAACGAAAAAACGAAATTATTTTTTAAAGTTTTTCTGCATCTTAAGAGGTCAAGACTTCTCAGCTATATGTACTGATATATGATTCATCTAGGTAAACTAAACTACAGGTGGACATTTGTAAGTTTTCCCCAGCTTTATATGCACTCTTGTGGAGGTATTTGGGATTAATATCCTTGGAATCAAGTTATCAGTGTAGAAACACTTTGGCTTTTAAGTTTCAGAACTGCGATTTGCTGCTGTCTAATGGAAATATGAAGACAGAAATTTTTAGTTTTAACTCTGTAGGGTTTTTATCCTCTCAAGATATCATAGTGAAAACCAGGAGTAACTTAACTGAACTTCTTTCAGTGGCATTTTGCCAAGGTAAAATTGTCATAAGCGAGAGAATGAAATCAAGCCGACAAAGATTAAGCAACCACATATTTTATATATTTCTATTTTGCATAACTGGTACAGCTTTAAAGTTGTTGTCATCTAACCTGAGGCAAAGAAAAATATCTACTTGTCTATAGGTATGGTGCATACAGGAGACTCTGGATTAAGAGCAACAACATATACAAGTTTATTCTACTCTGTTTTCTTAGGTTGGGTAGGTCATGCCTTTGCCTCACTGTTGGTCTGGGTTAGGCTGTTAACCCAACCTCTGTTAACACTCTCTCTAAAACCACATTCCGTAAACATGCAGCCATTTGGCCAGAAGAAGGAGGATAGCCAAAAATGCTGGCTCCCCCAGCCAAGGAAAACCTGTGGTCTAGAGTTCTCTCTGCTGTACCACACAGTGACGATGACATGCCAAATGGCAACAGCATCTGCAGCAGAGCTTGTTAAAAACTTTTTGGAATAGGCAAGTGTTTTTTCAGTGCAAGTGTAGCTGAGCCAAGCTAAATACTCCTTGGCTGAATAAATCCAAAACTGGCATCTGTTTTGGGGACTAAAGGTTCTGTAGTTTACTCTCTCCCCACACCCCCTGCCTCTTTTTTACTGGTAGTGTGAGGCTACTTAATAACAAGATTAAATTATTAGTGCATATGGTGAGAATTCTGTGCTTTAATAACTGAAACTGTACATTAATACAAATTGCCTTTTAATCTGGGTAAGCAGGTTTTGTCCCTAAATCTAATGTATGAAGGCATTTTAATGCATGAAGAAATTGCTATCAGTTCTAAAATGTGGTGTAGTGAACAAGCAGAGCCTTTACTTCTCAGGGCCTTTCTGCCACTCTTCCAAGGGTAGAAAAAAATCTGCACACATTAACTCTTAAGAGGTATACTTCAGAGTTCCAGGACTTTTCCTCTTCTCAAATGCAGGTTTGAGGTTTTAAGAATATTTTATATTTCTATATTCTAATTTTGTACTTTGTTTCTGTATGAGCACACATGCAATGTAAAAAGCCTCTTCATTTAGCCACTACTTTGAGGAATATGAATCTATTGACAATACACTGCATGAATACAAACTAAAAAAAAATCCAGGAAATATTCAGAGCAAAATTATTTCATACATGTATTCTTCATGTATTTTAAATCAGAATCATCTGTGTTACAGGGGTGTTTGTTCTTATTGTTAACTATTTCACTTTTCCTCATGCTTAAAGCATGATACTTCACATACTCTGGTGACTTAGTTAAAAGTTAAAAGTGAGAGTGCTTAGTACCTTATCAGACTGTGTCCTGCATTAGGAAAGATTTTCAGATTTCCCTGGGTTCTGCTAATGCTATTACTGCTGGTGCATTCAGCATTGCTTTTGTTCTCTTTGGCTGGCCCCACCCCGAGAAGAATGTATGTGTCGAACATCAGACAGAGTCATCTAAGATGCTGGTAGCTAATGACTGGAGATATTAAAAGGGGACTTTGTACCTGATGCATCAGGTGCCCAAATCCATGGGAGTATCAGCACTTTGAGGAGGTCTGCATGAGAGAATGTGGGACAGGCTCCTCTAAATGTGAGACCCAGATGTGAGACCAGATCCTCCTGGCCTCGTGGCAGTATGTACCTGAGCAGTGCAAGCAGATTTGACGCGCAGCAGGAACACTGTTTGGTGACACATGTGACTTATTTTGCCTCTGTAAAATGCATGTGAATAAATAATATCAGTAGGGATGCTGTGGGAAGCCAGATTTTTAAAAGAAAGTTGAAAGATGGCAAAAGGTTCACACCCTTGATTGGTTCATAATTTGTTTATAAAGGGAAATGGAAGCCAGTCTGATAAATATATACATTGTCTGATATACATGTACATCTATACACAAATATGGAATATTTGTGGCATTAATGTAACGTTTCTATAATAAGCAATATGTGTTTTAATCACCTTGTTTCACCTGGAATTTATGGAAAGCCACACTCTGCCACCCAAGATGCTTGTTTCCTGGTTTAATTTTTTTCAGGAGAATATTCCATCAGGTGTTAAGGTATTGTAGATGACATCCCAGAACTGATTTAATTTATCACAGCAATCTCAGTTTCCCTCACAGTATGCCTCTCAATTAGGTTATCACCTAATGCTTTAAAACTGTCCTAGTAAATGAATGAGTGAAGATCTAAATCAATACTGCTTTCTTCTTAGATTCACAGCTGAGTGGATAAAACTCTTATGCTGCCCACCAAAAACATACATTGATTTTATATTAAAATATATTGCACTGGAAAGAGGAGGAAACATATAGCTTTTAAGTGTACACAGTAAAAAATATGCAGAGTCGCACGTGTAGCATATTAACATGTGGTTCAGTAGGCTGAAAGCATTATGAAGTTGGATCTGTTGGCGGTGCCTTTGCCTTAATATACTGCCTACACATAGCTTGGTTTTGCAGTTTCAGAGGACTGGAGGTTTTAGAACTCGGAAATGCAATACTGCATGGATTACTGGAGTGAAAGATAAATAGTGTGTGCACTGAACCTCTGGAAGCCTATGTAAAAGCAGATCTCTTCGATGGAGCTGATGCCTTTCTGTCTGAATTTTGCAAGGCATTGATCTTTACCTGCAGAAATTTATGGCCTCTGAAAGGAGGTGTAAAAAGCAGACTGGCAATGAAAGAATTGAAATTAAATTAAAATTGAAATTGAATTAAAATACAGTTCTCAATTTAATCTATTAATTTTTTCTTTTACAATTTCTGTCTGCCACTTGCTGGATATGTAGTTTTATAAAATTTAAATTAAATGTTATATGTGTTGCTTGGCTGTGCCTGTAACCCTGACAGAATGTGTACGGTTCTTTAGAAAAGTAAAGCAGAGACATTATTTCTCTATCAGAAGTGCATAGGACTGTGGGCTGTTGTTTTTGCCTTGTAAGCATTACTATGTTGAACAGCAAGAAAAAAAAAAAAAAAGGGTTTGTCAGATGAAAGAGTGAAAACGTAACCAGAAAAGAAAAGTAAAATGTTAGAGTGCATGTTCCTAATTATAATAGTAAAATAAGCGAACCTCCTAATATACCTAAGAATGCCGGACAGCTTTGGCAGAGGAGTAGAGAAGTGAAAGAACTTACAGCAAGCCAGTTGTCATCAGCACTAATTTTTATTCAACTTAATTAGAGGTAAGGGTCCAGATCCTACTGGTGGCTGTGTAAATCCCAGTGCAAGCATCACTCAGCTCTCCATCCCAGAGGAAAGGCCAGGCTGTCTGCAGAGACCTGGCTGCATTTTGTGTGGCTCTAAGACAAGCACGTCTCACTTATCTGCAGGAGCACAGCATGCCAGCCAAACGGGAAAGACTCGGCCACAAAGGTCAAGGGCTTCCATCAGACGCAGATTATGGTCTGAGTTTGGATGGAGTCTTCTGCTGCTCCTTGTTTTACAAATAGAATGCACTTCTGTGCCCGTGAGCTGGGATCGTGCAGCCCCTGCAAAGCGAGGAGCAGCTGGAGGAAGCTCCCAGCCCTGCTTTGGTACCCGCTCTGCCATTGCAGCAGCCCTTGGATGTGGCAGCAAAGAGTGCTGCCCAAACAGCAGTGGCTGGGACAGCTGGCAGCCTTGGGAAGAACATCCCTCTGGATTCCTGCTCTGGGCCCAGGTTTCCAAGCCTTCCATGCTGATTTCAGGCAAGGGGCTGACACAGGCAGTTCAGGTAGGATCAGAGCCACTGAAACTCTAGGTTTAAATACTTCACACTTTGTGACTGAAGATACTTTGTTGAAGTCTGTGTTTTGCTATCAAGCTGGCTAGGAATGGAATCAGTTTAGTAGAACAGCACATACTGCTTCAGGGCCAGAAGGTTTTTCTTTGCATGGATTCTGGACTGCTGAGCAGAAAGAAAAAATGTTGCATCTCTGCAGAGCTTTCAACAGCAATTGCTCATCTTGTACTTCACAATAAAGCAATGAAAGCAGCATAAGAGAAAAAAAAAGAAGTGCAAAGCAATGTCTTCCAAGTAAAAAATAAGAGTTGTGACGAAACTTCCTGTATCAGTAACTCAGAAGTGTTTTCACAGAAGGGACTGCTGTATAGCTAAAACCCACGGTGCTTCTGCAACTGTTGACAAAACTCACTATTCTGAAATTGTATCTCCTGTTACATTTGTGCTTATGTTTTGAAGTCCTCAAAGCCAAACTTTTCAGTATGCTCCTGATCCGTGATCCCCTTTCCTTGGCAGTAGCTTTGCCTGCAGACAGCGTGCCTTGCTGTGGATTAAGGTATTATGTTGATGGGTGAAGATAATGATATTCTGTTTTGTTTACTGAAACAGGACCTTGTACCCGTCATGCCTAAATTCTGGATTATGTACTAGACTGGGTAGGAACTAATTCTTCAGTGTCTCAGCAAGTTCACTAGAGAAGCAAAGCTTCTCTCAGTTACTCATAGCTGCTGCGAATAAGTGCCGAATATCTGATCTTGCTTCTCCCGAGTGCATATGAATTGCATTGCTTCTCGCAGGCACAAGTTGTAACAATTCCTTGCATTTTTCTTTCTTTGTGTCACTTTATCCCGTGGTGATCTTATCAGCACTATTTCCCTAGAAGAACTTGTATTTTTATTATTTTGTTTGCCTTGATTCAGCTGGGTGTTAAAGTGACCTCGCTTTCTCCCCCACCCACCAGTCCTCACCCTGTCTCTTTCTCCCTGTTTCTCCACCACCCTCTTTCCTTAGAGGATTTACTGTCTTTGTAGATTTGTTTCTCTTTCTCTTTCTCCTTTTCTCCCCAGTGTCCACCCTGATTTTGTAACCATAGCAATAAATGAAATACAATCCCAATATTTGCTTGCTGCAGCTATCATCTAGCCCAACAGATGAACTGTTGGCTTTTGTGTGTCATAAGGTTTTGAAACTTAAGTCTGATACATCCGTATTTGTAGGGGTAATTTGTTTGGTGCCCAACTGTCCCTTACAGAAAAGTATTTGTTTGTGTGAAGCTGTGTGTCAGTGGGTGCTGGTGGAAGTAAAAGCAAGCCCTTATGGTAGTGAAGCCAGGGAAGGAAACTATAAAAACAAAAACATGGTTGCGTTACAGGGAAGTTCTGCTTCACACAGATATATTTTAGTCTCTTGCTTGGAATATGTACAGTTTTTGTTTTCCAAGATTTTTGCAAGATTCAAGAAAAATAGAAATTGTTTTGAGCTTCAGGCTGTTGCTCATTAAGCCCAGAATTTGATTAGGATGTGCTAGTGCATCCCATGACATGGCTTTGGGTGGAGGAGATGGTTTTACACACTTTACCAGTCCCATATTTTAACCACTGAGGACACAAGACTTGGAAGAAAAATTCTCATGGCAATAAATCTCTTCTTTATGGACAGGCTGAGAAAGTATTTTCTAAAAACTATGCAGTAGCTAATGAAGCAGTTTATTAATTATGGTAGTCTTCCTGTGAGATAAATAATTTCAGACTGTTGAACTGAGAGAGAAAATTGAAGTGACTCACTAGAGGCCACACAGTTTGTCAGTGGAAGAGCTGAAACAAGCACAGAAGAATTTCTGTCTGCCAGTTCCAGAAAACACAATTTCTGTCTGAGAAAAATTTATGTACTTTTTTTTCAAGTTAATATTAACACTGGTAATATCAATATAATTGTTGAAATACACTGGTTTTTCATGACTAGTGAAAGAATGGGAAGACTGAATTCCTCAAGCTTACAGGGGGGGTGCAGGCTCAAGTTTAGGATTCAGATCTGAATGAAGGTGGCGCTTTGTGTTTGGATTTAATGCCCCTGAAATTTCCTGAACTTTACTGATGAGATTTTGGCTCAGAATGACAAAAATTAACTGATCTTCTGAGACTTCTGTCATCTGAGATGATGGAAGCCTTGTGAGATCAGCTTCCCTGGCATCGTGGCTTTCACTGAAATCTCAGGAGAGCACTTACTTTCACATAATGTCAACCATATCCAAACCAGGACTAACGAATACCCCTGCAGGGCTCCTTCTAAGATCACAGACATATTTGAAACCCTGCTACAAGCTGTGTGCAGTCCGAGGGAATGTTCACAGCATTTGTTGTTTCTTCTGTCAGATATGGCCAGTGACACTTCTCAGTGCTGGGAAGGATATATACTGTCTTCCAGATGTTCATTAGTGCAACTTTTCATTTATGTTCAGAGGAGGTAATTTAAAAACTGTGACAGGCTGGGTATCCCACCCTGGAAACACTTATGCAGCAAACTATGCTCAGCTCTGTTTTTTACTAGCAAAAATTACTGGCCAGTTAAGTTTATCTGAGATTTTAGTGTATAAAAGGCTATGAATAATCTTCCTGAATGTGCTCTGCAGTCAGACTGCATGGGATGTAGCATAGTTAGTTGTGTCCTCTGCACTCTGTATCCCCTTTATTCTGACTGCTGCACAGCCCATTTTATGGGATGACTCCCCTAGGGGACCAGAGCTGTCTTTACTCCATTTCTTGCTCATGTGTAAAAAAATACTGACTCTGGCAATGTGGGCACATACAAGTTACTCTGCTTTAGATAGATTCCTTCGTTTCAAAGAACTTACATTACAAAGAAGACAGTGGAATACTGGACATGGCTGGAATATTGCAGCAGCAGGAGGAACATAGACTTTGACCAGCTGAAAGTGAACTAGCATGAAGATTTGACTAAAAAACTATCAGTTTTTTAGGCATGGAATTCAATTTATGCAAAACCTTCCTCTTCTAGTTATGGATGTGCTTGTTTTTTCTCCCATTTTTGGTCTTAAGGTCACAATGAAACCAACTCTTTTTCATATTGAAAAAACGTTCCACAAATCTTACTTTAAGTTAATATCAGATTATTCATTTAGTAACACTATCAGTGGGGAAGTACTATAATTTAGGGTTGTTACCTTCATGTTATACAGTTTCATTCATGAAAGCTTGGTCTTAAAATTACGTTATTAAAAAAAAAAAAAGAAAGCTTTTGTAAAATAGAAAACAGCAGAGAGGGTTCCTGCAGTTTTGTTGTTCAGTCTACTATAAATAATTTTAAACCAAACATCTACCTTTTCACTGCAGCTCCTCTACTCTCCATTTTAGTTTTCCAAAATGAGTGTTGAGAAAGGAGACAAGCCCCATAAGCAAGTTAAAACAGAATTTCATAATCCTCTACCTTTAAAATATCAGAATCAAGATTTTTTGGTATAGTCAAAGATTACTCTTCAAATTTAGCCCTGATCCTCAGCTGTAAACCTGGATAAGTTGACTTCAAATGAATTGTGTGGTTTTTGCATCAGCTGAGGACCTAGTTTGTACTTCTGAATCTTTAAATTTCCTTTAGGCAAGATTTGGCCCTTCCAGAATTTGATACCACCAGGTAAGCATTTTGTTTGTTTTGGCTTTAACATTTTTTTTATTTAGAATTCATATTCTGTATTTTACAGAATGTTCTACAAAATACATGCATTCTGACTACAGAGCATATGTGGGAAGGTTATTCATAGCGTTTTATGCACTAAATATTTAGTACATATTTGCCTTTTGTTCTTGCACATTGGTATTTTGACAACTGCTCCAGAATCTCACATGAACTTTATCTGACTTCATTTTTCAACTCAGCTTCCTGTAGGTGTTCATTACATAATATTTAAGGGTACATTATTTTCTCTAATCCCCAAAATAATATCAGAAGATTTTTATAATTGATTCATCATATCAAACAGCCACCAGTGATTTTGTGGCAGGTATTGGTATATGTCCCTAGTGATTCATAATGAAAAATTGCCAGATATTTCTTTGAACGTGATGGATGATTCATGTTTTTATATTTAGGTCATATTATTCTGGAATGTTTAAATTAGACTACAAGCCACCTCTGAATATACATGTGCAAACATTGAGTTACATTTTTAGTTTCCCATATGGAAATACGTATAAAGTCCAGGACTGTTTGCAAGTCACGAGAATTATTGTTATGTTTTTATTTTGGTATTTCAGTTCACACTCATACTAATATGAAAAGTTTAGTAATGGCATATCCTCAATACTGCCCTTAAATGCCAAGGTTACACATGAAGTCCAATGGGATCTAGCAAATGTTTAAACTTTTATTAAAGCCCAAAGCCTAAAATAGACTTTACTAGACCTGTACAAATTATTTTAAATTATGTAAATATTTTTAATATGTCTGGCTTCTGACAGAACACCACTATACACTGAAGTATGACATTCGCCTTACTGTGCCAACTTTTTGCTTTTTTTTTTTTCTTCCCAAAATACCTATCATCATTACTGGATTTGACTAGAGTCGGCTTTATGTGCTGCTCGTGGTTCAGGAGAAATATATGTGAAGAGGATGGACTGTGTTCCCCGACTGTTAACAGAGGCTTTTTAGCATGAGGTTAAGCGTGAGCTTTGTTTTGGCTGCCAACAAAGCAGCCGGGAGATACCCAGGGTAAGGGTGGGGAAGTCCTGATCTGCTTTCCATCTCATGGACGTGTGCAGCTGCTCTGCAGGCTGGTGTTGGTGTGCAGTGTGTGACTATGTCAGAGAGAAAACTATTTTTTTGGAGGTTTGAAACAGATACTGCTCCAACTTCATCTTCCAGGAATTTTATTAAATTAAAAAATCCTGCCAAAACATTAATATATGGATGTGTACAAAGTCTGGGGCTTTGAGTATTCATTTAAACTAGAGGCAGTGGTGGGTGATAGTAAGAACTAAAAGCCCTAGGTTTATTGGTCAGATGTTTGAATGTGTGCATGTTTGTGCACATGTCCATTTTTCTTTCCTGTGGTTACGGTGGGTCTTTTTTCCTCCTCCATTCCATGCAGTTTTCCTATGTAAGCATAACCTTATCTAGGCCCGTTTGGCTAACTCTGTCCACCTATTTATTTGCGTATTACCTTATCTTCTGCTTAGAAACCACTTTTCCTGAAATACTTTAGAATGCTGAAGAAAAATAAATGTCTGAAAATCCATGCATGCTATCCAAAGAACACTTGCTAACACTTGGGGCGACTACCATTTGCACAAAGAAAAAGCAATTTGTTCGGCTACGTGAATTTGCTGGGGCTTGTCAGTCTTCTAAATCGTGTTAGTGGTGGATTAGTTTGATTGGAAACTTGATCCAAGCAATGTTTGAATTAGTTGCATACACAGTTCCCAGAGGTAATCTAGAGTTTATGTGAAAAAAGGTATATAACCACATCAGTATTGAGAATTAAAATAGGAATGAATTGCCCTTGGTGAAATTTGTGGTTACTGGGATTGTTCAAGGATACTGAAATCCTTCGTGTAAATAAGAAATAAGAAAATAAGGTAGCTTAATCTCATTTTAAAGATTTTAGAAAGCAAAACTTCCTTTTCTACTGCACTTAAAATTCAAGATGTGTTTATGCTAGCCTTAGTAAAACTGGTATATGTGACTCATGATGCTAGTTTAATACTGCCCACAAAAATCCAAATAATATGTGGATACTATGACTTGTAGTACCCATCCAGGATGTTCTTTCCTCCTATAGGAGTGAAGGAGGAAAGCTATCCCTAGGGCTCCTGGTCACCACAGCCTGGGTGATGACCGGCTGGATGAAGTATTCCTAAACTTCCTCCCATCTTTGGTTTGTTCCCTCCATAGTGAAAAAATCATGAATATGCATTTCTGTGGAGCATGTAAGGTCTCCCTGCAGGGAATTCTCAGGTCTGAAGCAGAAGTGAAGCTCTCTTGAGTTGCAGATGTGAAGGAGATGATACGGAACCAGAATTAAGTCCTGACAGATTAAATTAAACAGATTCTAAATTCCGTTTTTAAAAATCTGCTGTAGATTCTGTTGAGTCTCCTGCCAGTTACAGGACAGGAGGAATCATGATGTGCATGTAGTTGGGAAATGCCTGAAGTCATGAGGTGACAGGAGTGACAGGAGGTATCCTGTCACTCTCCATCCTTTATTTCTCAGTGGGATATTGCCATGACAAGTGATGGACCATATCCACACTGATGGTGACAGCACTATGCCAGGAGCCTTCCTGCAGAGGCTGAGGCAGAGGGAAGGAGAGGAGCCCAGCAGGCTCTGTTCAGGCTCCAGGTGCTTCCAGTGCTGATACTGGGCCACCATATCCAGTGAAGATTGACAGACCATAGTCCTGGTGCTCCTGAGGTGAAGGAGCATATGTGCCATCTCTGCAGGCAGTAAAGCAGGACCCCTGCCCCCACAGGGTTTGTAAGAGACTATGAGAGCCCAGTTCTCACCAGCAGACATCTCCTGACCCTTCCCCAGCCTTGCTGTAGGGTAGGCAGGGGCTGGTGTTGGGCTTTGCTTTGCAGGACAGCCAGAATCTGTATCTGTGTCTGTGTCTCTGTGGCTGCTCCTCTTCTTTGATGGAGAAAGCCACTCAGGACACACCTCCAAGCCTCTTTCCTCTGGTTTTACACACCCAGCAGGTAATATTAGCATGGTATCAGTGAAAACCCTACCTGTCCACTTGAATCTCTGTGTAATATTTGATGTATCTCCCATAATAAATTATGTACTTTGAGGAGCAATAACAATAGCTGAGATTCTTGAGACAAGAAGAGTCACGTTACCAGAAGCACCAAAAAGGCTGATTAAAATTAAATCGTAGCAGACAACAGTTGTGTTACAAAGGAAGGCTCAATTACAGCCAAATCACTTTCTTTGCTAACCTCTGACTTATTTATTTCTCCTGCATGCTGCAGTCTGCATACTCTTTCTGATTGTAATGAGCATTAATTGATTAGCTGGATCTATGAAGAGCTTGAGCACTCGTAAGTACTATCCCAGTGGGTACACAACTAAATACTTTATGAGGTAATTAGTATTTTAATGCCTTTTCTAATGAGCCTTTTCAGAAATGAAATCTCATGAGAACATTATTGGTTCATATATATTTCTTCAGACAAAACAAAAGGTAAGCTAATGCTATTAAGAGATTTTAAAGCTAGTTTATAAAATGCTTTTCAGTAACTTATTTTTGAATGCTTGCCTTGGCTCATTTTGCTTTATTAAAAAAAAAAATCCATCTTAGTTTTTCCTCCTGCTCTACCTCTTTCACTCCTGTCTTTTGACAGAATTCTTACACTATACTGTAATTTCAAATAATTGGGATAATTTCTGAGGCTGCTACCCGATCTCCTAAGCTCAGCTGTAAGTAAATAATACCATACTGTCTGAGCGTGTTGTTTCAGATGTGCTCTCATCCTGGAAAAAAAACCAACTCTGTGCCTGGCTGCACAGTGCCTTGGATTTATGACTCTGTCAAGTTTCAGAGATTGACCAACCTCTACAAAGCTTTCCAATGTCAAACTGAGCTCTGTTCTGGAGGCTTGAAAGCAGCACAAAACCATACAGGCAGTCTTCAGCTTTGTTGTATACACTCCATTTTACCTATGCTTAATCCATAGTGGAAAGGACAAGTCTTTTGCCTTGAATTTTATTTTTCTGGTACCTAAAAGAAGACAACTGAATAAGGCTTTTCTGGAAAGAGATTTTTCAGAGTATGAATGGCTCATTTTATCATTGGCCACAGAGATTTTTGTTCTCTGGAGATCACAAGGTCTCAGTAGCTTTTATGTTCTCATCTCTCTTAGGGTTCATTTCTAGATGGAAAGTGCAGTCTTGTCCTGAGTGGGACTTAACTGCAGTTTAACAACAGAAAAAAATGTGGGAAAACAGCCTGAGCCAAACAGTGAGGCATCTGCATTTTGGAAACGTGTTTCATAAATTAGTTTTATATCAGTGAAGCATCTGTGTTTTGGAAACGTGTTTTATAAATTAGTTTTACATAATCTGGGTAATGTATGCCTTGAAATGCTTTAGGAACTTCATTTACAGTTAGGGGTGTACAAATCCTATTTAATATTAGAAGCTGTAGGAATAAAACGGTAAGAAATTCCCCTATACAGCTCTCATTATGTAATGTAAGATGTAATGAGTCTAATCCATCCTCAGGGTGTCTTTAATGGTGTCAGCACAGTTTTTGCAAAGGATGGATTTGGCCTAGGGACATCACCACCATAAAACCTGTCTTCCACTGGCATTTCTCTCTCTGTCTCCAAAGCTTTGCTGAGACATGTCACTATGATATATTAGTAGCCTAGTACTTTTTGATGACTGGAAGTTAGTAGTAGTATGGATGTTTTTTCTTCAAATGAATATAAAAAGCCCCATTTTCAGTTAGGGCAGCCCTAAAAGCCCCATCCAGAATAGAGAAATGGTGTCTTTGGCTCCATGTGTGTGACACTGCTTGTAGCAGCATGCATTAGCAACGTTTATGAGATGAAGAACGCCCAGCACTGACCACTGCTTTCCACATTGCCTGCCATCTCCACACCCTTTTGCAACCCAAACCCAACAGTGGAGGCGAGGTTGATGCCTCCTGTGTCTGCTCCTAATAGTGCCCGCAGATTGTCAGGCTCTCAGTGCTCACCCATGGGCTGCTGGAGCCCTCTTGTCAAGGCACAGCCCAGCATACTTTTGGGAGGGAAGCTGAGCAGCCTAATCTGTTCCCTTGGATAAGATGAGGTAGCTGCTTGTGTCCATGTTAAGGGTTTGTTCAAAATGCAGAGTGAATCAGATTTGCCTGCCTTTGCCTTCCCAGGTGAGCCAGCCCCTGGCTGCTCTGGGACCCTCTGCATGGTCTGCAACCCAACAGGCTGTGACCACACCAGTGCCCAGAGAAGCAAGTTCAAGAGAGAAGGTGCACATCAGGTTACCAGCCCAAGAGTAGAGGAAAAATATCCTCAGAGAAATATTTTGGTTTCCATTCTGGAAACTTCACAGAGGGTGTTTCTGCTCTATATTCAGAAGCTTCCTTAGGGGACAAATGATCCCTCATCTGTCTGAGGGTAGGAGCTCCTAACTGCCTGTCTTTCATGGCCTTTGGATTTTGCTGAACACTAAAGGAGCACAGTAAGAATTAAACTGGGGTGGTGGGAAGACCAGTTGCCAGATGTTGCTTTTGATTTGGTAATATTTCTTTTAAACTTGAAACGGGCTGCAGTTGTTTTCCTTACTTTTTTCAGAGACTCTCTCTATTTGTTTGTGCTTCCTGAGTCATCACCTGTCTTTGCCAAGACTTTATTATATCTAACAAAAGGTATATTATTGATGCCCTGTGGCATGCACAAAGCCTTTCTATGAACTCCACTAGACATGTGTTCCTTCCAGATTCATTTTGCTTCCTGTCTCTGCTCCTGAGCAAGTCCCTGCTCCAGGCTCTGCTCTGACAGTGTGTAAATGCTCAGCAGGCTTTGACACCTCATCTGCTTGAAAGCACAGCTTTCTCAGCTCTTGATGCATTTGGATCAGCCTCTTACCTTTCTGTAATAACACGTATGTATATACATCTAGGCACTGAAGAAACGTCTCTATTAGAAATACTTGGAAAGAGCAAAAGGAACTTAGAAGAGAAGTTTGCCACTCTCTTTCTTTCTTTCTCCTCCTCGTGTATACCATGAGGTCATGATTAATGGCTTTGGTGATGTTTGGAGGGCAGAAATCACTTGTATGTTCAATTCAGGCAGACCTCTGAATCGGCAGGGCCAGGGGAACTGGCAGCTCTGCGGCTGGAAGGACCCATGATATCATCTCATGTGGCCACAGGGGATGCAGCTATTGCTTCTTTAGGCATTACTCTTGGATAGTACTAAGGTGTGTGGGTTTTTTGGCCTTGAAAGTGCATTAATTCTGCCCTGAGCAATGGAAAGATTCCCCACCCTCTGGGGAGGCTGTTGAGGATGGAGTGAGTCTTAAGTGGAGGACAGGGGGCTGTTGAGGGTGTGTGTGCAGGACAATCAGAGGACTCTAGACTTTGCTGATACACTTCTAGTGATGCCAATGGAGTTCAAAAGAATGGGAACTTCTAAATGAAGTGTACTTGAAACAAAGCTACTATGAGATGGAGAAGTATACACAGTAGGGAAATAGGATATCTTGACACTCATTCATGGCTTTCCTGGGATGTCTTGGACTTTACAAAATCACTGCCATTGTGTAAGTGAAACCCTAGATTCCTTGAGGCCATAATTGTTACTGAAATTTAACTTCTTTTGCTTTGAAGAAAGAAAAGAAAAAGTAAATTTGTTACAGTAGTGTAACTCCTGTCAATCCCACAGATAAAGGAATTATGAAAAACATAATTTAGGAAATTATGGACAAAGTAATAATTTCCTTCCTTCCATTTTGAGAATATATATTTTCTATAAAGAAGGAGGAGTGGAGTTGAACACATTCTTTCTTTCAGCCACTTGTTTCAGTAAAAGAAAATGCTATTCAAGACATGTTGGGTAATCTGTCTGGTGTTATTGAGAAGCTCTGTAAGAGATACGCTATCTTTGTTTTGTTTTAAGCTAAATTATTGTATTCAGAAGGCATGGGTAGTGTAAGCATGGCATTCTCAGGAAATCTTATTTCCTTACAATCTACTAAACTTTAATTCGGAATTATTGTGTGTTGTGTTTACAGTTCAATTTAGATAATGCTTTCTAGTGTTTACATGTTGTGCCTGGCTAATAGATGGCAGATACAGAATGAAACTAAAATACAGAGAATCCATACAATAAACATCCCAGTTTACAGTTAGACTGTGAGTCTTTGTGCTTCTTCATAGTGTGATTTCAGAATCTAATTAAGTAGATGCTCAAGTAGCTTGGGGATCCAAGCCTTAAATTGCTCTATTAAATTACTTTTTCCTATCAGCATGAGCTTAAGTGTCAAGGATAAATTTACAATAAGGAACAAATATTTAAGATTAAAAGAATTACATCAATTAAACCACCTCAAAAAGCCAGAAATAAACTGTTAACTAACAACATGAAATGCAAACCGGAAATGTGGGAAAGTACAGTACATTATACAACAGGAATCCTTATTGTGAAGAAGATAGAGCAAAAGATATGCCTAAATGCCTGAATTGTTTTCTGTGAATATGGTACCATTTTGCATGCAGGTGTTATTTACATTACTAAGTAGGTTCATTTCCTTTCCCACCTGTCAGTCACATCTGAATCAAAAAATTGTCCTAGTGCATTTGGGAGGACAGGAAACAGCTAGTGGCATATAATTTAAACTAAGTAGGAGGAATATCCTAGTTTATTTGTAAGTAAAGTAAAAATCGGAGATGTCTTGCATTGTAATGTCTCTTTATGAATATCACTGCTTTATTTCATTAATGATGTTATTCCTCAGCAAAGAAAAAAAGATTTCTGGGTTTGTAGATGAAGCTGAAACCATGGGGTTCACAGTATGAGGGCCACCCTGAATACAATGTCTGCATTAATCTTTGCTCCTTGCACAGAAGGCTGGAGCTGCCTGCCAGAGCTAATGAATGGATTCTGACTCTGCTACGTTAGGCTATTACCAAATACAAAGGCTGGTCACACATTATAGTTTGTCTGAT
Organism: Sturnus vulgaris; assembly: GCF_052056855.1. Classification (NCBI taxonomy): domain Eukaryota; kingdom Metazoa; phylum Chordata; class Aves; order Passeriformes; family Sturnidae; genus Sturnus; species Sturnus vulgaris. The sequence goes on from NC_142243.1 coordinate 34,259,337, forward strand.
AGCTTCAGATATAAGCATTAGAAAAACATTTGTTCAACAGTAATAGTTAGTCAGCAACAGAGGCAAGTTCTACCGATTGCTTTGGAGCACTGAGGCAAATGTGACTTCCTGTGGGAAAAAGCATTTTGCCTGTCTAGTGATTCATAAAAAGCATAAAAAGGCACTTCAGTTGCATCTCTTCTAAAGGTGAGACCAAACCACAGCATTTCTGCAAAACCCTAATAACCTCAGTCTTTACTGCAAACACTGCAGTGTTTGAAGAGCACTACTTTTCCTCAGTTTAACAACAAAAAAATCTTACTGGGGATTTGTTCCTGGCTTGGATTAGGGTTATGCTTGCACAGATACAGTGCTTCACTGAGTGGATTCTTTTTAGCTTAAACCTTAACAGTTAAATTAGAAGAAAACTCACAACTGGCTCAGAGGAACTGAGCAAATCACCAGGCAGCCTGGGCTGCTGAGATGCTTTCGTTCTTTAGCAATGAACTCATACCTTGGGCTTTTGTATTCTCGGGGAGAAGAAGCCATAGTTCAGAGAACTGCTAGAAGCAGGATGGTTAAATGAAGCCCAACAGTAAGCAATTCGTGTTACTGAAGCATGTCATTGAAACTTGGCACAAGCGCTAGGTCGGAGCTTGTGCTGTGGAATGGCTTTAAGTGCTTGTCATCCCACAGATACCGCTGCAAATGTTCTGTATTGTCTCTCCTTTCCTGCGCTGTCTGGGAGAGTGAGTACAAGAATAAGTCTGTGCGTTTTCATTTGTTTGACTTGAGTTTTCTGTGCTTTGGTTTCAGTAGCATGGCTATCAGATGAATGAGGTTGAATCTGTGCCAGGAGGGATGCAAAAGAGCCCATTACTTCATTGTGTGGTTGCTTTGCTTGTTTGTTTTAAAAGTTTGCATGTACTGGTGAATGCAAGGGGATGATAGCATCTAATAATTGTAGTGCTGGCAGGAGGGATGCAAGTTTACCCACACAGCCTGCCAAGGTACCTCTAGTCTGGCTTGCAGCACCTTTTTTTTTTTCCCCAATGGTTGTCCTGCTGCTGTAGCACAGACCCAGAGAGCAGCTTCAAAGTACTCGCAACTATCGTATGCAGGGAGGATACCAAATTAATTTTCGTTTTTCATGTGATTAGTTTTTGACTGCTATGTTGCCGTATCTTGTGCCAAGGTATTTAACGGGGGCTCCTGCTGTGAGAGTCCTCATTTCCACTTTTGCTCTGATGCAACTAAAGGGAAATTATTCCCTTCCCAAGATGATCGTTCTGCAAAAGATTTTCAGAGAGATCTGCCAAGAGCAGAAAGTATGAATAGATTAACAAATGATGGTAATCCCTGCATTGCAGAAAGATGGACTTGATCTCTGTGTATTTTGCATCAGTAGTCCAGAGAAATATAAGATTGTCCTAATGAGCTCGTAATAATTTCAGTACATATAGTTTGCTTCAGTTTTACCATTCTAGAGTTCCGAGGATGAATTACAGGTGTCACAATGAGGGCTTCCTCTGCTGCACATATTCTCTTGGCATGGACTCAGGCATGGTAAGGACTTCACTGTAACAGTGACTTCTGTGATCCAGAGCAACAGAGCATGGTTGGTCATTAAATAATCAATTGTTTTTAAGGACATCCTTACCAGTGCTAATTAAAATACCTGTAATTACTAAATTACTTCATTAGTTAAGATAAATCTCCAGATTATTTTCTGTTTACTGGGTTGCTAGGGGTACCTAATACATCAATATGTGTAGAAGTGTTCAATGAGGCTGCCAGGTTTTTTGAAAGAGTTTTACGTGCTTCAGAAGTAGACTCCATTTGGCTAAGGAGTTGGCCAAAGACTAAAAATGTGACATCATTCTTGGCAAGTCATAGAGATATTTTTGTTAGCAGACACTATATAAAAAGTGTGCTATACTTCTTCTAAGCAAAAATCTGTGTGTAAGAAAAATGAAATAACTTCTTGTTGGGAATAATTTTTCAAAGAAATGCAATTTATTGACTAGCCCTGTGTATGAGTCTGTTAATGCAATGTATTTGTTCTTCGATAGCCTTTTTCTCTTTAAATGCAATTAGTGTGTATGACCTGAACGCTTTAAAATCAATATGATTATTTAGCAGATAAATGCAATTATTCCCTATTAATTCTTCCATCAATTCCATGTTTGTGTAATAGACATACTGCAATTGTCTTCTTGAGTCTAATCACATATTTCAACTTCCAACAATTATGTTTTAACTTAATTCCAATGACTGATTAAAACCATGTGTATTCAGGTTTAGATAGATGTGCTTACTACGGGATTGTTAGACCTGCAGAAATATGTTTTTAATAATCCATTAGTATTTAATTAGCATGCAATAACTGTCTTATTAAATCTAAATTAAAACCTTATTTGAAGCATATAATTGAAAGTGCCACTGGGCAGAATCTAATCTGTCAGGGATGAATTTACATTGAATAACAATGCTAAAATTTTCTATTCTGCAGTTTTTAGGGTCTTCCAAACATTTGCTTAGTCATCACAGTGGAATCTTGCAACAATCAGTTTTCTGCAAGTGCAGCATTTAAAATGTGTTTTGGGTCAGAGTTGTCATCTTTTGAGAGTTCATCTCGATTTGAAAGATGATTCTTTGGGTGGAAGATGAGGAATTCTTAAACCTTTACCAGATGCCAAAATGTGTGTGAATGTTTCCCTCTAGCCAGTGAAGAAGGAGGGATGGTTTGCAACACACACCATGGTGTGCAGGTGTCCCTCAGCATACCCTGCAAATATGAAAGGAAAAGAGGGTTTTGTGACTCTACCTCTTTATAATAGAAAAGGTTTTATCATGTATTGCTGTATATGAGGGGGTCACACAACACAGCTGGTGAGAGAAAATTACAGCAAAATTAGACTATTGCAACACTGCTCTGGGATAATGGGGATCCATAATCCGTCCAGAAATGTGAATTCATAAATGCTACTGGTGGACTTGCTTCAGCAGGACAGCTGGAAGAGTCTGTGTAAATTATCAACCCAAACTGCTTGTAAAATTCTAAACATCATCAGTTTGAGATTAATAGCTATTAGACGGCCTGTAAAGATGTGTTTAATTAACTGGCTAACAAATTTATAGCAAAAGTCGCCTCTCAGATCTGCTTTGCAGGGTCCAAGTTTGTTGTTTCCTTTTCTCATGGTAACCCTGTCCCTCCTTGACACTAAGTGGGAAAACTGAAAACGCAGGAAAGGCAAGACAGAAGAGTAGTGATTTATCGGGTGAATCACAGGAGATAATTTCCCCAAGGTACTTTGGATTGGTGCTTGCCCTTTGTCAGCCTCAGTCTTCACTGGATGCTAAGGGAAGACTCCATGGACATCAAGGTCCCATTTTGGAGATAACCATTATCTTGCTTGTATCATTATTATTGCCTTGATCTGGGCAATGTCCTCTTGAACCTGAGACAGTTCACCAGATTGGGATTTGGCAGTAACGGATGGGGAGTTCCAGATGTTGATGGGGGCTGTCTAAGGATCCAAGACTGTGGTTAGGAAGGGAATAAAAGATTACCGAGGATGGAGAGCACGGAGAAACAGCAAAATATTTTGCTGATTCTGTAGGCAGTGTTGGCCAGCAACGCCTAGAGTGTTGACAGACCTCAGTTCCTGAGTTGTGGTGGACAGTTCTGTCCCTTCTCAAACTGCTCACAGGACAGAAATTCATCTCTGTTTTTTATTAACAAGCTGGGGAGGATGAAGACCAAAAAAAAAAATCACAGAAGGATGTAAACGAAGGAAACTTTCAAAGGAGAAGGAAGAAATTTGCAAACAATCTCATATATGGACAGGAACTTGGCCTTTGAAGGAGGACAGGAATTTTCAAAGACATGTACAGTACAACAAGTGAGCTGAACAGAAAGGCATCAGGGCTCTTTTGAAGATGGCCAAAGAAAATTATGCATCCAGTGGTGGGAACAACTAGAATTACTCAAGTCAAATTAAATGGTTCCTTTTACTTGAAATGGGTTTATGCTTAGGCCACACATGAATAGCTATGATGGTGAATGCACTACATGTGTAAATCGTGATCTGTTTATTTGAACTTAGACTCTAAATGTTACTGGACACCCATGAAAAACTGGAGTGCTCTTACTCTGAAGCTGTGAAAAGTGTCACCATTTCTGTCAATAGCTCAATTTTGCTGCAATTTACTTCCACCATCTGTGTTGTGTGATTGCTTATACATAGCAGCATGTGATAGAAACTCTTGTTATGAAGAGATACCACCCATGAAAAGCTCATGAAAACTCACTGACAGCAGAATTCACTCAGACCACCTAAGCCCTGTAGTAGTAGCCATCCAAGTACACAAAACACAGTCAACACAAAATAATTGTACCCCATGGAGCTGTTCAGAATCAACACCGTGATGTTGACATGGTGGGGGGATAGCTGAGGTTCAGAACCACTGAGCAGAGAAAATAGGGTGCAAAATTATTTAATTGCTCATCTTCATTTGAGATTGGTGGAATGTCAGGTCTAGGTATGGAAACTATCTGGGGTTTATTTACATAGCCAAATTTGAGGCACCTGTCTAAATCAGGAGCCAAATCTCCTAACAGGGTTAATAGATCACTTAGGTTAAGAGCTAATTACAGCCTAATGTGAGGTTCTCTGAATGGCTCTCTAGTGGCACCAGTGGACCGCCCAGCCAGGCAGCTGATTCAGGTGGTGTAAGTAAGCACTCAGACCCTGAGCTTAAGAAAGTTCAACGGTGGAGTAATTCTAAATTAATTCTATAGTTTTCATGACTATCTGCATGCTTAAAAACTGTGCAAGTGACAGAGAGAAAGACATTAGCCATTTAGTGAAATGGCATATATGTTGCTAGCTGCTTGGGGTTAGGGTTTCAGCAAGGAGTGAGTAATATCTATAGAGCTGTGTTTACTTCAGCAACACCAGTTTACACCTGCTGAGAATCAGACGCAGGGTCGTTTTTTAAGAATTAGTCTTTTATCCACTCTTGCTGTTTGCATGTGCTCTGTTTCCCTCTCTTCCTAATATTTTTAAGCAAGTGCTATCACTTAGGACAAGGATATTGACATGGTTATTAGAGAAATTATTACATTAATTGGTTTATTGTCTTGTTTTTCAATGTTTGCCTATAAAATCAGGTTTATTAAAAAATAATAAAGTCTCTTGCAGATGCAAAAAGTAGAAGCATTTGACTTTCATTTCTAATCAAACAGGCTAAATATTCATGTTTATGTGCCTAAATGAAACTTTTGTATGCAGTCTTCCACCCCATCTGCATGAATAGTGGCATTGTAACAGGGTGAGGTCACTGCAGAAGGGAAAGTGAGGTAAGAACACAGCTGAATCTACAGCCTCTGTGCTACATGGTGCACCAGCTTGTGCTTAAAGGAATACAGTGCTTTTGCCTCAGCCAGAGTCGCTGTGGGCACTGCCTGCAGAGCTGAATGCCTCTTGCAGGGCTTTAGATGCATTCCTGGCTCTGCTGTATGGTCTGATGCACTGTGTAACTTTCCCCTGCTTTTACAAACTGCTCTTTAGAGACCTCTTTACACATCTAATATAAGTGAAAATCCATATGGTTTATTTTAAAGCCTTCATTAAAAAAAAATAAAAATAAACAATTCTCAGGCCTCATTCTGCTTTGACTTATGTGGCATAAATCCTGAGCAGTCCCTTTGTAATATTCACTGATGTTCAGGATTTATGCCAGCATCAGGGGGAGCAGTGTTTGGCCCATCAAAGGGCTTTTCCCCTCTCATTCTTTTCAAAAGAAATGACTTAAGTTTACGAGACTGATGGCTTCCTATTGGCATCTCCTCTGTCCCCTAGAATTCCCCTAGGGAATTCTCATATATAGAGAGTATGGCATAAACCAGTGTGTGCATCTGAGAACTGGGCAGTGGAAGGGTGACATAATGAAGGAGTGTTTGAAGGAGTGTGAGATCTGTGTGCCAGTTCATATTTTACCTATTCCTTGCATTAACTTAAAAGGCCATATAAACAGGTTGCCAAGGGTACACTGGCAAATCGCCGTCCCTCGCCCACCATCATAATTAGAATTCTGAGAACTTGGAAAATCCTGCCTAGTGAGCAAGCCCTTCTCGCCCTTTTTCCACAAGATTCTCCAAGCTCACAAACCTGGGCAGACTTGGAGCAGCTGCTGCTTCAAATGAGACCATCCATCCTAGTCTCACCACCTAGCACAGGAGCCAACGGGGCTCTCTTTTCATCCCACGCTGCCTCTTGCTGCTTCGGCTTCCCAGTGTAGCTCCTTGAATTTCCAGCAAATTTGTCTGAAATAGGAATACCCTCTTGATTGCCTTTGCCATGTGATGCAGCAAGGAACCCACTAGTCTTCCCAACCCAGATTTACTGGAGTAGCCTGTTTCTATCTCACCTATCAAACTCTTCCCTCAGTTAGCCACCGACAGCCTTAGGATCAGACCAGCATGCTGTCAGATGTTTCAGAAGCAGGATACTCAGTACTGTGTTCCTGCTGTACCAGGCTCAGTTCTGAGCAAGCCAACACCAGGGTTTAGTAACCAGTTCTGGATCTTTTTTTACTGTTTTTCCCCTTCACCTGATGAGCAGTGGGTTGAGCCATGAGATAAAATTGTAAAAGTTTTAGAAAGGTTTTTCAGCTCATTTTAGTATCCTCTTTGTGCAGCACATGAAAAACAGGTAGGAGCTGGTGAGGAAGTCTGCGAAGCTTGGAAATTCTTTTTTCTGTGAAAACTAGCCATTTTTTGTTTACGTGCGCCAAAACCTTGTTGACCCTAGGTTGCCAAGCAGGACAGTGTGTGTGTGTTCTCCCTGTAGAAAAAGTAGCTCAGAGGCTCTTTTATCTTTGCTCCATGAATTCCCCAAACACCAAAATAATTTCTGTTTTTCCTGCCCCCGCAACATGCAGCTTACTCATGAGCACTGGAGCTGAAAATGGCATTTTTTCCCTGGTCAGTCCTGGTCTAAAATCTTCTCTTTCCTTCAGCCTCTCTGACACATCTGGGAGTTTGGGATTGTGGCAGTACAAGAGACAGAGTCGAGGGGGGAGAGAGAGAGAGGTACAAGCCTGGGTGATGGGGAGAGTGATAGTGGGAAGTAAAATGTCATGAAAGTAGGGGAATAAGTGAAGCAGAAACTTAGGAAAAAAACATAATTGTATAAAGACCCTGCAAAAGGAAAAGGATGTCCAGAGAACTGTGGGCAAAAACCAAGTATCTAGGTAGCATTTCAAATAGCCACATTCCGTATATGGAAGCTAGACATGCACCAGAAGCTGCTTTTAATTTGGAAAGCACAGTAAATGCAACACAAAAGAGTAAATGCTTGTGCTTCTTTCCAGTTCTGTCCTTTGGTGTAACTTGCATCTGATCTATTATGGCAAAGGAAACATTATGGGGCGGAAGCAAGGGAAGCTTGCAGGGCTGCCGGAAGGAGCAGCCTGTCTGCTTCCCTTCCCTTTCTTTCCTCCTCCTCCTGCCTTTGGCCACCTGTTAGCATCCCCTCGCCCCCTCCCCCATCATCCTCACTCCTGCCAAAACCTCCCTTTATCTTAATGTGCATTTTGAAGCCTGGTCTTGTTATGCTGTAATTATATTTTCTGGTGGCTTGTTGCTTCTTTCCCAAATGTCTGTGGCCTGTTTTTGTCAGGACAGGAAAAGCTGAGAATCAGAAAGTGGAGGGGGAGGAATTCAGGCTTGTGCAGCCCAAGCATAAATGAGCCTTTTGCTTCCAGGTCAGTAGTTCAAATCCAGCCTACAGAAGTCAAGTTGGAAAGCGATAGCTGCTTTGGAGCCTGCATGTAAAGCATTAGTTGGTGGTCTCATTTGGGTTCAGAGCAGACAGGTGTCCAAATCCCTTCTGGCCCTAATTGGCATCTTTGCTGGCAGCTTCAGAGGCAGGGCCAAAGCCTGTGTGGGCACTGAGCCTGCGATGCCCTCGCCTGGGTGGTCCTCCTAAGCCGGTGTCCAAGCAAGCTGGCAAGGTAGCCAGGGGGGCTCAGACTGTTGTTGTCTGTTGTCTGTAAATAAACAGGGATATTCAGCTCTGAGTGCTGCTCCTGCAGCTCATTCCAACTTTCAAGAAGATACTAACTATTTCTTGTCTTTGCACTAATTTCTTTTCTGTATTTTACCTTTGAAGTAATTACACTTTGAGGAAACTAATGGATTAGAAATGTAGAAACTAAATTTATAGAGAGGCAGCTCAGGCAGGGACCCCATTTTGGAGCATCTGGTGGAGATGGGTAAACTGGAGTTACTGGAACAGCCTCAGTCCAGGACATTTTAAATTACTTCTGTCTACCAAAGCATCCCAGCCGTGATACCCTCCTGTTCTTGGTATAATCACCCTTGTGCAAGTCCAGGAATAGTGAATGTAATTCGGAGTATGTCTTTATGGTCCATGATGTTTCTACACCTTCTATCTATTTCTGTTTATAAATAGTAGCTTCCAAAAAGATAAGGCTCTGTAGGGTTTTTACATTCATTTCTGAAAACCTGGGGGAATCTGACTTTAAATACGAGTACTTGCATCTTTCAGCTTCCCCCTTTTTATTTTTTTCACATTTATGCAGGCCTCTTAAGTCCTGGAAATCAGCTGCATGAGGCTGTATGATGCTGGTCTGTGATGAGAGCAGGCATTTGGGTACAGATTTTTTGTGCTGGTGTCCTCCAAACACAGTGATGAGGGGTGGTAGAGGCTATCAGGCTGTTGCTGAGGATTTTGATGTCTTTTAATGCTGCCCAGTTGCTTCATAACCTTCCCGTCCCTCTCCTGCTCCAACACCTTGCATGGTCAGGTAGCTACTGCAGGTAAGATTTCAGACCATGAGAGATGCAGTAATGTTCAGATGAAATTCCCTGAGACTCTGGTGGCCCCAAAAAATTGAGCAGGAGATGAGGCCAAAAGTTTTGAATCATTTGGGAACTGGCAAGTCTCTGTGCTCAGCGAGCAAAGCAGGGTCAGTTCCCCTGGCCCTGATGTACAGGTCTCTTAGCCCATGTTCAGGCAGTCAGGATAAACTAAATAATCCCAGTGGCCTCTCAGGGGTGCTTGGAGAACTCTCACCTTGTTCTGCCCTACAGTTTCAGTCTGCCACAGCTTCCAGATCTCTGCTAGGGACAGGGCTGAGCAGCCCGTGGGAAGAGTCGTGTAGGAGTGTTAGAGAAATGGGGAGCACTAGGAAACATCACATGTGGTACACTTAGTTTTGTCTGGAGTGGCAAATCATATTCCCAAAAAATTCCATAAATTGTCACTGTTAATTGACTTCAGCATTCTTTCATCCACTCACTCCAGGTGCCGTTCTGCCCCATAATCTTCCAAACAGTAAAAATAAATTTTAAAAATGTTCCCCACCTTTGCTCTGCTTTTGTGATGCTCTTAAGCCAAATTCTGCCTGGACCTCACCAAGTATGGCTGCTGCTTGTAGATTGCTTAACTTTTGCAGTAGTGCTGTCATTGCAGGATGCTGTAAAATTTGCTTTTCGTCTTGGTCCAGGTTATTGTTGCTAATTGTACATTTTCATCTCCAAGTGCCAAACTCCTGCTTTAAAAAAGAAAAAAACACCCAACCATATGCTAAATTCCTAGCTGTGTAGTAAAGATTGATTACATGTGTTTATGTGTAATTTAAAAATGGTTCATTCAGGAAGTGTATGGTCTTTTAAAGGCAAGTTTAAAATCTTCAATTTTACCTAAGTTTATTTATATTAGGGAAATAGGCCTGGAGTACTAAGCAAACCCCCATGATATATAGGGTTCAGCCTGAGAATTCTCTGAACTGTTTTATGTATTTTTTTTTATCAATATACTCTTTCATGGCTACTAATTAGTTTTGTTAGTTGACTTACAGAAAAGCACATATAAAATAAGGAGTATGTAATTCCATAGCACTAATAGTATTAATAAAAAGCAAAAAGTCTGGAGGCAATTGTAAATGCACTACTTCAACCAAAAAATAATTCTCATTTGAATTATCATGATTAATTGCATAGATTTCCCTTGTCACAGCACACTGAAATTGAAACAGTAAGGATGTTCTAAAGCTTTCAGTGTATAATTCTAGTACATGTTAGAAAAAAAGGTGTATACACATTGTGTTGACATGCATAAAATAAAGCTATAAATCAACGAGAAAGACTAAACTTCAGTTCTACTTTTGGCTGATTGTTTTAACTTGAAACAGTATTTGATTTAATTGCAGAGGAAAGTAAATGTGACTGTAAGTTGGCATTGGTTGCTCCTTTGTCATGAAGAGGGATATTTGGATCCCTCAGCTTTTGCACTACGTGCCTAATTGGTTTACACGCTGGATGCATTCATGCAGGCTGCAGCTATTTTGCCTGGAGGGATGAAAGAGGAATCTCCCTGTTTGTTTTTTCTGCATACTATCTGTAATATTTGCTTACCACGTGTATTGAGTCTATAAATGTCACACTGTTTGCTATTTCTGAATGTGGGCTGGTGGAGTGCTGGCTGTGGCACACAGAGGATGGCAGCGGGTGTCATCGCTCCCGTGTGCAGCACCGGGGTGAGGACTGCTCTCCTCTCCAGTACTGTGCATCCTCTCAGTGTTCCTGACATCCCAGGTTCCCCGAGGCCTGTAATGTGCCCTGGGTGTTTATTATGTGGAAAAAAAGGGGAAATCCTGCCAATCCACATCACTGATGCAAGTTTGTCAAATGACATCAGCAGCAGAGGAGAATTTAGTTTCTAACCACATGCAAATAGGTCCCAAATTCCTGGTTATGCCATGATGTCAGCTCTGATTTCTCATCCATTATTTGATGGGCTTCAATGTGTAAATGCCCGATATGTTCCCTCTCCTTTGCCTCTCTTCCCATGCAGAGCTTCAGCCTTTGTTTTCACTTTATTTGTGAAAAATGTGTTTGGAGAAGTTTATTTCAAGGACCATTTCCTACTCAAGCCTTCCTTGTCTTTGTTATCATTTTGCATTATGGGGTGCTATTAAATACTAGAACAGTTCAGATATTTTCCCAAGGGACTCAACTAAGTGTTAGTAATCATTCCAACGTTCTTTGTCATGAATTGGCATTAACTTTGTTAATAAAAGCTACTGCATTATGTTGGCCACGTGAAGCATGTCAGCCTGCCTGCAGGTATGCCGAGACACAGCAGCAAAGCAGGTCATGTCATGCAGGTTAACGTCAGGTTAGATTTTACAGCATGCAGGACTGCTTGAAATGGCATGGGCCTTCAGACTGTGTCATTTGGGGTCTGGGACATGGAACTTGTCACTGCTGGGTCTAAAGACTGAAGCCAGCTGAGCTATGAAAAGTGAGTCTCTTGTCACCAGGTTTAAGCTGTCTTATTCCGCTTGGACAGAACTCCTCCTGAAAGCAGTAATCACTTCCTGGGGGTAATTCAGCCCTGAGACAAAGGATGGTTTGTCCTCTGCAGAAATAATCTAGATATGTGTTCTAGACTACTGAAACCTTGTTGAGCTCTCCCTGAGAGGCAGTTCACTGCCATTTAAAAACCAGTTCCTTTTTTTCTGGTATCTTTCCCAGAGAGACAAGCAGGGCATTGGCACCTTCTGAGCATGGGCTACATCCCTCTGCCTGCCACTCCCTAGACCTCTGCCCTAAGAGGACACTGAATTAGTTGCACTTTCAGTGAAGAAACTTGAAGGACTTGGGGTTACTTAATGACTTTTGGATTTAGCCTGCATCCATTATTTTCAGAAGAGAGCTTAGAAAAGGTGGGAAGCAGGGAAATGTACGCAGATGTCACAAGCAGTTTAATTTGCTTTTCCACCAAAGGTCTTTGGATCACTTAACTTCACACGGTTCTGCACACATCAGTTCAAACTGTTCCCTTATAAGGCATTCTGTAAATAGTATTTCCAACACAAGGGAGCTTAAGTCTATTTGCAAAGCTATGGAATAAATACACAATACTAGAATAGAAATCAAATTACAGGGGTTGATGTCTTTGTAATGAGGCTTAGTTCAAGTAATGGAGGTAGTACAGGCAAGTGAGAGAACCCCCCCCCCCCCCCCCCCCAATCACAGATGTAATTAATTAATTTCTACATTGCCAAAAAAAGGAAAGTATTTTGACAACAGTTATTTGGAGCAATTATGAATTGCTCTTTCTTACAGCCCCAAAAGGCAAGAGCAGGAATGTAACTACAATACATTGCTCTTTTTTCCCTGCTTTGTCTTTTCAATCAAGTCTTAGAGCTCACATATTAAGTAACTGGGAGAGATGCCAAAAACGTTCCCTTTACAAGTGATTTTAAACTATGCATGAGGTGTGTTTTTTCCTTTTGTTTCATGGAAACATCTCTGGTTTTGGCAAAAGTTTTAAGTTAGGAAAGTTGGTCTATGATTCTGCATTGCCAAGGTTTCAAGACCAGGCCTAGATGGTCCATAAAACTATTTCCTCTTAAGCAAGAGTTCCACCTTATTAAAAACAGAAACTGTGGCCATCCCATGCCTTTCCCTTCTCCCTTCTGGGGATGCACAGATGGTGGGAGGTTCAGCAGTCCGGCATCTGCCCCTTCCTTTTGCTGGAGCTCTGGGATCTCTGTGAGGTTAGTGTTGAGCACTGGTTTGAGGGCAGTGGTGGGGTGGTACAGAGGTAGAGAGGGGCGTTCCTGCCCTTGGGACCCCGCTGGTGTTCTTGGGGATACTTAGGGAGGTCTTGAAGCAGTGGGCGTCTCCTGTATCTGCTGTCATGCGGTCATGATGGGGACCGTGCCAAGAGCCGCGTGCTTTCGGGGAGGGAGCTGCTAAAAGAGCTGACGGGGGACAAATCCGTCATGGCCCTTCCCTTCAAATCTGCTCAGGCAGGAGCACTCATACCTCAGGCCTCCCCTAGGGGAGGAGATTCAAGGGAGAATCAAACAAGGGAGGAAAAAGTCTGCAAATAACGGGGCGTCAACCGAGCGGGACTTGGCCTCTGGCTCCGGTTGGCAGGTCTCTGAAATTGTATTCTGAGAACTGACTGCAAGCCCTGGCTGGACCATTGATTGCTCCTCATGCCTGACAGACAGACAGACAGTAGTGCCCTGACTCACAACCTGCTCACAGAGCTCACAGCCAGCCAGCCCCCACCTTGCTGCCCCTACGCAGCTCGATGGAGATGCGCGTTTATGAAATGGTAAAGCTGCTTGGCTTGAGCCATCCCTCATCAAGACAGTCCTGTATGACCTGAGTCTCTGCTGGGGGGTTGGATCTCTGCTCTTCTCAATCCAAAATTCCTTATCTGTTTGCATACTCACCCATCTTTTTTTCTCCCAAACATTTTTGCAAGTTTATAAGTAATTCCCATAGATGAATAGACCTCTGCAGATTATTGCTTTAACTAATTCAACATAAACAATATGCATGAGTAAATGAAAAGGGCTTGACTTGTATAAGCACTGGAATGGTAAATGAGGCATTTGCATGCTTGTTTCACAAACAGCTTGTGGTAGAGATACAGATAGAGGCTAATTGAGGAGAATGCAGTTAACCCAGGAAGAGAGTTCCATTTAAGAATTAGTCTTGTGTCTGTTTCAGAACTACCTGGGAGATCTTGTTGGGTGCTTTATTTGAAAGCAATCTTCTCATGGGTATTTATCCTGATCTTGACAGATTGACCCAGTAGCACATGGGATATACCCTCAGAGGTTGCTGAGTGTATTTGTGTCTTGTATTTGAACTTCTCAGGTACATGGTCATCAATTATGCCCTTGCTAGCACAGGAAGATACAAAATTTGGTCTCACCCTGGTTTTGCATGCTTGCAGCCTTGCTGCAATTCTTCTGGGTTTTTTCTACCCTACATAAAATTCAGATCATATTTATGATATGGATTGAGGTGAAAATATCATTGCGAGCTTTATTTTGAGGAGGAGGAGAGAGGCTGATGCATATCGGACTTAATACAGACTGAAACCCAGGGATGTTTTTTCTCTCTAATTTATATGGAAGAAATATTTTTTTTAAAAAGCCTGTTACCACGTTTTTATTAAAAAGTGACATTTCCCTTCTGAATTGCTGCTTTTCAAGTGCAGATATCCCAGGCCTGATGGGATGAAAGAAATGTCAGAAATTCAGTCGGATTAGTCATTGTCTGGAAGTGCTTGTCCCTTGCATAGGCTATAAAGGATGTTTGGGTGACAGCATTTTTCTTGCTATGGAAGTAAAGTAAGATAAATACTTTTTAAAATGGGTTTACTGCTGAATAAAAAGGTCCAAACTGGTATGTTTTACATCTGTGCAACCTGATTGGTAGTACTGAAGATATCTGTGCAGGTGATGCTTCCTGTTGGAGTCTGTTTTACATTGCACATTTATTTCCATTGAAGTTCCAGGCATTTCAGTTGTCTCTGAGTTCAGAGAGAGAGTGTATGCTGTATGTTCATACAAAAACTCAAACCAGTTTTTGTCTATAAATGCATAAGAATGCAGGCAAGTATACATCCTTAAGAGTCACTGTCGCAGTTGAAAATCTTAGCAGTACTTTTGTTATTACTTCTCAGCACCTCAGAAAGGCCATGTAAAAAAAAAAAAAAGGTAAGTACATTTAAAATTTAATGTTTCATGTGTTATTATTTCACGTCATCCATTCCCATGAAGGTTAGAAGCAAAATGGAGGCTGATGTCAGTGGGAACAAAGTTAAGTTTATAGTGTGGAGTTCAGACCCAGATTTCACTTCCTGTTAATATTAAAAGCAGTTTGAAGTAGTAGATTATAAAGTCTTTATCTACCATATTACCTGCTATTTTCTCTGATACTTCTGTTGTTCATAAAAAAATCTTTCATGCTTTACCTTAGAGTAATTGGAGACTGGAGATCTATAATGGTCCTGCTATTTCCACATTTCAGTTGTCACCTAGGAATTTATATCTATACTTAGGATAATGAGATTTAGTAGGGTCATTTACACTCTGTGAGCATTCTATAAATCACCATTACCCACTTGTGTATCATGTGGCTTTTACCTTTTCTATCATAGATAAATATTTTTTTATACAGTCTGTTACTATTCATATTCTCTTTATAAAATTCAGCATATACTATTAATTTACACAATGACAACAATAGGAGATAATGTGAGGTCTAGTATTAGTCGTTGAAGTGCTGTTTGGAGTTCTTAAATAAAAAAAGAACTGAAAGCATAGGTTGCCTTTCAGTGCTCTGTTTATTGTTTTCAGATGTTAAAAAGGCTCTTGCTGTACTACAATCAATGGTTGTAATCAGTTGCTCTCACTAGAGACAGTTAAAGAAATTGTGTTGCCAAATTACATTTAAAAAATCAAAACAATACAGTAAATTGCAGTATGTGTGATCATTCCCAGGATAACTTTGATAAATATCCATTGCAACATACTTCATTATTGTCATCATTAAAATTTCTCATTCTTCCTTTAAATATAAAGAAAATCTCTCTTTTCCTACCTAAATGAATTCAGAAAGTCCCTTTTAAGGTCTTTACCATATCTTCTATAACTCTACTCTAGTGAAGCAAGTGAGTAAACACACTGATTTCATTTCATGTTTTTGTTCTTCTTGGCCTGGGCTCTAACTTCTAGCTGAGTTGTACTTTACTACCATTTGCCCAGACACTGTGGCACATAGGACTGCTAATTTTTACTGGGGTAGTGTAGACTCACACAGGCAAACACATTTGGTAGCAGAGGAGATGAGAAAGCACTGCCTCTCCAGTCCTGTTCTGCAGTCTTCCCTGTTTGAGCAAACTTTATCATTTCCTTCGTGATCAGTGGTGGTTTGAGCCAGCTCTTACTTTGGCTCTAGATTGCAAAGAAATAGAGAGAGAGAATTGGGAGAAAAGACATGCACTGACAGACAGGGATCCAAAACCCCTGATTGCACTGCATTTTGACAATAGTCCTATTAAATGTGAATCATTCTGTGTATTATTCTTATTACTCATTCACCTCATATAACAGGCTTGGTCCAAGCACTGCTGAAGTCTTTCCACTGACTTTACTGGGAGTGGGATCAGGTTCTCAGTGCCACATGAGCTGAGTGCTTCCATGTCCAGTTGTAAAACTTGTTTCACACAGCCTGGAACAAAAATACAGAAAACACATCCTTAATATTAACTGAGTCCTTTTTGCCTTTTTTAGCTTCACATTTTTTCTAGCAATGGAGTAGATTGATTTACTGATAACA
Source organism: Sturnus vulgaris (assembly GCF_052056855.1). NCBI lineage: Eukaryota > Metazoa > Chordata > Aves > Passeriformes > Sturnidae > Sturnus > Sturnus vulgaris. Next base: position 34,275,508 of record NC_142243.1, read on the forward strand.
AAGGCATATATCCATCCACATAATGATCCAATTGTTTAGCTACAAGTTGTGGCAGGGGAGGTTTAGATTAGGTATTAGGGAAATTTTATCACAGGTTGATAAAATTTGAAAGGGTTGTAAACAGACTTGTGGAGTCACCATCCCTGGAAGTGTTCAAAAGACGTGAATATGGCCCTAGAGCACATGGTTTAATGGTGAACATGGTGGTGCTGCTACACTGATGATTAGCTTTAATTATATTAAAGGTCTTTTCCAACCTTGAGGCTTCTATGAGCTTATTATGAAGCACAGAAATTACTCCAACAGCACTCAGAAAGGAAAAGGGTATTTTAGGTCTTTACCATGTCCTGTTTGCTTTGACCTCTGTAGTCAAAAGTCAAAAAAGGCTCTGAATGAACTCTCTCTGACTTTGAAACTGGCATATTGGAATAAGTCTACTGCACTTATCTATTTAAAAATACTCAAAAATAGTTGTTAGGTTGAAATGGTGCAAGTCTCTACACAATAAAGTTATCACACTTAAGAATGAAAGTGTATAAATGAAAATTGATGTACACTTTAGCAAAATCTCTCTGAGACATCTCTGCATGTAATATCTTTCCCTGAATATGTCTCCTTCTTTTTACAAAATTGGGCCAATGAATTGTGCCCATTAAATGCTAAATTTACTAGCTGGTGTTTGCTGAATCTGGCCCTTATTAAATGTCCAGACAAGCTTGTTGTAGTTTATTTTGTAGGACGTCTGGTTAGAACATTAAATACAACAAGGAAAAATAAACTTAAAAGTAAAATGGCTCAACCCCTGCCCTACTGGGACTTTTTTTCCTTGATTGGATAGAAGCAGAAACAGGTCACTGTTTCCAAGTGAATTATCCCAAATTTAAAAATTGGATCAAATAATTTTTTCAAGGGTAAACCTTACCAAGAAACACTGATTTTTTTAAAGGTGGTTTTTTGGGTTGTGTGTGTGGGTTTTTTGTGTTTTGTTTTTCTCTTTTGTTTCAGGGTTTTTTTAGGGTTTTTTTGTGGTTCTGGTTCATGTGATTAAATTAGTTTCTACTAAAATGGGAAGATTTTGATAGAACCAACAACATTTGCCAGTACAAAGATTTTTAAAATAACCTTGAGTATCACTCAATAAAAGTTCTGTTTCTATTCATTTTTTGCTCATTATGACTAAAGCTTTTCTTCTGAGATTCTATCTGTAATTCTTTTTAAAAGATAAATTAAAATTGTAGCCTCTAAAAAATATTACATGTGAGTTTGCCAGCTCATGACAGGCTGTGTATCTGCTGCTGGGAAAAAAACCCAAACTGTTCCTTTAATTTTTTTTGCCTTTTCTCATGCTCTGGTGTCCTCAGCAAATTTTTAACTTATCATCAGAATGAGTAGTGTTAGCAGTGAGCTTCTGTATTTCTTAAGCAGTCTAGCAGAAATTTCCACATTAATTTTAATTACTCAAAGATTTTTAACAATCTGAGATCTGTAAAAGCCAGTATTTCCCCCTGTTACTACACAATAACAGTGATAATATCATTAAAAATCTCAGATTTAGCATTTCTCTGTATTAGACTGAAGGGAAATGGACTGTCTAAGACATATTGATTAGGAAGTTTATTGATAGCAATCCCTGTAATATTTTTTTTTTAATTCCTCAGGAATGTGTAGTTACTATAAGCATCACATGCACTGCTAGTACACTCAGCAAGCTGGGATGTTTCCAGTAATGAGGCTTTGGTACCTGTGTGTTAAGATTTGCAATATTCCAACACAAAAGCTCTCAGAGAAGTTGCAGGGAAGGGTTGCCTGCTCTGTCACCCTCTTTCCTTCCCAGTTTGAATTCTGAGCCTTGGAACATGTTTGGTTTTGGTTGTTTTGAAGTGGCAGGTTCTGTTAACTTACTACTCCATCCAGTCCTGATTAAACATCATCTGCCAGGCCACCATCCTGCAGGCTGTTCATGTTTTCCCTTTCCTAATTTTCCTGATATTTTCAATGCTTTGCTTACAGTTGCAAATACTTTCACATGATATTGAGCAAATTGGGTGAAACGTAGCTGTTCCACGGTTTTGATTAGGAAAATACCCCAAAATTAAAGGCTCATTTCCATCAAAAAGTGGGGCTCCTGAGTCACGCTTTGCTGAAAATTAAATGTTTCCCACTTAGATGGAAATAAAAATGGATGCAGTGATAACAGTGCCAGGCTTTTCCAAACATCCCCTCTGCATCACCAGGACCAAAGTAGCATCCTTAGTTGGTCACCATGTGGCTCTCTTGATAAAGCTCTAATTTGTTAGTGCCTCACCTCAGAAGTTGCTGGAGAAGGTAGGATGGGTATGCAAATGTATAGTAATGTAATTATTATGTATCAGTATTGTCACAGTGCCTGAAGAGCCCAATATATTGTTCGGAGAATCTGTGGGCGGATGCTGAAGTAATAGGAAATTACAGTGACTGTGGGTGGTAGAACAGAAACCCAGAGGTAAAAATACCATAAAATGGGAGATATTAATACTGAAAGTATGAACCAGGAACACAAACCATTCCTAAAACATCCCCTGAATGTTTCTATAAAGCAGTGCTCCTTCACATCTTTAAAACTGACGGGGCATGTCACTGTTATGAACAAACTCCACGGATAACGTTGCATCCCACTGTTGTTTAGACATGGGCAGGGAAGGCAGGGGTGGCACTGGTGTGACAGATGAGCTATGCAGCACTTACTGTAAACTGAGTATTACTTTGTGAAGTCATAATTTTGTTTTGCTCTAATTACAAACATATTAATTAGGCACTAACACAAATAGAGCACTTACTCCCAGCTCGAACCCTGCCTTTAGACAGTGACTTCCCAGCTGCACAGTAAGGTGTGCATGAATTTCCACACATTTCATGGACCACTTTCTGATGTAGACCACCAGTTGAGTAACACTGCTCCAAGGCATACTGGACATTCGGCATTTACTTTTTACACTTAGGTAAGATTCCATCTTCATTGCTCAGGTGGTGGGATGTTGCACTTTACGTGGGTCCAAATGACTGTGTGAGAACCAAAGGGGGTTTGATGTGTTGTATTTCATGTCAAAGCCATTAGTAAGCTTGAATGACTTTTTATGCTGAAACGCTTTGAGGTACAAAGGTGTAGCTTCTTAGAGAATCAAATCCTCTCAATAACTTCAAATAGAAAAGAGGGATGCGTGTTTTAGATTTGTGGTCATAATTTTAAGGAGGTAGAATACAAATATTCTGGATATCTCTTTTCATGTGACCATTCTAGGTGAATTTTTACATCTCTTCAGTTATTATAAGCAACCCAGGCTCCTGTGTGAAAGAAGAGTGGAAAAAGTGCTTTCCACCAGTGAATTTCTGCCACCCCTCACCTACTGCGCAATGCTGGGCGACTGTTTTTTGCTAAAAAAGAAAGCCGCGTGCCAGCTGGATGTCTTCCTGCGGTAGCTAGGTTTTCCTTGGAGGTTTCCCATCTCTATACTAACTAGGCTTGACTATGCTTGGCTTATTAGCTTTTGCAAACATCCTTGCCAAGGTGGGATGACTGTAGGCAAAATGAGTGCAGCGAGGAGACAGAGGCAAATAAGTAGGAGTGATCAAAGTCTAGAGATTTGCTGGCAGACGCGCCTCCTTCCTACGCGCTACAGCCAGTGGGTCCAGTGCTTTCCCCTTCTCCTACGGATGAATCAACACATCCAAGCAAGCTGTGCCAAAGCAGGGGGTGGGTGGGAGACAGCCTTAGCACTGTACGACAGCTGTTGTTTTGCCAATACGTTTTAGTAGGAAATTCAGAACAAAACATGCCTTTTGGACCACGAATCTCATTAAAGTTCACCAATGACTGGGAAAGAGTGGACTTAAAAGGTTTTGCTGGTTTAACGCTGCTACAATAGAAGACACTTTGTAGATGTTATAAAATAGTGTCTTGAAAGTTTGGTGAAGGTGTCTGCTGCCAGTCTTAGTGAGATGCTAGAAGTGGTAAGAAATTGAATTTGCCAGCAAGAAACATTTATTACTGCATGGCAGAAAATGCTTCCTGTTGAAATGACAGATTTGGCAGAGATGCTGAAGTCAATTCCCTTTAGTTTCTTCACCAGGGCTTTACAAGAAATCAGTGATGGGAGCCAACAGATGTAGGGTAGAGTTGATACTCTCTCAGAGTTTCTTTATTCTTGGTCTCCGGTTCTAAATTCAGTAAAAATATGTACATGTATTTTTTCATGGAAGTAAGTAATATGTATTTTACATGTATGTTCATATGCATACATGTATTTTTAATTACTTTCTTTTGTGGCAAAGGCTTTAAAAATCAAAGTTACCTCAAAACATAAGAGGAAACCTTTAGCTGGCACAGCACGTAACGTTATAGTGCCAACTGCCAGCTTGCTGGGCAGTTACTGTTTGATTTATACTTTCACATATGGGTTTGAGTGGGTGGCTCACAGCTTTTTGGTGCCTTATTTTCCATATTTTGTAACTTTGGTTAATGATTTCATTCACTGCAGTCCCTGTGTCCAACAGCAGTCCTACCCTTGATGGGCAGCATGTTTGTAACTCTTCAAGCACTGAGCTCCTCCACAGTGTTAGATCCCTGCCTTCTCCCCCCGTTTCCAGTAATGTCTTTTCCTTGCTATGCTGGAGGAGGAGATCCTGTGCCAACTCTTTGAGCTCTCACTCAGCTGCTGCCTTCACAACTCTAAACGTTACCAAGCGCCCCCGTTGTTTTCATTCTCCATCCGTATACTCTATACTCACTTGGAAGTGAACCTTATGGAAATTCTGGGTTTGTGAAGAACCTCGCAGATATTTCCACTTGAAATGCCATGGTAGCAATAACACACTGTGCTTGCAGTTTGCTGTCCACCTAGTGACCTTGAACTGCTCTGCAGCAGCTGCAGAGTGAGATGCTGAGGTGGAGGCAGCTGTGCCTAAGGACCTGTGAGGGGTGCACAGCAGGGTTTTACCAGGGGGAAAATGAAAGAGAGGACAATGAAGAAGGTGCACACACACGGGCGTTTGTACAAATGCACAGTCTTGAGTCCAGCATGAAGGGAAAGACTCACTTCAACTACTGTCAGACACATATGCAGCAATTCACTTCTGCAATCTATGTGTGCAATCACTGGCAGCACAAATTCAACAAAACGTTCTCCTTCACCATCCTGAATGCCACTATGATCATTTGCAATCTCATATCCTACTGTTGTTTAGATAACACTGTCCCAGCGCTAATGCAAAAACCACATCAGGGCAATGTGTGAGGTGACCAGTAAAATGTGTATAAACTCTGTATAATATGTGTATAAACTCACTCACATGAACAGGGGACTTTCTGGAATGTTTGCTGGTACTTTGTACCGGGCTTGTATTGATCATCTGTACTGAAGAGCCATAACCTAGCTGGAAAAGTTGGCTTTGATGGCAGTGTTACACCAAGGGGCATGCATAATTCTGTTCAGGCTGCCACACCTCTTGCATATAGTCTGTAGAATTCAGAGTAATGCACATGGGCATAGCTTTTGTGAAGTAAGCAGAATCATGCTCAAACTCTGTGTACTTTGTAAAGCCTCTTACCCAGATAGCTTATGTTATCTAGTTCATTCCTGGGGGATAGAGGGTTATTAGGTTTGGATGGGGTTTTTTTTCAGAATACTGCTTTAGCACAGTATTTTGAGGAAGAAATTGAAACAGAGGAAGATAAAAGGTGTTCTGTGGTTTCTTTTTAATTGGAGACTGGAGGCAAAGTGCCTCCAGATAATTTCTCAGAGAAAAGTCATTGTCTTCTCCCACTCTTGCCATTAATCTCTAAAATTATTGCACAATTTCTGTTTAATGTGCTAAGATTTCTTAATATGTTAAGACAATGTGGAAAGAAAAATTTGAACAGGAGGGAGCATGTTTTTTTGAATGCATAATTTTAAAATCTTTTTCTGAAGTCTTCATCTGTCTTGCCAGGCCTTTTGCAGTTAAACACTTCATCAAACTCATTACGATTAAAAATACGTATTTTTATAACGGCAATTTGTCAAAAGAACTGAAAATTGCTACAAATATTGAGAGCGACGGTCATTCAGATTTTGCGGAGGCACAGATTGCTTGTGCTGTTGCTGTGCTAACCATCTCTGAAAACGGGGATTCCCAACATACAGCTCATGTGGTATTTTCAGTTCCAGATATTTTTTATGTGTTAAGAAGGACAGTAGTGAATGTCAATGTATTCTAACGCACTATGGGCTTAAATAACATGCCTAAAAATATTGTGGTACATGTATATTTTGCTGTGTTGCACATTAGCCATCATACTGTTTTCACAAACAAAAATTTGGGCTCCCCCAGTCTAAATTTCTATTTCTATAATTTAGTGTGAAGTGGCATTAGTGAAGCCTTTTTTAATCAAACAGAATCAACAGGCCTAAATTTGAAGTGTGCTGTGAATCCATGGAGTCCTCATACAAGCTTTTTTTGGCTGGTTTGATCCTCACATTAGTGTGGAATAACTCACTTGGACACCCAGATTTCCAGAAAGAGGGCCACCAGCAAGCTGTTATTTTCCATTCTAATTCTGCTGTCAGTCTTACACTTTTTGTCAGCACATCACTTTGAAGTTTAGTAAGTCAGTGCAGGTATATTTGTTGACATTGTGATGTGGAGCATCAATCAGAAACACCAGCTATTTGAACATGACTATGGCATTATTTGCAAAAACAGTTACTCTGGGTTTTCCCCTTCCCCCAGATCACTCTCACTCCCTGGATTGTTCTATATCCAGCTCAGAAGGACATATTTATAAGACTTGTTATTCTGACTCACTGAGTTGAACAGTATTACACAACTATTTTTCTGTCAGTCATGGGATAATATTGCCAAAACCTCTCTGTGGCTTTTCCTATGCATTTGCTGGTTTTGGTGGATTTCTACTACTCGGCGAGGTGGGAAGTATTGAATGTGTATCAAAACACGGCCCCTGCTGCTGCAGAGGGTTACTCAAGCAACACTGTATAATTTAGATGCTCAGTAATCAACTTGGGGCATTGCGACAGTTTGAGTTGTTTTTGTTAATAGAGATCAAATTATGGGTGTAACTAGCTGGCAGTCTTCAAACAGACTTTTGCAAGCTGTTTACTCAGCTGTCCCACAGCAACAACTGCATACGTGAAGTGAATTCTTCCAGTATCTCTGCTGTGGTATATTTAATTTATCCTATTTTGCCACAGTGTGAGGGAAACAAATCTTGAAGAAAGTAGGATTCATGTCAGATGCTGCACTGCAGACAGGCTGTGAAACTAGCTGCACAGTTTGACATCGTGGGTGAAGATTTTGTTACTTCAAAGTATACTCTTACTTATTTTCCAGTCATTTAAACCCCTAGAATCAAAATGAGGAAGAGATGAAAGAAAAATAAATCACAGTATGACTAGTATAGATGACTTTTATTTTTAAATCAGCATGGCTAATATTAATAATAATAATACCTTCTGGAAGCAGCTCCTGAGATTTGTCTAATTTTAGTTTAAATTAGTATCTGTCTAGCTTAAGTGGACATTGTTTGGTCCACCCAAGCATTTACCAGTGTATGAAACCGTTGTAAAATAAATCATTATTTCCTTTTACGGGAAAATCCAGCTAGATACATGTTGCTCTCAAGCATATAACTTCTTACTTAAAATAGTGATTTTAAGATCAGAAAAACACATTAATCTATGCCTCCATGATTTTCAGTCAGAAGAAGATAATGAAAAAAATGTCCTTTTCAAAGTCTCGACTTTGAAGATTGGTGAAATTATATAGTTACATATAAATTATTGTATATTATACTCCTTTAAAAAAATGAAAATACTAAATGAGTGAGGTTGTCCCTTAATATTACTAAAATATTTCAGAATGCTGTTTTAATGGGAAAAATTGCTGATAAAAGTGATGGGAAAGAATTGGGAAAAATTAAAAACAACTTGCAGGCAGTTTTAACTGCTGCTATTTCCCATTACGTTTTCTCTTCCACCTCAAATGTAATGAGAAATAAAATAGCAATAGTTCTTCAAGCAGCAGCAACAGAAAAGAATTTGTGATAATAAATAATAGTATGGTCTGATTCAGAACTGTGCAGGGCCAAACTGTCTGTAATACTGAAATACAGAGCAAATATGAAGCCCCACTTGCTGTCCTGTGAAGCTCTGTGCAAAACAGTGTATGTGACTTGATGGATGTTGTGGTCTGAGGCATTTCTGGAGCAGGGAGGGAGGGGAGCAGAGGGAGAAGAGAGAAGGTGAGGCATTTGTAAGGAGTGAGGCCAATCGATCACTTCTGTCAGCTGCACAGAAAATTAACTACTTTACAATTCACTGGTGTATATAATATGTCATATTCCTCAGCTCCAGATTAAAAAGGTGTAGCAGTGCTGCAGCTAGGGCTGAGACTAGCTCACTGTCTTGGGCTGGTGATCAAGTTCATTTGAGCATGTGGAGCTGGTTTCTAATTTTTTTTTTAATAATTCAGAAAAATTTTAGTGGGCTGCTTTTGAGATTGTTTTTCAAAACTTGGTAATGTCTAGACTGATTTCTTACATTGCAAAACACACTGGGTGTCTTTTTCACTGAAAAATGTTCCTTATGATTCATAGGTCCTGGACACCCAGGTCCCTTTGGACCTAGAGTACTCAAGCTATGGATTTTCATTGTCATAAAGGTGATAAAATGTATAAACCTAAACAAAAATATCTCTGGCTGCCTTCTGAGAACTCAAACACAACCAGATGTGGAGTTAGCCGGCAGTGCTGGCATGGGCTGGGATGGACTGGCGTGTCCAGGTTCTCAGATGATAGGGAGCAGTGTAGCAGCCACCATCCAGCTGGCAGAGGAGGGCAGGGGAAGGGGGCTGCCCACCTGCCTGCCTGCTGTCTTTGGTCTGCCATGCAGAAAAAAAATGAAATAAGCAGCAAGAGACATGGCTGCCTTGCTTAGCTTTACTATTTTTTGGTGAACAATTTCTGAATTGCTTTTTGACCTCTGAATGGTTGTTTATAAACCAGGGAGAAATGAGAGACAAACAAAATGAGACCAAAAAAAAAATCAAATAGCCAGCCACTCAAATCCAGAATCACTGTCCTGCCAGGTGATGACAGAGTTGCTTCAAACTTTTTCTTTGAAGGTGCATTGCTTTGCTGTACTGGCCAGTGAAGGGGTGAATTTATTAGCTGCTGAGTGAGCAGGCTTACCTCATGTAGAAAAGATAAACTGTGAATCAGAGGGAAAGTTGTGAGAAAGAACTTTTCTGTCAAAAATAAAGGCTCCTTATCGAGTCCATCGTGGTCACAGCTTTGGGGAAGCACAACTGCTGCGCTAAGAAGGAAAGGATGTCAGGAAAGAGAAATAACTTATTAAATTGTAGAGCAAAGTATACCCCTACATACCTACAAAGTACACCCCTGTCTTCATACCTACAACCCTATGTACATGATCTGTTTATCTGAATAATTATGTCTTTGACACATTACGTGAGAAGAATTACACGTTCACTGATTTGTTAGATGAGTTGTATCGCTGGATTTTTGTTTGCATGATATTTACTGCTCAAAGCAGCCACCTAGTTAAAGCTAATATATATATATATATATACAGTTTTTCTAATGTCTGTTCCTAGATTTAAGTTACTGCCTCTAGTAAGGCACAAGAAGATTGATCCTTTTTGCATCCTGGAGACTTCCAATACCATCAGGAAAGAGTTGAAAGGAGCAGTACTGTTGCCTGTTTGTAAGAAAGTCCACTCCTGGATTATGGTTCTGGCTCTGCCACTAAGGGCTTCTCTGATATTGAGGCAATCTCAGAGTTTTAGTTCAGTAATCTGTAAAGTGGGTGTCCCACCACATCTAGTGACACATCTTCATCTTCAAAGCAGTGTGAAGTGCAGCAGCGTGGACCTATGCAGAGACACCTGGCAACTTCCACAGTTGGGTCTGATGTTTACAAAATGCTTTAGGATTCCTGGAAAGCACGAAGGCTTGTTGTTCACTCACAGCAGATTGTGTCACCAATTCCCAGGCCAGTTGCCTCATAGACCTGAATTAACCAACCCAGCACTTGGATATATAAAATATTTTAAGTAGTGTGAAATTGTGCCTGCTATCGGGGAACACTGATACAGCTTCCAGCAGAGCCAGACTCCATGAGCGTTGCCAGGTTCCCTTCTGCCCTCCTGTCTGAAGATGGCCATCGTCTAAGTGGTGGTAATCCTCTCCTAAATTAGGTCTTTGTTAGATGGGTCTTTATTTTCCTTTGGTGTCTGCCTGATGTTTGAGTGAGCAATATGATTACATGTGGGTTTATTGAAAACCCAGGCTGCTGCTGTACTAAATAAAACCAACGAAGGCTCAGAATTATATAGGACAGCTTTGTATTTAAATTTAATAGTTTAATTTCACATTATGCTGCTACATATACCAGATTTTCTGCAATACGGCAGCAAATGCTTGTTTCTCTTCTTTTTCTGCTGTTGGCAATGCAATACCTGTAAACTTCTGGTTTTGTCTTTGGGGTAGTTGCTTATATTTATGATGGCAAGGAGTAAAACATATTGAAACAGTCATGGTTACAATATTTATAGATTCTGAATGCATAGTAAATTAGAAGCAAAAGAGAAGCAGAATTACATTTGTTTTGTAACACTGTACAGTTAAAGGCCAGAACCACTCCTGCCAACGCATCTGCAAATGCTTTAGCTCGTAGCTGAGAGTCAGAGCTACATTGCTAAACATGGGTGGATGGTATAGCACAGCACAAGTGTCACCCATTGAATGAGGAACCCCTCAGAGAATCTGGCGAGAGTAATTAATGAATCCATTTGGAAAAGTCAGTGCCCTTCAATTAGCCTGAATGTAGGAAAGCAGATGGGATCCCATCCTCCAGGGAGAAAATTGAGAAAGATCCTAAGAAATACTGCTTTGGACTGATTTATCTGGGTAATTATAAGCCTCATTTGCACGAAACTGTTCAATATGGCTGCAGTGAGAAAATTAAGAATTTATAAAATGTTGATAGGTGGTCTAAACTATCAGTGGTAGTGCAATCATCTGTCAAGCAGGATCTTGGTTCAGAATATTAAACTAATCATCAGCCAGGAGAAGTAAAAGGCAAACTTGGCTGTGAAACTGAGGGGCGGAGGAGATGTATTTATAGAGAACCTTTTTTTTAGAGGCTCCTTTGAGCTTATGCGCAGTGGAAACATTCACTGCCACCCTAATTATATATAGTGTCCTGCCATTAAATATCCTGCAAGAGTTCAGAAGGCAGAAGAACAAGTCTAAAGAAACTTAAAGAAAAAAAATTAAAATACCGATTTTTCCTTAAACATCTGGTGGTGCAGGAACAAAACAAGAAGAGCAATGAAAAGAGCATTTGAGAGCATGTATGTCCTAGCCTTATCTCAAGGAGACCCCTCTGTCCTCATCAGGGGTCTCATTTTTAAGTGAAAGCATTGCAGGACTTGTATGAACTGGAAGCCGTATGTGCCTTTTATGAAAACACATACAGACTGAAAGCCTGTACATCTACATTGCAACTGTGTTTATGTATGACAGAAAAAGAAGCAGGATGGCTTAGAGAAGTGAGAGAAAAATAGACATTGTTTATGACACAATTGGAATTGCATAGAAATGATGGTTTGCAGGTTCTAGGGTTGGGGGATTTTTTTGGCTATAGGGAAATCACACTCCACCACTGTGGACTTCCCACATATCTTGTGTTTTTAGAAACATTTCAGCTCAGATAGCTCTAAGCAGCATGTTGCACAACATTTTCTGAATTTGGAGCTTCAACAGTCAGAAATTTAAAACTTTTTAACAAGTGGAAAAGAAAACTCATAGTCCTAGATAGGCAGAACAAAGTGGCCTCACCACTCTTCCAGCCCTCCTAGCTCAGGGCATTTCCCTGCCATTCCAAAGCCAGCCTTTTCCCCCACACATTTTCTTCCTCCTCCACAAATGTCCCTGTCTCAAAGATGACAAATGTTGGTGCCTACTTGGGTAGCACACTCCTTGCCCTGTCCTACCCCTTCCAGCAGCCCTGTGCTATATTAATGTGTTGGTTTCAACCATCCCCATTGAATTTGAAATTCAAAATGTATTCGACTGTTTTAATTAAGTAAAGAATTCAGTTCTGAACAGAATGTCAGACATAACCAATACTTTTAGGGCATGGAACTCATGGCATCAAAGCTGTGAGACTTTGATTGTAAGCCTGCTTTGGACATTCACTGGTGCGCATAATGTGTGCTGGTAGATTTTTTTTATTTTATGTTTTTCTCTTCTTACCTCAGAAGGCCTGAGATAATGGGGTGATGAGCACACCGGCTGGAGCAGTGGGGGCAGGATGTTCCCACTCCGAGTCATCCTCTCAGCCCCACAGCAGGCGGTCTGAGGCTGGCACAGTTTGGCCTGTGACTGCACCTTCTCACCCTCCACTGATAAATACGCAGGCTAATTGAATTAATAAACAGATAGCTCTTTTCCCTGCCAGCTGGAGCACCGTCAAAATGCATGATAAATTATTTGTCAATGCTTTAACTGCAAGGAAAAAAAATGAAAAAAATAGCTGCCTCAACATTTCCTCTCCAATTCTTCTCCCACTTTTTCTCTTCCCCTGTCCACCCAAGCACCTGATTTGGTTTGCCTCAACCCTCCTTGCCCCTGGTCTTTTGTCCTTTGGCAGAACTCCAAAGAGAAGTAGTAGTGAGAGGTTCGCTCATCTGGCCAGGCTGCTAATGGGTTATTAAGACTGTAAGCAGAGCAGACGTCCCTGTGGCTCACTGGGAAAGAGGAACAGAGGCACATTTTTGGGGCAAGACTGCCTGTGTGTCAGCTGCCAGCACACAGCCATCTCTCAGCTGTGACCTCCTGTGGCTGAGACAGAAGCTGCAGTGGGGGGCAATGAGGGTGGCAATCAAGCAGGAAGGAAGGGCTGCTGTTTAATATCTTCATCACTGACACAGACAGAGGGGTCGAGTGCTCTTTCAGGTTTGCAGATGGCACCAGGATGAGTGGTGCAGTTGAAGCACTTGAGGGATGGGATGCTATCCAGAGGGACCCTGGACTTGCTCGAGAAGGGGGCCCATGGGAGCCTCATGAAGTTCAACGAGGCCAAGTGCAAGGTCATGTAACTGGGTTGGGGCAACTCTCAGAATCAACAAGGCTGGGGGGTGAAGGGATTGAGAGCAGCTCTGCCAAGAAGGACTTGGGGGTATTGGTGACTGAAAAACTGGACATGACCCATCAATGTAAACTTGCCACAACTGTGTCCTAGGCTGCATCCAAAGTAGCCTGGCCAGCAGGTCGAGGGATGGGATTGTGTCCCTCTGCTGCACTCTCATGAGACCCCACCTGGAGCACTGCATCCAGCACAAGGGGAGACATGGGCCTGTTGGAGTCAGTCCAAACAAAGGCCACAAAGATGATGAGGGGCTGGAGCACCTCTCCTATGAAGACAGGCAGAGAGATGTGGCTGTTCAGTATGGAGAAGTGAAGGTTCTGGGCAGACTTTGTTGTGACCTTCCTGTACTTAAAGGGCGCCTACAAGAAAGATCAGGACAAACTTTATAGCAGAACCTGTTTTGACAGGATAGCTAGTAATGATTTTAAACTAAAAAAGGGTAGATTTAGACCAGATAGCAGGAAGAAGATTTGGAGAAGATTATTTATGATGAGAATGGTGAAAAACCCAGAGAAGTGGTAGATGTTCCTGCTTATTGCAGGGGTCTGGACTAGACAATCTTAGAAGGTCCCTTCCAACACACGTGGTTCTACAGTTCTATGATTCTATGAGACAAGGCATCAGGAAGCCTTACATTGACTTGCTGGCATGCCAGACCAAAGGGGGAACTTCATCATAACCTTTGATGTCACAGATGTGGGTAATACCTGAGACTTTTTTGTTTCAAAAGTGAGGAAAATGATGAAACAGACAGGGTCAGTGATTTTCATCATACAGTCAGAATGTCCCTGCCATCACTTCTCAAAGTGGTGTTCACTTTTGGAAATATCTGTGTTCCTCAATATTCCTAAGGAACAGGAGATGAGAAAGATTTGTCTGCTTCAGACTCTTAAGTAGGATGTAAATAGCTGCACTTCCTGTGGCATTACCTTGATTTCCAACATGCTTGCATGCTTTTGCTGGTCTGCTTTCCCATTACCATAGCTCCTCTGTAATTTTTCCAGTAAGCAAGCTGGAAAAGCTTCCCAGTCCTTCTTTTTCTAAAACAGCAAGAAATGGGAGGTGCTGCGGAGTCTGAGATGGGAATGAGATCACAGTGTTATGTTCTTGTTCAGAACATGACTTTTTTTTTCTGGTGCATATGTCAAATGAATCAGACAATGGTGGTGTCAGGAAGATGGATAATGCTGTCTGCAAGGCAGGGAGAGGAGACAGGAAGATGTGTTAAACAAGACGGTATTTATGCCTTTCCCTCTCACTCAGAAGCACACAAGAAATATTTATAAAAGGAAGGTAGGGTAAATGCAGGAGCAACTGGATCCCTGTTGTGCCTTTTGGGAGACTCATTTGTGCTGTGAAGGACAGCAAGCACAGACAGATAACTGGTGTGCAGGAATTGTCTCTTCCCAGGATGCTGGCAGCTACTTTGGGTAGGTGAGGAGGTGTCTGGTTCTAGCATCACTCCGTGCCCAGGTTCGTGCTCAGCCAGCACATGGTGCAGGTTGCTGCAGGGACCCTCCTCCTATCTGTCCCCAGACAGGCCACCTCTTCCAGGAATTTGGCCTTAGATGTTAATTTATGCCCTCTTTCCACTGGCAGGAGGAAGGGGGAAGAGTCCACAATGAAGTGAGGCAGGATACACTGTACCTGTCATTTGTTGCTGGAAAGGAAATCCTGCTTGTGCTTGTGTGGGTCTAGCCAGGCCCCTGACCTGTGCAAATTTCTGTATCCTGTGGTACATGCCAAGGGAAAGCCAAGTCCAGCTGTCCAGAAATGACAGGTTGAGTCGATGGATTACCAAGCAGACAGCATCCTTCCCTTTGCTGGGGAAGGTGGTTGTTTTGGTTTGCTCTGACACATTGCTCTGAAAAGCAGCATTGCCAAAGGGTAAACATGCCAAGAGAGTGAGCTGCTAATATATTGTATTTTACTAAGTCATTGCTTGTCAACTGAACCATGGGGAGCATGTGGGGATGCATTCCTAGCCCTTTCAAACACAAAGTAAAACCCATTAGTGTAAATCACCAACTCCAATAAAAAAAGAATGGTTGAAGGCTTCATTCTTTTTCTCTCCTTTCACACTGTAACTATCTTAAAGTGTATTATAAAACCTTGTGGCACTGATAGAGAAGGCAGCTGGTATCTGGTAGAGGGTTGAGATGTTGCTGCTCCTGGAGCCTCAAGTGGCTTTGAAATTCAATGCTTCTGACCCAAGACACCACTGTTTGAAAGGAGCTGATACATGTGAGGTGGTGAAAAACAAGGCAGCAACTTGAGCTGTCTGTGAACAAAGGGGATGGCATTGCAGGTGGAGAACAAAAGGACCACGGTGGAGGGCAGCAGCTTGAGGGATGGAGTCAGGGGGACAACATAGGGAAACCTGGAAGAGCATAAGAGACCTTACATGGGGGTGTAATAGGACAGTACTTACCAACCCCGACGTGTTCTGTGCTGAATATTCATGATATCCATTCATATAACTCTCAGCATAAATTATATTTACTTTATAACAGTGAAAAATGACACTAAATTAACCTGTTCACACTTTTTATGGTTTGTATCTACCTACTTCATGCTATACCAGAGTGCATATATTCAAAAAGCCACTAGACATTATGTTTTCACAGCTAGATAATTGAAAGCTGTATGCTGAATTAGAATGCTATTTTCATTCTTTTGAGTTAGATGGAGAAATAAAACTTAAAAAAATGTGAAATAGCCCATAAGAACCCTCTCATTTTATATGTCCCTCTACTGTACTTTATATTCTAGTTTTTTCTTCAGGAAAAATAAAATCCATGAATGCTTTAAAAATGTTTCAGGAATCACTTACCTTTAGAAATTAAGAAGAAAAATAACTTCACCTGAAACTGCGTGGTAACGAGACAATGTCTAATTACCTGCAGTGAATTCTCCAGTCAGGCCAAGGGGCTAATGAACATCAATACTCTTTCACAGAGAGCCCTGGGATCTCTAATGGCTGTAAGTGGTCAGGGCTTCAGTTTTACATTTCAGAGTCTGGTTGGTATAATCTTGAAACAAAATCTACAGACCAGATCGTGTCCTCTGTGCTCTGTGTGTGTGTGTGTACGCCCTTGAGCACTGCACATCTGGGGTGAAATCAAAGGACTTTTAAGTGCACATGTATCCGATTTCTGACTTGCTAGTAGTCCTTTAAATGTGCTGGGTTTAATCCAGGAAAAACGAGTATTCAAAAGTCACACCAGTGAAGGAAAAAAATAAAACCCCAAGTTTTATGTACTTGGATGGCATTTTTCTTTGAATATGAATGACTTAATCATAATCAGCCTTAGTGAGAGGTGAGAGGAAAGTTCAGAAATCTGACAGGAAAGACTTTGAACCTGCCCTTCTTGTGCTCTTGGTGTGTGTTTTTATGCTCGTGAGAGAGAAAAGGAAAATAAGCAATTTGCATTGTTGTCAAAAAGCTGAAGTACACATTAAGTACTGCTTCAGAGCAGTATTCTGTGGGGAGAAATTTTTGCAGTGCTAATCCCATCTGATCTCTGATTACAGATTAAAATACACAAACCTAATGTTCCTTGCAGGGTAAGAGTGCCCTGATTTGAGGATTTGCTCTATATCTGGCTTATATAGGAAATTCCCCAACTTCCTCTGAAATCAATTCCCACTTCTCTCATTAAATACAATCATAAATGTTCATTGTGTTCTCAGGCAAAATATATATTTAGATATTGCAATGCAAGCATTGTACAAACACTTTCTACTTTCATTGTCCTGAAACATGGAAACATGATTTTAGAAACTTAGAGCTTTTGCTTGCAGGAGTGAGGAAGACCTGAGCTTCAACCCCTTTGCCACGTTGCTAAAAGTGCTTTATGTCCAATGTGAAGGAAGGATCTATGGTCCCTCACCTTGGGAATAAGCTTTAAAATGGATCTTAGAAGATAAATCATGAAGATGAGCAGTACAGACTCAGGTTCCCTTAAGTCCAAATGTTCACAGTGTCTTAAGGATGTGATTAACAGTGATTTTATTGCCACCTCTTTTTTCTGTGTTTTCCACAGGTGACAGTATAGCATGCATAGGAATAGCCCATAGATTTATCTGGAGGACTAAGTAAGCAAAAGACTGACTATTTGGAGAGCTAGAATGGTGATTTGATATGTGCCTGTGTACTGATAGCTTGCAACTCAACCTCTCAAAGCTGCTAGCTCACTTTCTCTTGGTGGAATGGGGATTGATTCAGGAGGACAGAGGTGAGAAAATGCATTAATTGAGATAAGGACAGTTTGGTTGGTAAAGCACAAGTCACACAGAAGCAAAGAAAATCAAGGAATTACTTCACTTCCATGAGCAGGCAGGTGTTCAGCCATCTCCAGGAGAGCAGGGCCCCATCAACCATAATGATGACTTGGGAAGACAAATGTCATCACTCCTAACCTCCCCCTTTTCCTTCTGCTTCCCCTCACTTTATATCCTGAGCAGGACATCAGATGGTGTAGAACATCCCTTTGGTCAGTGGGATCAGCTGTTCCTGGCTGTGTCCTCTCCCAGTTTCCTGTGCAGCCCATCCTGCTGGCTGGTGGGGCAGGACAAGAAGCAGAAAAGGTCTTGACCTTGTGCAAGCCCTGCTCAGAAACAACAAAAATGTTGCAGTGTGTTATCAACACTGTGTTCAATACAAATCCAAAACACAGCCCCATATTGGCTACTATGAAGAGAATTTTGCCTGTCCCTGACAAAACCAGCCAGCAGGTAATTAATCCCCAAGTGTCAGGCATTTTGCTGTCAGAAACTGGCCTCTCCAGGGGTAGGTAGCAGCTAAGTAGCTGCTTTACTTTTGGACTCTGGCACGCAGTGGGGAAATCAGTCAGAAGTTGGTTGTATTTTTTGGAACCTTCCATTGGTATTGTATGTTGAAATTATATGACACCATTTGCCAGTAATAAATCACTTTGCTCTCGTTTGTGTGATTACATAATTAAATATTCCTTGTCATGGATATACATGGAGGGATTGACTTAGATTTGGTGGGAATTAGGGGTTTGATTTTTTGAACTTTACATTTCCTGACTCCTGTGCAAATCAAATCCAGTTGTTTAATACTGATTTGAGAAATGATTCATGAAAGAAATAATATATAGTGAGAAATATAAACCATATTTTCAGTGTATTTTCTGCCTCGATTATAATTTACTTGTTCATTAAAACTGCATGTAGAATAGGAGCAGAGAATTCACTCTTTTTAAAAAGGTGGTGCAGTGCACAAGGATACTGGTACTTACCTCTTTTGCAAGGTGTTCTGAGATGAGGAAAAGGAAATTGCTGGGTGGAGCTGGGATGTGAACTCACGTTTTCTGCTGTCTGCGGAGCTGTGGCTGTTCTCAATGAAATGCCATCACCAGAAGATGGCAGTTCCGACAGAATACCCTTGGGCCACCCCGGCTTTGACCTGCATTGGATTAGTTAAAACTGGCAGTCATGCGGAGAATCGTCCGTCACTGGGGCTGATGTCAGCGTGGCTGCTCAGGGCTCCCCGTGCCCCGAGCTCAGCGACACTGCAGCAGCTCTTGCAGCTGACCTGTCCTTGAGCAGTGTGGTGTCTGTTAGTTTTATTGCTGCTTTGCTTGTTTGCAGTTGATCCTTGATGGTTTCTGCTGAAGTTTAATTCAGTTTGGATTTGGAAATACAAGGGAGAAAAATTGCTGTTTTTATTAGAGGCTGAGTTTCACTGAAGGCTGGATGATGATCCATTGTTCGTGTTGTTACAAAATCTGACTAAGTAGGGAAGAAAGCACAAAAGGAGGGGAAAGTGTAATTCAGATTTGCCAAACAGCCTGAGAATAATTCGAAAATTAGCAATTTGGCACTGTTTACTGGCAAGCTGTGAATTAAATGTATCCCACTTTTCTCTTTACATTAGTGTAATGTGTCACTTCAGTTCTGAATTTCATGTCCTTCTCACACATCTTACTCCTCCTTCCGTCAATAGGCAGGACTGTATTTTACTGCACAAGAAATGTAGGAGAAAGCATTTAATGTGGCATCAGAGACTTTCTAATTGCCAGTCTCTGAAATGTGCTCATAAGTATCTGCAGTTCACTTATTAAGTGGAGATGAATCGCTTCCAATTTACTTTTATGAATGCGAGTGGAACATTTGTGAAGAGTGGTTTCTGTTATTTACACTGTGAAATGCACGTCAGCAGCCAGCTGTAAAAGACCTGGGTGACAATTATGCTAAGTTCTGTTGTCATAATCATAGTTAAAGGAAAGGACAAAATTTGGTGTTAAGCTCTGAAATGTGCTGGGTGAAGTTCTGTTCACAGCTTTAGCTGTCACTGGCTTAACTGTGTATACTCATTTTGGGTATGATGCTTAGAGGTAAAAGGAAAGCTTGACTATTGCAGAGGAGAAAACAATATTAATGACATTGAAGTCAATGGTATGCTTGCCATGAAGTTTGGCTAATCAAGATCATTACCCTGAGGTTGCTACTGAACTACAGATGTGTGGCAATGCTTGATGTCTGTAATCCTTTCTGATTTCTCACCCCTCTCTAGACTCTTCTGTCCCCTGTGGGGAACTTATTAAACCCTTGTACAATAGGGACTAGAATCACAGTCACTAGTGCAAGAAAATATCTTTGAGATCATATTTCATGTGCCTTCCGGGGTCTGATATAATCTCCTGATAAGAATATACCAGACATTAACTAGATACTGCAGCTGGTCATGTCTCTTTCTAATTTAGTGGGATTTGGGCATGCAGACCAGAGGGGAAGAGAGCTTTTTTCCTGAGTGCAGCAATGCATACTTATTTCAAACAATTCAATCCTGTTCAAAACCAGCATTCCATGTCTGTCCCAACCTAAAATTCAGCTGGGTGTTATAATAGCTTATTGTTTGATGCAAGCACAGAGCACCTGTAAAATTTAAGATTATTGTCATTTCTCCACTGAGATATGAATGGAAGAAAATTGTATTTTATAGTCATATACAGATTATGGCTTATAATATGTATAGCCTGTTTTAAATGTAACATTATATAAATATTATAAGTATTGATTAAATATTTTAAGTATTAATATGCAAGTGAAACTCACAAAATTATTTGCATTTTTAAATGTGGGAAAAGCAACCTCCAAGTTTACAGTTTTTTTTTTCTTCTTTAAACAAACTGAAAAAACTGCTATCTGTTCTTGACTAACAATTTTTGAGACAGAAAGGTAAGCAAAAACCAAGCCAACTTTGAAATACATGTCACAATTGAGGAAAATTAGAAAGCAGCGAGATCCAGAATAGCAGAAGTGTTAGGGAAGCTCGTACTGTTTTTCATTCAGGATTTCAAATGCTTGAAGGCTATTTTTGGCAGATCTGGGGTTTGTCCAAAGATGTTCAGTGTATAAGTTAGAATCTATGTTGATAAAAGGAAGCATCAAGCAATTAACTGCACCATGATGCCAGTCTTTAGATGGAGCAAGCACTGTGAAAACTCTCTTGTTTCCAAAAACTCCCAATACTCCAGGTACAAGGATAACTTCTTTGAGGTGTTACCTTCAGAGTAAATGTGTCAGTTAGGGGCATTGCCACAAGGAACAGTTTCCTGTTCTGTACAGGGAACACAATGCTCATACCTGTGAATTGCCAATATCCACTGTTTCGATTTCCTCCTCAGCATCAAAGACAACAGTATATGTGCTTCCTACTTCCTGTAGGATCAAAAGGGGATTTTATTTATTCACTTGATCAGAGGCAAAGCAGGCTGTTCTCTCTGAAAGATTTTTCTTGTTGTCTGTGTCATAGTCGTTTATTGAAATGTCATGACTGAGCGGAAAGCAGCTATAACTGATGTTGGCCACTATGTTACTTTGATAAAATAATAAAAATAATCAGTAAGGGTCAGGAGTCAAGAAAGGTGAGGACCTCCATTTCCTCTTGGCTTAGTGGGGATTTTTTTAAAATTGCCTTATAAAAGGGAGAAAAAAGGGATTGTGCCCTAAAAAATCACTGGTATGAGGTTAGCAGATATTCCAGGTTTAGGTGAAAGCACATCTGAGTAGCAAGTCTTCTATTTCAGTCCTAATTTGCAAACTCCCAGATCCCCGTGGGCTTTGGTGAAGTCAGTCACACAGTTCCTGAAAAAACTGAACGGCTGCAGAATTGGATCTTGGGTTACCATTTCATTCTAGAGGGGATTTGGTGGTGTCGTCAGTCCAGTAAAGCTCAATTTTTATGCCATCACTTTTTATTTGACACTAAACTAAAACAGCTGCTTGCAATTAGCACACATAAAAGAAACAATAACAAAACTGCAGCCTGCCCTTTGAGTGCTACACATACTCAGTGCAAAGAGTTTTCCAAGTTCTGGTGATTTTCCCTCCCTCTGCTCTAACTAAAACATCGAAAACAATTGATCTCACAGAAGATCAAATGAAAAAAAAAAAACCAAAAACGTTTATCGCTCCCTGAATGTTTCTGATGGGCAGCAGTGACTGGTTATTGGAAGATTTAGGCTGTTCCAGATGTGGGCATGGACAGGATCTTGCTGCTGCAGAGCTGATCTAAGCATGAAGTTAAAGGGAGGCAATGGCTGTTGCTGCCCTGGGACAGGATGATGTAGAGAGCTGGTTTCTTACCAGGACTGGGATCCAGGGCAGCTGGCCCACCCTCCCATTGGGAACAGTGAACAGGGAGCTTGTAAAATACACAGACCGAATGGAAATGACCCCTATTGACTGAAACCAGCTGCATGTCAGACCTCTCACTGTCTCTCTTGATTTGTTATCTCAAATAAATGGATGTGGTAGAAGGGCTACAGAAAGAAAACAAAATAATTTATTCTCCTTGAAGTTGCACCACACTAGTAAGCCTCAGTTTTTACAGCTGAAAAAAAAAGTTTATTCACATATTAATGTGAATAAATCCTCCCTTTTTTTTTTTTGCCTTGAAACGCTGCAGTTTAGAAGACATACTGTAGTTTGGTTTCAGAGGTCTTTGACAAACATACATGGTAGATTTTGTAAGGTATTCATCACATAAAACTTCTGGCTAATGGGAGCTTGGTTATTTTGCATTTAGATTCAGAAAAGTTACAACATCTTTGTTGGTATTTTGTCTTAGACGTGCATGGTGGCTCAGCTCCATGAAAAACATCTTAGTGAGTTTTGAAGAAACATGACACAGAGAAATACTTGACTTATTTGTGCATTTATCCCCGTATTTTTCCTAATACACTCCTGGGTAACACCAGTTATTCTGAGCATTGTTAGGAGCTGCTTGCAGTAACCATGGTAGCACTTGAATTTAGGACCTTAAGGACAACAGCTGCTCCAGTCCTCCATTTGATGCTCAGGAGGGGTTACTGCTATTGATATTAGATTGCCCTCTGTTCTGACTTTAGAAGTAGATAAGGAGGTACTTAACCTCAATGGCACAGTCACCTATCAATTTATGAGAGGATCATCATGATGGGACACATGCCACGTAGTTATGGTATGATAGACTTTTTAAAGGAAACTTCTTAAAAGACATCAGTCTAGACTTCATTCTTGCAAACTGAGATACTGATGTGTTTTGCAAATATATATTTTTATTTTTTTTTAAGTCTTGTTCAGCCAATTGATCATTAGTGAAAGAAGTCACCAAATTTAGATGAATAGATCTTTTAGAGTGTCTCAGTAGAATGACCTTCA
This sequence comes from Sturnus vulgaris, assembly GCF_052056855.1. NCBI lineage: Eukaryota > Metazoa > Chordata > Aves > Passeriformes > Sturnidae > Sturnus > Sturnus vulgaris. The sequence goes on from NC_142243.1 coordinate 34,298,388, forward strand.
TGAAGTCTGAAAAAGCACATGGATATAAAAACTTGAGGATAACACTTTGAATTGAATGTTGCTTCTTTTTTTCCTTCCACAATCTTCTTTTTTTCCCCTTAAGAATTTCTTTCTTTCTCACTCAGAGTTGTAAAAACACAGTACAGTAACAGCTTTGAACATAGAAGCCTCTACCTGTGGCCTTGCAGTGCTGCAAGAGACAGATGTTATTTCAATACAAAATAGACTGAAATAGGTTCTGAGTGTTCTGCAAGTCACTCTTTTTGCTTTAAACCAAAATGCAGTTCAGACTGGCCATTGTTCCTCTGCTGGCATTTTTTGTCACATTGGCGTATAGGATCTTCTGACAATCATCTGTGACCCACAGATAGATATTGCTCTGAGGAAAGGCTCACCTCTGTGCCTCCTACTATCCACCTCTCTGCCTCCTACCACTGCATTTTTTTACTGACTGTCCTATGGTGACACCTCCTACAGATGAGCTCTCTGCTATTCATTCTATCCTCTGGCTGGATAATGAATTGTGAGGTAGTTGATGGGTTATTCAAATTGTGCTGGTTTTGCATCAAGTGATATCAAGCACCTCCTTCATTCCTTTTTTATCTTAACATTTTCTGGTAATTACTTGAATTAAATCAATTGACTTCTTTGAAAATATAAAGAGTTAAAGAGGTCTTGGGTGGCTGCCTATAGATAATGTTCTATGTTGAGCAAGAAGCAGAACCATGGATGTGAAGGAGGTTTCTATGGGTTTGGAAGAAACTCTTCTCCTTGCTGGCATCTGTGAGGCTCTACCTTTGGCACACTCTTGTAGGAGGCCAGTGATTTCAGTAGTCAGATGATTTTCAGGGGGTCAGATGACACCAGCAAGGTTTCTGTATGCTGGTACAGCTCACGGCTTTGGGATGACCTTGTGATTGTGCTGAAAGGGAATTTTATAATCTGTATTTCTGCAATATCCTTTGTGCACAAAGGCCCTATGCTGCAGCCCAAAATGTTTCAACCTTTCCCACTGGCCTTTAGTTGTGTTCAGGTAAAAGTGGACAAATCCCATTGATACTAAGGAAAGTTTTGCCCTGGTCAGATTCCAGGGCCCAATCCAGTGACATGTGGCATACAAAACAGAGAGAGGTTAGCATGTGATAAAAGGACAACACACACTTGAACTTCTCAGCAAAGAAGGAAGATCAGGTTGAGGCCATCCTCGTTATTTTCCCATCTCTATGTTGAAAAAACAGGTTGGGTACCAGTACACCTGCATTTGAAAAACACGTCAATGCAATGTGAGTCTTTTAAATAATATCTGAAGTAAAAACAAGACAGGCACTATGTTGCATCTTTATTTTAATCAGACTTTCATTTTTAAAAGTTGCAAGAATACAAGCTTGATGAAGGTAACCCTACTGAGCTGGCCAAAGAGAGAAACAGTCATTTTTCCTCAGAAGCACAGTAGGAAATGTGTAACTGTTAAATTTCAGTTCAGACCTTTGTACCTTTAAATATATGCAGTGGAAAACTAAATTAGAGCCCAAGAATATGTTCTTTCTCAAACTGAAGTAAGATGCCTTTTATCAAGGGAACAGCAAGAGAAAAACCAAATAAATCTCAAAACACAAGGCACCATTTCTGCAACAGCATTTCTGATTGGTCAAATCACCACATGTACACATGTTGAATTTTCTGCCTTGTTCTGTTCCAGAGATTGAAGGCAGCGCTGACTCATCATCCTGCCGCCATGTCGAATGGGAATATGAACACCATGGGCCACATGATGGAAATGATGAGCTCGCGACAGGACCAGACACCGCACCATCATATGCACTCACATCCTCATCAGCACCAGACACTGCCACCTCATCATTCGTACCCACATCAGCACCAGCATCCGGCACACCACCCTCATCCTCAGCCTCACCACCAGCAGAACCATCCCCACCACCACTCCCACTCGCACCTTCACGCACACCCGGCACACCACCAGACCTCACCGCACCCCCCGCTGCACTCGGGCGGACAAGCACAGGTAGACCTTCGCGTCCTGCTGCATGGCTGAGTTCTGCTGTTGGGTGGAGTTAGAGCCTGATCTCAGTATTGTTTCTTTGTGCATCAATGTCTTGTTAGATACAAGCCCCTCGGGCTGCTTGTAAATGTCTGCTAATGGTGATGGGGATGCTTAAACTTTATTTAGCAAATGGAGTGAAGCAACAACTTGTTTTGCTGCTTAATTTACTAGACATTTGTAATTTCTTACTTTATAAGGAGCTCCAAGGCTTTTCAGTGCTCTGAGCTCTGCAGATTGCCACATATCCTTTTATGGATGAGGTTTATTACAGAGATTGGCATATTATATATGTTGCTTAATATGCTTGAACCCGAACTTCTCAGGCCAAGATTTAATAAGCTGTATGAGTTCTACCTGCAGAAATATGTAACAAAGTCTTTAGTGAAATGAAATGGCACTGGTGTGTGTGTGTGTGGGTGTGTGGGTGTGTGTGTGTGTGTGGTCGGGGGGTATCCAAGACTGGAGATATTAGAGGTAGTTCTAAGTTACGATACATGGTCTTAGAAAAGATTAAATGATCCACACCCTGTGAAGAGGACAGACATCTGCATAGAATGAGAGAAATGTTAGCTGTAAGTGCAGACAACTGTTGGTGCATGTTGTGGCAGGAGAAAAAAGAGGGTGAAGCCAGTCCAAAAAGAGAGCTTTAAACAAAGAAGGCAATTTAGACATGTATTCATGTGACAAGTCAGTGAAGGTTTCCACTGAATGAGGTGGAGGACTCAGTTTTTTGGACCACGTATATTGGTTTCAGCAATTTGGATCATTCGGTATCTGAACTGAATGTTTCTTTCACTAATGAGCTAGTGAGCACAAACTTTGGAAGAGTAATTTTTAAGAGGAATTCTGTTAATGTCTTAGGATGATAGGCTTCTGCATCAGGATCCCACAGAAAAATAAAGCTCTGGGGGCAGTTACTGTAACAGGTCAGGTCTGGAGAGCAAAGTTAAGGAAGACAAACAGGCAGTACGTGGAATATGAGGACAAAGAGGAATGCCAGCCATAAGAAGTTCAATCTGTGGAGTATTGTGTTGCTTTCAAATACCTTTCAGACAAGCTCTTAGAAAACATTAAAGAAAATAAGAGTATTTGGCTGATATCCCAGTGTCCCACAACATTAACTATTTACTAACATCTAGCTTTATTACTGCAGAGTCTGCAAGCACATGGGATTTCCCTAAAGTATTTGCTAATGTAAAATGAATTGTCAGCTTTAGAGAAACAGTCTAAGTAAGAGAGAAGGAGACTCCCCTGTGAGATGTCCAGAGCTTTCCTAAGTTTATTTCAGTTTTACTTTGTGAATTCAATTATTTTCCCATCTGTTAATGTGTTATTTTCCTTGGAGTTGTTTAAAAACTCCAATAAAAAGACATCATCTCATATCAGAGAGACCAAAAGTAACCTGATTGCTGTATTGGAGATCCCAGAGAGAGTAAGGATAAAGCTGTGCTTAGTCAGCTGAGGACTCCATGGATGACATGGAGGAAGTCACTTAACCTTCACTGAGAGGTTAAGAGGATAAACATGTTAATGCAGTTGAGGGCATCAGATCCCATGGCATGGAGCACTGCTGCAAAACATCCACAGCACCTCTTTAAATGAGTGAAGAGAAAACTATCGGGGAGGACAGCTACTATGGGGAAACAAACCTCACCGTTTCAAGGATAAGATCAGTGAGGCAATGGCCTTCCTCTAGACCCACTTGAAGAGGGACCTTTACTTACTTACCCAGTTAGGACAGCTTCAACTTCTTGTGCTGTGTATTTCCTGCTAGCTGGGCACCATGAGAGACTCTCAGGCAGGCAAGAAGAGATACAAGCACATGGGAAGGTGGATTGACTGGCAGCCCAAAAGCTGTGTGAGGGTCACCCTCTGTCCAGCACAACACAGTCTCTGGAGCTGGGTCTGTGCAGACAGATAAGTTTTGCCGTGCACAGTCTGTTGTCTGGAGGCAACAGACCCTGTGGGAGATCAAGGAGATCTTCACCTTGTTCATGGGCATAAGTGTCACCAAGGGGATCAGACAGAGGGTGATGGAGTAGGAATCCCAGGGTCAGTGGCTCCCCTGGGCAGCAGAGCTCTTGCTGTGCATCTGTTCCTCTGGTGCAAAGGCAATAGTGATTTCTGAACAGATGCATTAGAGGGGAGAAGAGAAGGGCTTGCTGAGTAATAACCACACAGTTATTACTTTCAAAGCTCATCCATAGTCCCCATGGTAATGGCCTCTTTGGGGATCAGATTGCTCCAGCAGACGTTAATTTTATGGTGCGATTTTCTAATTATTAACCTCCTTATTCTTCTGAGCCAAATTCTTCCATTCCAAACCACCTGCCAAATGGCAGCACGGTCCACGCTACTGTAAGAGGTACACTCCCATGCTGAGACTGGTGTTATTCTGCACTGTGCCCTTCTGTAATGTTAGAATTCACTTCATGTTTTACAGCTACCATTTTTGATACACAGGAGCCCAAGGCATTATGCTTTCATAGAATGAGTGAATGGGTATTGTTTTGTGGTAAATTGCAAAGAACAGAAATAAATATTTGATAGTAGTAGAAATCAGCTTCTGGTAGGTATCTTTCTGAGAAAGAGAGATATTTTACCAAGCTCTAACTATGCTTCCTCAACTACTACAAAAATAATACTGTTATTCTGCATTGGTCCTCTAAAGATTTATTTTTATCAAACTTGCCACAGTGATAGCTCAAGCGGAATTGGAGTTTGGATGCCATTTCATTCTCTTAGCTGTCCTATGTTTGTCTTCATTATGGATATTTGATTAGCATCCTCTAAGAACAGCAAAATTAACCTACATTTTAAAATTTAGTTCATTTTCTTTCCTATGTCCTAGGCAGGGCAATGAAATCCTGCTAGAGAATGATGCTTAGATGGTACTAAGATATAGTCTAACATATTTCAGGGTTAAGAGCTATCAAGTAAGAGTCAGTTAATTATCCCACGTGACATTATTAGTGGAATAATGGCAGCCCTTATAATTAATATCTTCCTGAGATGGAGAGAAGATTTTATTGTTCGGAAAATGCACTCTGACTACCTAGAGACTGCCTGGTATATTCTGAAGACAAAACTACTCACTAGTTATTCAGGAGAAAATGACCATATGAGAGGAATTAAAAAAAAAAAAAAAAAGTATAGTTACCTTTTTCTGCCTTTGTATCAGATTTCACCGAGAGAGTTAAGAAACAAGAATTTTTAAAGCTGAATAGAAAAGGAGTAAAAAGGGATAAGGAAATATAAATAACAGATCTCTGAAGTCTGGAAAGGTATTATGTGTGAGAAAATGAAAGGTCTTTGATGAGATGTTGACATTAAAAGGTACTTCTGAGACCTCTGCACTCAGACATATTGCTAAAGAGGCAGCATGCCCTTCCCTGGTGGACAGGGAGCAGCTGGAATCCCTTGGCAGCGGTCTCCTGGCAGAAGTCAGGGGATGCTGGTGAGAATGGGGGCTGTGCCCACTGCAGCTGCCACGGACCTGGCACTCCAACCCTCAGTGTGGACAGTGTGTTGAAGATTTTATCAGCAAACATATGGAGTTCACACAAGCTGAAATTTTAAAAATCAGTCAGAAAATGTGGGGTGGCTTATTTATTTTTACAAGGTTATTCTTAAAGAAATTTTTTTCTGCTTCTGTGAGATTCCCTGACAGTGCAACATAAAGCTGTGAATAAATTTGGCTTTATACAAAAAGCGTTATCAGATGTACAGAATAATTACACATAAAATTGCCACTGTAATTGCCACAAGTCAGCTGGGGGAGGGAGCAAACTAGATTCTAGACAGAAAGGCCACCTCAACTTCGCAAGACTCAAGACGATAGTATCACTTTAATTGAGACAGACAGAGGTGTTAGGCAAACACGTTAATTGCGGCAATTGAAATTCAGGGCTCAGTCTGACAAAGCACTGAGTACATCCACTCCCTGGAGTCAAAAGGAAGCACCTTGGAGGTTTGGGCCTTTGCCAGAATAAGAGGGTTAATTTTGAGTCAACAATTCAAGCTTCCAGACTGTTCCAGACTGTGCAGGAGTGGCAGCAGCAATGTGAGCTGAGTGTGAGCAATAGGATCCATGGACTGGGTTCCCAGGCCCCAAGCAGAGGGAGAGAGAGGGTGTCTCTAGAGCCCTGTAGCCTGAGTGCCACAGAGAGGCAGGAAAGTAGTCCAAAACCCTATTTCCAGGCAGTCAAACATTAAATCTGGCACTGGTTCCTCACAGAGATGTGGGAACGTTCCATCTGCCCAGGAGTCAATTGGAGAATAGCTCACATGGCACTGCCCCCACCATGCACTTTTTCTGTAATATCGTGGGCCAGTTACTCTCAGGAGCAAGATCAATAGTTTCCTGTACTTGAAAAAACATAAATACATATTTTTTCCATAGTTTTGTAGCAGTGGGCTGGATGTGGTGTTCTTCTACTCTCAAAGACATGGATAAATTGAATTTAAAAAAACAGCACAGAGGTCAAATGGAAAGTGGTAAGAGGAATACCCCTTATCTACGCAGTGAAGAGACATCAAAACACAGGTTCAACCTAAACTCTTTCTTTGCCCCTGAGGGGCAGGGAGGTCTGCTGCCCTTGTGCAATCCCAGCCTACAGCTTCCCTGCTCCATGCAGGTGCAAAGAGCTCTGCAGCTCCTGTCTCCAGAGATGGCAAAGATTGAGGTGGAGATGGTGAAGCTTGGGAAATAGAAATAGCCTAAAATTTTGGAGGCAATTGGGGGCCAAAGGGAGAAAGAAAGACACAGAAATTAGATCACTACAGTCCTCTGCTTCAATTAAAACAGATCCTGAGAGGAAACTGGACATTTCAGGTTTGAAAGAGGTGGTGGCAGAGAATGCATCTAAGTGAATGTTTTTAAGAACTAACTCAAGGGAGAAAAAATCTTCAGAGGATAATTTCAAAGAAATCTCTCCTTTGACCATGGCAAGAGTTTGCCAGCAGCAGCTTTCAGTGGCACCTGGCGCAGCTTTTGCCTTGAGCCCGTTGCAGACCTTGCTGGGGAGCAGGCAGAGCGCGTGAGATTTCCCTTCCCATTTCAGCATCCCCCTCTGTAACTTCCCTCCTCGCCAGCCCCTGCCAAAGCTCTTCTTTGCCCCGCAGGTTTCGCCGGCGGCGCAGCAGATGCAGCCCACGCAGACGGTACAGCCACCACAGCCGACTGGAGGTCGCCGGAGGAGGGTGGTGGACGAAGACCCAGATGAGAGGAGGCGGAAATTTCTGGAAAGGAACCGAGCGGCTGCCACGCGCTGCAGACAGAAGAGGAAGGTCTGGGTGATGTCACTGGAAAAGAAAGCAGAAGAGCTCACCCAGACAAACATGCAGCTTCAGGTGCGAGCCACTGTCTGCGCCCCTGAGGACACAGAGGGGCTCTTTGTGCCTGACTGACGGGGCCTTTGGGGCTGCCCCCGCATCGTCAGCTCCTAGCAGAGCTCAGGCATAATCAGCCTGTTAATCAAGATGTGTGTGCTTCAATTAAAGAAATAATTACATTTTAGCAGGATAAGCCAGGAAAAAGCTGTCTTGGGATTTAGAAACCTTCGCTAGATGGAGTTGTATTTATTTTCTTTCCTTGTCACTGCTTTTTGTGGGGAATTTTTGAAGTGCCATTAACATGTCTGTGTAAAATTTCTTCAGAGCAGGGCTTGTAGTTAAACCTTCATTCAAAGCCAGCAAGATAGAAGCACAAATAGATCACTCTATCAGTGAGGAAAATGAACTGGATAGATGAAAATACCACAAATATGATAATAAAAGCCTTTCTCACAGTGCTGTCCTTCTTATGGTAGGCACAGTACTTCTGCTTCATGCAGAAGTGTGTCTGTGCACTGCCAAGGGCAGAAAACCCTTTGTAAATGGCATTCCTCCAAAATATTCTCCCACAAAACTCAGAGGTGAGCAGGCACTGGCTGCAGCTGAGCTGTAGGTGACAGCAGTCCTGCCACCGTGCCCCTGAGCCTTTGCCCCCATGGTGCCCCCTGACCTCACGGAGAGAGCCCTGTATTTCCCAAGTAGACTGAAACATTGCCTTAAGTGTTTCTGATGCCTGAAGTTAGTTCATTTGTCAGACTATCTTCAGAGGTTATAAAATAATGTCACTGACAAATGTTAACGTAAAGCTAGCACACAAGCACCTGAATGACTTTTTTGCTCCATTCTTCCAAAGTTACGGAGCAGGTTTTGTGTTCTTGGGTTTAAGCTTTGCAGAATAGCCTGGTTTAAGCTTTGCTGCTAACCAAAGCCTCTCTTTCTTCTCTAGAACGAGGTTTCCATGCTGAAAAATGAGGTAGCACAGCTGAAACAGTTATTGTTAACACATAAAGACTGTCCGATAACAGCTATGCAGAAAGAATCACAAGGATATCTAAGTAAGTAGCTGGTATGTTTGCACTGTCTCCACACTCCTCACAGGAAAGCAAACCTTCCAATTCTTCCCTCCAGAACCCCTTCTTGGTCATATTATCACTTGAACCTGTCTTCTCAAACATCATCCGAGCCATCCAATCTCCTGCCCTTATTTATCCAGCCCCGCTCAAAAACAAAAAAGCCCCGGTTTGCATCCCACCCAGCAGAGCTAGTCTTCCCCACCCCTCCTTTCGGCAAGGAGATGCACACGGATGGACGCTCACTCCCCTGTGGAGGATCCTGCTTGAACTCACAGCTCCAAACCTGCAAGAGTCCTCCTGGGCACGGCGCTGCCAGAACCTTAAAATAACTCTCAAAAGGAAAGTTAAAAAGGAAAACATTACAGTCCCCTCCAGCGAAAATGGTACTGTGCTCTGACAGTGGCACAGACCAGGCCTGGCGCAGGTTTTCAAGGTTTGTTAACTCTTTTTTAACTCTCATCTTTCTTTCTGTCTTTATTTTCTTTTTTTTTCCCCAAAAGTTCTCAGCTAACAAAGACATTTAATCAATTCTTTCTAGTTGATGCACTTTGTGAGTGTAGTAATTTACAGACAAATTCTCTTTTTCATTATAGAACGGTTCAGAAGAGCCTCAGAGCTTGCTAGATTGTGACATTGTCTTAAAATAGAGCCCATTTCTGTCTCCTCTGCATCACTATGCATCTGTCTCTTTAACAGTACTCAAAGAAAAAAATATATAATTGCATTACATGCCTATCAGCTGTTGCTCGAATTAGATTTTCTGTGCTGCAGTGCACTGCACTCCAATTTTGATTCCTGCTGGAACAAAAAAGCATTTAAGCATCCCAACTGATTTTAAAGACCTTAAGATATCAGACTTTTTATCCCAACATTAGTTTCAGTTATTAAGGTCTTGGACTTTTTTCAAGGTTCAATCAGCTCCCGAAGTCAGGTTGATACCAGAGAAGCTGGCTTGAAAAAAAAAAAAAAAAAACGAAAATGAAAACAATCTTAAGACAGAGAATGTTGGATAACTGTAATGATATTTTGAAATCCTGGGACTTCTGCATGCTTCAGGTCATCAGTATTTCCATTAGTATCACCCAGCCTAGGTTTTTCACTCGGATGGAGAAATGAATGTGTGTTGTCTGTGTGCCTTCGTTCCCTTCCCAGGTCCCGAGAGCAGTCCTCCTGCAAGCCCAGTCCCAGCTTGCTCCCAGCAGCAAGTCATCCAGCACAACACCATAACGACCTCCTCCTCCGTCAGTGACGTCGTGGGAAGCTCCACTCTCACCCAGCTCGCCAGCCACAGAACAGACATCAACCCCATCCTTTAAAAGTGGTTGATCAGAAACTGCTGGGGGAGTGTGGTACCGTATCAAAGCGTCCTCTCTGCTAAGGACATTTGCAACCGTAACTCAAGCCTGGAAGATTCCTCAGTTCTTGAAAGACTCTGCCTGTTCATTTTTATAGTTATTAAAATGTCTTTTATACTTAGTTACATAAAAGGGAGTTACGCAATTAATATGCTATCAGCTTGAGAAATGCTTTGGTGCTTTCTCCATTTTTTTGGTACCAGTTACTTGTTTATAAACCTAACTGTTTCTGTACATAGTCATGTTTCCTTCTCGCCAGTCTAGCCTGCAGCCTCAGAAATACAAAGTTGTGTTAAACTGCAGCTTGTTAGCCAATGTGAGGCATGAAAAGTATTAAACAGAGTCAAACATAGGTAACTAGGAGTAATTAGGCTATAAATATAGAGCAAGGGCATCTGCTGACAGCATAATAAAAAAGAGCTAGAGTTGTGCTATCAGCAGACCACGTCTCACATTCAGAGCCTCTTTCAGAGCAGTTATATAGGATGTGGCTTCAGGACAAAATCAAGCCCAAATAGTGTGCTCTTTTGTCTAGCCCTCCCCCTTCTCCTCTCTCTCCTATCCTGGCCTTTTTCTCCTCCAGTTATTCTCACACCTTCTATTTCCCTTCCCTTTTCATTTCCCAGCTTTTTTTTCTTCCTTGCTTTTTCTTTTTTTTTTTTTCTTCATTCCAAGGCTTTCCTGCTTCCCTCTTTTACTCAAAGAATGGTAATGAACAAGAAAAACTTCAAGCCCACCTAAAAACTGTCGGCATGGCTGCTGCTTTCACTAGCTCTTCACCTGCAGTTGGGCTGTGCCAAGTATTTGGCTTTTAAAAAATAAAAATGCTCCTGATTTAGTGTTTTTAATAAATAGGGAAAGGTGAAAACAGCGCAGCCGCAGGTGAAGCAGGATGGTGAGACAGCTGTGTTGATGCTAGCAACCCTGTAAGCTTCTGTGGTGCAGCAGAGGCAGAGTGAGCAACACCTGAAAGTCACAGCAATTTTTTGCACTGCCAGTCATTAATGTAGGAAAATCCATGTAGTATATAATAATTCGGAAAAGTTCTGTTCCCTAACCTGGCTGCGTTGTTCTAGCAACGAAAGCTAACAGCCTCAGGCTTCATGGGCTATAAATGAGAAATAAATCAGTGTAATGGTTTTGACCAGTTGGAAAAATGCCATTTTTAATTCCCAGGGAAAGACCTGCTCTCTGCAGGCATTCCTTTAAACGTTCACAGACTGATCCCAAGCTGGCAGACAGCAGTGTAGCTTCACTGACTTTAATGGCACTTAACACCCGCTTACCACGGGTAAGGATTGTTCTTTAGGACGCTAAATAATTTCTAGAAGGCACGCAGCAGCTAAAAAATGCTGCAAGAATGCCAAGTCCCACACTTGGGATAAAATACAGCCCTGCAGAAAGGGTCTGGAAAAGAGCCTTATGCCACAATTAAGGTTTTTGTTTGGACTCTGAGCCTGCCCCTCAGCACAACTGATTTGCATCCCCGAGTGGTCCCAGTGATTGATGGGAAAATCAGACAGAGATGATGCCAGTTAATTATTCTGCCTTGCTGTATATTGGGACCTGATTTTGCTCTCAAATCTGTCAGCGGCAAAACCTCCCCCTGCTCGCCCAGGGAGCAGGCTCCGAGCTGGTAAAAAATGTTCAAACATTTTGAGCTGCATCTTTAATAGAAAAATTCACATTATTCCCAGCAAATCCTCTAGCCCCGAACACACTTTCTTCTGAAGCAAAGCCCTCTTCCTCAAAGACCGTGTCTTTGGTCTTTGGAGGAGTCATGGGTTTTAGAAGGGTGGGTCTTCTCCATGCGGGAGGGAAAGTGAAATAACTGAAGTGTGAGGAGGCACTGTAAGGAACAGGGCCTGTCTGGAAGGGAAAGCAAATTTCTGAGCATCATTCATTGCCGAATTAGTTCTTATCTTGGTGACTAACTTTTTATCAGTATTCTTTTCTTTAACAGCTCGCTTTCCATTTATGCAAACATATTCAAAAGAAGAAGATTTTTAATGTACAGTGTAAATCTTGACTTGATTATATAGTCTAAGAACCAAAAAAAAAAATTATGAAAAAATACAAATGTAAAGGATTTTCTATTATATTTTAGACAAACATATACTTTTAAAGTGTTTTAAATACTGAATCTATAATTTTTTTTAATCTCCAGTTGTAATAGCTAAATGGTTTTGCTTCATTATGGCTCCCAAGAGAACCTTTTTCAAATATGCAGTTGAGAAAAATGTTTCAGCTGAGTATCCACTATGTAAAAAACCCAAATAAGCATTTCCCCTACATCTGAATTTCATCATTCACCATCAAAAAGGAAATGCCATTGCAGGGTTAATTTTAAAAAACTTTCCCTCTATATGGGTAGCACTTCAATACATTAAAAAATAAAAATCAAAGTTGTTGGTAATTTTAGAATACCCAGTTGAGCTACACTGCACTAGAATTACGGTTTAGCTTCATTTTATTCAGTCTCCTCAATTAAAATATTTAGCTGTTAAAATGAAAGCCTCTACATTAAAAAGAAAAAAAAAAGGAAAAATACAAAAACCTTGCCTAAGTTTTGTTAAGTTCAGCAACTTGACAGTTTGACTGATGTGTATTATATATAGCTCAATTATTTCTTTTTTTAATGCTAACTAGGCACGCCAACCACACATGTTGGCCTAAATGTGTAATTACAATGAAATGTCTCCTCTCTATACTATTGGCCTTTAGGTATAATCCTTGCTAGTGATGTGGAAATAAGTAAAGGATGAAAAGCTCTTTGCTATTGCTTCTTGTAACTCTGTCGCAGGTTCACAGGCCAAGAAACATGCAGCATATGTATATCGGCTGTATCATCGGGAAAAGGACCAACCGTACCTGGCACCTTATATTATTCATCAGATTTGCTTCCACATTAAAATGCTCTTGTTTTCCAGGGGAGTGATCCTGCAGCCTTTCCTCAAGCTGCTGGTCCAGCCAGGCACTAAAGGCTGCCTGAGCAAGGGCTGTGGGAAAAGCCCCAGCCCTCTGGCTCCAGGATGTCCCTCTGCCATGTGGTCAGTGACAGCAGCCTCTTCCTGAGCACGTCACTCTAAATGCACTTCCCGGGCTCTTTCCATCAAGGAGGAATCCTGCTTTTCCACGAGCTACTTCTGGAGACTGCTCCACTTTCCTCTTGCCCTGCCAATCCTGCCTGTTGCTAGGCTCACCAGGCTCTGTGCCCTATCCCACTGCCAGCGAAGGACAACTCAGACCACTTCCATCATCCACTCTCCAGGGCACTCACAGGGTGGTAAGCCTTGGCCAGTGCCTTGTTCAGGAGGAGGTGTTACCATGCAATAGACAGCATCTCATGGGTGTGACGCTGGAAGAGGTTTTGAAATCTCAGCCACGGAGAACTGCAATACTTTGATCAGAAAGAAATGATGCTGCCATCCAGCTCTGGAACCCCCAGCCCCCCTTCCCCAAGTCAATTAATGCAAGCCATATTCATAGCGCTGCCTGTGGGAGACAAGTAGTTTGTGTGCTATCATGGTGTGTTTCATAAGGACAATGATGATGATGATGATGAATTATGGAGAATTTCATGCTGTTGGGAGTTAATTCCTGCTACGAAGCTAAATGTCAGCTGCCCATATTCTGAATAGTGGAAAGTCAATGGTTCAGTGCCTCAGTGCGTGTGGATTTAGTGTTAATGACTCAGTCCTGTTAACTAACAAGCCAGCTATAACTGTTGTTAAATGCCCAACTTTTGAGGATTCATATTTTTTTAAGCAACAATATTTAGTGTTGAAAACTAGCCTTTTAGTTTAGGCAAAATGTGCTTTTTAGCAGCTAATACCTTTTTTAAAAAAAAAGCGTATAGAGTGAATTTATGAAAATTCATGAGGACCAAAGCAATTTTAAAACAGGAATCTATTAATTTAGTATTCACATAGAATTTTATAAAGTATTTATTAATAAATGTTATTTTAACACATTCCATTTGAACAGTATTCTTGTACAGAATCTGTTGGATTTTTTTTTTAAGTTACAATATTAGTTTTGCAATAAACTACTCTACATGTGTGTGCATCTTAATCTTTCAGGGTCTCAAGCAGAAGTCATCCATCTAAGATGGAAAAGTTTGCTGAGGTCAGTTGTACAGAAATTCCTAGAATTAAATGTTTTCCTTAAAGCAGCATCTGCTTTTTTTCCTTTTGTTTTTTTTTTTTGTAACAATGAAACAAATTATAAACCTTCAGTTTTTTCCTTTGTATTGCAAAATGTGCTTTCTCGTTTTAGAAAGCATGAGTCAACGTATAACTGGAAAGCCTGTCTTTTTTTTGCTTTTTAAGGCTGATTTTATACATCACCATAGAAGATCTAACCCCATCCTCATTTCTTGTTGAATATCACATAGTGAGTTGCACTATACTGCCTTATCATTGCCTCTTCAGTCCTCTTACTAAGCAGTGTTCCTTAGATTTAGACCATTGAAGCTCCATTATACATCAGAGAAAATTAACGGAGGGGGAAGAAGAGAAAAAAATTGATCTGTAGACATAAAAACTAAACTGTGCCTATAAAACAAAACCAGTTACAACTAATTAGTATCTTACTTCTACATTTCAATTATTTATATTCTTTTAAAATTGCACTTTAGCTCTTGCTGTCTTTCTTGCTCTCCCTTGTTGAATCATTTATAAATACTCTTGTAAAAGTTTTGCACCAGATACATTTATATGCTTTCACTGGTGGCATATCTACAACTTGTCTCTCACACCTGCCCGAGTGGAGAAGCTGAGGCCAGCCAGTCTGCAGTGTGACTTAGACTTTACATCCTCTTCATGACAGCATATAAATGTTTTATTATGCAATGTGTGTGATGTGAGGCGGCATCGAAGCTACATTTATAATCTCTCATCCCAAGAACCAAAGTGTCCTGTATATCGTAAGGTCAGGAGACTGGCTCTGTTGTGCATTGTGATGCACTTTGACTGTTGTCCAACTCACAGTAGCTGAAAAGCTGCAGTGGTAACAGTGGCCATACTATATATTAGAGTTCTGAATCAATAAAATATGTTGCCTTATAACTTGACTAGGGACAGCACCTTTAAAAAGAAAAAAAAAAGAAGAGACAAAAAGCTTCTAAGGACAAATAAAAGCAATAAAATCTCAAGCGATTTGAACACCAAAAAAAGTTCAATTTTTTGACATCTGAAATGATCATCTTACTGCATAGACAAAAGAGACTGTTTACATCCATAACCTCTTTTTGTTGTTTTTTTTTTATTTTTTTTCCCAGAGCTTACAGTTATCTTAGTTTTGTCAGTGGCTTTACACTTAAGAGCTAAATTGCTTACCATCATTGGTTTTCCATAGCTTTCAAAACGACTTTATAGCAAATCCTAAAACTGCACGAGGCCAAAAACATCAGTGTTCACACACACTCAGAGACAAGATTGATTCTCTAATTGGAAATCTGATCCTTTCCCAGGCTCTCCTTGCACTGGAATCAATAACTGCAACTCATTATATTTAGACCAATGTGTAATACCTGGGATTCAGGATCTCCAGTTCTGCATTTATGCAAGTTAAATGTTAGTGTTGCTGAGTTTCACTTGGTGGAACTGTTCACAAAGCCCATGGTCAGAGCCTGCCATCTGATGCTGTGAGGGTCTTAGACCCAAATATCTTTCTTGACTAAAAAAATCGGCATGACAGCCTTCTGAATGAAGACTGAAAGCTCCTTCTGGCTTTGCAGAAACAGCAGCAGTGTCCGAGGGTGAGGGAGGAGGGAGGATTGATTGGGCATTTCAAGGGAAATGTTTTCCTTGCTGGAATCTAAGAAATTTCAGAGGAATATTTTCCCCACCTCACAGAGCTGAGATTGCAAGGAGTTTCCTGACAGAGATCACCTTAGCATGCTTCCACAAGACAAACAACTTTGCACGAAAGGTGTATTCGCTCTTCTGAGTAAGAACAATTGCCACTGAGAGTTTTGCCAAGGACTTTATCATTGGGACCCCAGTGTTTCTCAGCCCATGGCCGTGAGCTCTGTATCCCTCTCTCTGTAGCAGCTCTCTTCAAACACTGGGTAGCACTCATCAGTGAACATTGCTTCTTTGGACTATTGCCATTGTCCTGGTTTTAAGGAACTTTTAGCACTGCTTGGAGTAAGCCTAAACTATCGAAGTTTATATATAAATATATATATATATATATTATATTAAAAAAAGGTGCTGTCACAGTAAGTTTTGGGCTTGAGGTTGTTTGTATTGTATGCAAAGGTTTTGTGTTTGTATGTCTGTTTGTTTTATTCTGTAAAGCAACCACCTTCCTTACTGGAGGGAGATACTTTTTTTTGGTACATAAATGTAAATACTTGCTGCAGCATTTAATATGTTTAATTTTATGTTAAGCTTTTTGTTGCATTGTGAACCCATTATTGTTACAAATGGACAATGAGTTCATTGAGACTGTTCAACTAGGTCAGATTTTTACATCTCTTTCTAGCTAGAAGAGAAAGGATTTTTGTGCATTTGTACAAATGTTAATAATATCACTGCAATTCCAATATAATAAAGCACTCAAATACAAATAATTCCAGTAGTTTGTCTGTCTCTGTATTCCAGGCATTTTACCATATGCAGAACTCCTGCAATTAAACCAAGCTACTCTTCGCTGATTGCTATTAGGACCTACAACTCCTCATCTCCCTCCAAACTGGAGGAGGAGCAGGGTGCAGGGCATGCTCCTGTGTGGTGGCAGGAGCAAGGAGCTGTGCAGACCTTGTGGCTCACCATTGTCCTCCGAGGCAGCTGAGGTGACTTGGTACGAACAAGTTCTCTGAACTTCTTCCAAGCAGGGAGGCTGCAAAGCCTCAAACAAAAAGACTTACGTGGTGGAGCCTGACATGAGGCCTCCGCATAAGGATGAGACAAGCTGTTACTTTACTTTTCCTTGCAGCTGGAGTGTGCTTGTATCAAAATACACTCCATGCTTGTTATCCCGCCAACCTCTCCTCTTGCCAAAAGCTGCCTGGAAATGGATTTCCTGCTGGGCTAATTAGCTCTAATTGTGATGCCCCTGTTATCTTGCCAACCTCATTTCTCACTATAAATTGGTCCAATACAGACCTTGGCACAATAATGCATAAACTGTAATCTAAAGTTAGTTGGGATGAACCCATCTCTCCAGTGGGAATTAGATTAGCTGTAGATTAATGCAACTTGATGTCTTGCTGGCAGTCCTAGAGCGAGGGCCTGACCCAAGTGGTGCAGCCTTGGTGACAAGGACCAGCCTGCCTGCAAGTGCTCCGTGTTGGTGTCACACTGCAGGATATCGGCCCCATGCGGTGTGACCACGCTGCTCCCTTAGGGGCCCTGGCACAGGCACAGCTTCTGCTGCCCTCCCCCCCGGTTTTTAAAAGACTAAATCTGGACAAGAGCATTCACCCTCCTAAAATGGGTAGGAAAAAGGCAGGGCCATGCCCCTGTTCCCATCCTCTGCTTGTAAAAGCTGGAAGATGGGGCAGTGGGTGCACACGGCTCCCTCTTTAAGGGGCTACAGCAGACATTTTCTCCAAACATCAAGGCATGGCATTAGCTGGATCCTTTTCTGAGGTCATATACTCCTGCACTGCCTTTAAAGCAGAGATGTCATGCCACTGCTTAACATATAATTATACAGCAGGGCTCTTGCTCTAGGGCCAAATACTGAAAGAGGATCATCATATCTGTAAAAATAGGTGCCTCTCATGAAGACATATCACAGGATAACTTTATTGTCCACAGAGTTATATTTACACCTGACAGTATGAGCTAAGCAAGATGTATTCAGGCTGAGGTAACACTGCCCTTTACAGCTGATTCATGGTTTCCCAAACCTGATCATAGTATTTGTTCCTCTTCCAAGCAGTCCACTGTTACTATTGCTCTCTCCAGGCTGCTCTGGACATCATAACAAAGTTATTATTAGCAAGAAAATGAATCAGTGTGAGCACACACTCTTCTCCCTTGCAGGGATGCAGCCAGAACTAGACTAAGCTGAGGACACTACATCAGCAAGAAGGTTGCCCCAGCTTATACTGGTCAGAGCAGTGGTACAGAGAGACTCCTTCCCTCTGCCAAACCAGCCTCTTGTGTTTTGGCTGGACCCACTTAGCTCTTCAATGTGTCCCAGCTTTTTCCTGAACCCAGGCTGCAGCCTACATGCTATAAGGGCATTCAAAACTAATGGCAATGTAGCACAGAGTTCAAGTAGGGATGATAAGCAAGCACAGAGGACACCATAGGTACCCAAGGACATTGGCAAAAATCAAGACAGCATAACAGAGCAACAACAGCAATTTGGAGAAAGCAAACGCCTCCTCAAAAAAAGCAAGTGGAACTAGGGGAGAATGGTGAACCCCCATGAGCCCAGATATAAATAGATAAAAGAGCTGAGAAATTGGAATTGAACTGGTGCTAGAGAAACCCTTCAGCAGCAGGATGGAAAAACATGGCAGACACAAGTACTTTTTTGTTTAAAAAGTTTTAAAATACTGGAATAGAGGGAACACTAGACATGCAAGGATGCAAAGCTCCTCACTATCACACTCTAAGAAACAAGCATGTCTGACCTCCTTTTGGAGAATCTCCCCATGCAGCTAGTTGGGAATCTTCCCACATGCAGCCCTTGGAGACAGGCTCAGAAATGATTGGCTTGGTTAGGTCCCCTCATTACCAACACTTTCTCTACCCACAGCTCTTGCAAAGGCTTGCAGGACAGACCTACCTCTCAGCTTTCTCTGCCCATCTGAAGTCACAGTCTAGATGGAGGCAGCAATGGATGTTTTCTTCTCCACAATAGCTACTGGCTGCTGAGGGCCCACTACAGGAAACTCCAGCTCTGGGACTACCCCCAGAATTAACCTATTACACTCACTGTCTTTACACTTTACTCACAGGCATTTGTGAGCTTACCCACAGG